>NW_027514751.1:0-304455 GCF_048772815.1 Callospermophilus lateralis | reverse complement strand
CGTCAGGAAAAAGTGGTTAGCCACTACCTGTTTTCTCAGGAAAGGTCCATCTTCAGAGCTCTCCTGGCATTTGGCCATCCTCACATCATTAGGTACCAAGAAAACTGACTCTGTCCTTGGTAAATCCAAACAAGTGAGCCCACTGGGACTGGGACTGGGACTGCCTCTTGTTGTCTGGCTTCTTGGATACCAAGTTCAGAGAGTTCCATCACCAAGGAAATGAGGTATTTCACATTCTTTGGAACTGAATGAGGTCACTGCCTTGGCAACCACTTTGTCCTAACAGTTGCTTCCAAGGGTAACATAAGATTGAGGTTTCCAGAACTTCCTGTGACACTTTCATAAGGTAGAATGTATATCACCATTGGCACCCGGGAACAGCTCTCCACTCAGCCCTGGTTTGGTCCTTCTTCTGTACAATAAGAAGAGAGAGAGGCAGATTCAGACACATCCCTTCATCCTGACCAGGTTGTTTGCCATGGAAGATGACTTTTGCTCTCTCAGGTGCTTCATACCTGCCTACAACTTCTCCAGGTACCATTTGTGCATGGACATTTGAGGTTCTCATCAGGTTGAAGGTCCCCAACTTTCCTGTATTGTAAGAACCACTCTGTCTCTGCTCTTCTGTAAAATGATTGAGGGAACAGTGTATACTTGGGGTTAAAAACAGGTTTGATTTGGATTACGAGTGATTCTGTGTGATGAATAATGGTATTGGGAACCTGCAATATTTACAAGAATATAGAGGTGAAATATAAGTAGGAAAACAGAAATCTAGGTATGATTTGAAGCCCAGAAGGGTTTTGCCCTTGATTGGGATACTTAGCTTTGAATGATGTTCTGCAAAGATGCCTCAGATAATTCCATATACAATGGCATAGGACCATGTACATTGGATGATTGAATTTAGAAGAGAACATCCAGTCAAAAAGGGATATTCAGTAGGATTAGGAAGATAGTCGGTAGGTTTAGGAAGAAGAGTGAGTATAGGATTTGGACCAAAAGTTCTTTAGCAATAGACTTTCGGTTGTTGAGTGAATGTAAATGTCAGCACATATGAAGAGTCAGTCACTATGTTGAACTGGGGAAAATATGTAGAAAAGCAGATATCAATAGAAACATTACGAAATCAGGCAAAGTATAAAGTGAGTGATAGAATTAGACATTTTCAACAGGGTTGAGTTTGAATATATAAATTAGGAAAAAAACAAATATGTAGTCACCAATAGGATTGACAATTGACAGCATTAGGCAACCTGGACATGGATGTTTTTAGAAATCCATGTTCACTTTCCATTTAGGCTTTGGTACAATCATAAGTGTGACCTTTCCATTTTTTGTCCAGAATATTACTGTGATAATGAGGTGACATGAGTATTTCTTTCACCATTTCTGGGAGCAATATATTGAAGATGTAAAATGAGAATCGGGGGTACAAAGAGGTGTACCCTGTTTCTAGGAACATAGAGAAAAAGCATGAATAGACCATACTGTGAATAAATAATATAACTTTTTTGAACTTTAAATAATGAATTGAACTGATATCTGAAAAATTAAAGGAAATCGTATATTGATATACAATCATTCATTCCAACCAGGTATATATGTAATGGAAATATTTGTGTTTAGGTTTATCATAAAGAGTGTGTGAGTTTTGCTTCAAAATGATTATGGAAATTCAAAATAATGTGTTTGGAAAGAAGTCTCATGAAAAGACCAGTCAAGAATACCTTGACAATACATGTGTTCTGAAGCAAGAAGTGGTTAAAGTTGAAACAAATGCTTATTAATTTGTGAACTTGTGGATGAAATGTATATCCTGTGATGTGCAAAAACTGAAGAAACAATAATGTACCAGTGTCGAATACAAATGAATGACAAATTACATATCATGTCCCATAGGAGTCTACTTGCATTGATGTTAGACTGGGTCAGTTACTGTAGAATAATTAGGATTTGTATGCACCATTCACTGAAGTTAGTTTTCAGTACTAGGAAACAAATATGTATTTCAGGTGGATGAATATTTCTGATTATAATCTTGTGAAAAGTGGATTATAAATCCACATACATGAACATGAATGAATTTAGAGAGTGTATATTAGACACATATATTTCATATTTTGAAAAATTTGCAGAGTATATCTATATCTATATCTGTATATACACACACACACACACAACACTCACAGACATTAAAAGTACCAATATAAATGCCAATCGAAATTCATCAGTAAATATGTATCATCCACAAATGCAAAAATATTTATTTTACTGAACATGAGTTAATGTATAATGTTGTTCTACTAGGACGCTCTCCTATAGGTTGAATTTTCATTTCCAACAGCATTTAGGAGGAGTGAACTCTTCTCACAATTTGTATCTGCCAAGACAGCCACCTCACAAAAATGTACGTGTGATACCTGGTAGGATTCTATATATGCATATAAATATACATGTGTGAATAGGCTACAGAAAAGGGAAATAAGAATTCACATATTTGTTAAGCTTAAAAACACATGGAGAATATTTCAAATAAATTTGACTAGATTTATAACTCCTACCTTATATAATGCAAATGTCAAGTCCAACTATACAACATGTCTCCTCTGAAGTACTTGTATTTCTAATGTGTTGGGCTAATTTTCTCCATTATATTAGGATGAATAGTCTGAGTCTACTAGGTATGGGTTAGTGTCAGGGATTCAGTACTTCGAATGGAAATTTGGAAAATGAATCCAATGTGTATGTAAAAATATGCTGCACAAATATCCTCCCACTCTCATCCAGAACAATGCCTTGACATTACCTTCACCCCAAGTAAGACACAATTAGAGGAGAAGAGTTACAAAATCAGTGAATACATATCTGGAATGGAAAATGCTCAGGAGTTCACAACCTTGGAGTTGGTAGAGGAGTTTCCAAAACTAAGGGACAGGGTAAACACTCCACAAACATGGAGCTCTGCTGGCCTAAAACCTTTTTGAGAAACTGCCTCTGAGCTTCCACACTTGAAATATATGTAGTTTTCAGGAGATTTGGCTTCCTCTGTACTGAGACCATCAAAGCTGGGTCTGCATCTATGTGACCTGGAGGACATGGTTTCTTATTTTCCAATGAACAAGATGAAGCAGTGCTGAATCCTCTCTTTGTAGGTAAACTGAGGCCACTGGGGACTAAGTGTCTCCCCGTGTGGACTGTGAAGCCATTTGGTCCTCTTCCACTTTTTGTGGTGTTTTTGCTGCTGCACTGTGAGTTTGGTATTTGTTTCACGAAATATTAGGAGCTAAACTGGGACACAGTGCTGGAGGAAGTTCTGTCACGTGTGGTGGGTCAGAGTCTGCAAGAGAATGCACCAACTAGGCTCCTATCTCTCACAGCTTGCCCCATTGCCCCCTTGTCCATATCAACCTGATTCTTAATTTTCCTCTGAAAACTCTGCATATAACAAGATGCCTTTACATATAAGGGTCTGTTGGCTGCACCATGTCAGTTACAAGCCATTTGGAATCCAATGGTAGATCCACATGGCCCTACCACGGATGTTTTAGCAAACACCTCCCCACCACTGCTCTAGACCCACTACTCAGCAGGCTCCAAATTTCTGGCATCTCTGTTCTACACCATTTTCATGAAACTCAGTAAATCAAGGCACTGTCTGGTATACTCATGATCAGCAACAGGACATCCAATGTTTCTCCAGTGCCACCTGGTCATAGGAATTTCAAAAATTTCATGGTATTTATGTAGCCATTTTTCAAGCATGAAGTTGGAGGCACTGTGGGTTTCAGTTCATTCAGCAAACATTAAATGGTGAGGAAGCTCATTTCAATGAAATCTCTGGAGAACTCTCACAGGCACGGCTTCCCAAAGAGTGGACAAAAGGTCACATTAGGCCAGGCCCATTGAGGTCTACAATGTGAGGTCCATGTGTGTTTTGACTCTCAACTATGGCTGCCATTTCTTTAAGAATAAAATCATGTGATATCCTTGCTGAGATTCCCAGGCC
The DNA here is from genome assembly GCF_048772815.1 of Callospermophilus lateralis. Classification (NCBI taxonomy): domain Eukaryota; kingdom Metazoa; phylum Chordata; class Mammalia; order Rodentia; family Sciuridae; genus Callospermophilus; species Callospermophilus lateralis. The sequence goes on along the minus strand of NW_027514751.1, from coordinate 300,446 downwards.
TCTGTGGAAATCCACCCGGGGCCTAGGTCTCAGTTTCCAAGAGCGACTTTCATGCGTGGCCTCTTAAATTCCCAACAAAATTCATGGCAATGCTTCTCTGAGTTCAGTTCCAAAACCCAGTCTCTAAGGGGAATCACACCAGAGTTCAAGCTCACGTGGACCCAGTCATTTTTTCCAATGCAACACAAATGACCAAAATTAAAACCAAAACACTCCCACATGGCCTTCATCTTATTCCATATAGTCAATCATCTTAACCTCTGGCTGGAGGTTTCCATGAGGGGCGCAGCCCAAGACAGTGTCCAAAATCAGCTCGTTTGCCCCTCATTTGCCTAAAGTCAGGGTAGCCTGGACACCGTTTCTCTGAAACAGGAGCGAACAAATAAGCCTGCCGTTAATACTTCTTTGTTTCTCCAATTTGAGGCCTACTGATTTTAGGTATCGATTCTTTAGGTGATTTAGAGTCATGCGAAAACACAAGCACCTCTGCAGGGCTTTGAAGAACTCATTTGACCCAAAGAATCCCTATTGTCATTTGATGGAGTGCAGGAACCTAACAGAGGAAGGCAAGAGACTTCATCCACAATGAATGATATTTTTTGCCATTTTGGTTTTGGAAGCTCACATGGGATCATTCTTAAGATCCATCAGGTGCTGAGAATCTAAGTCACAGCCACACCCAGGTCCAAGAGGCTGATAAAGAGCCACAGGTGAGGCCCATTCATTACCATTTGAAAACTGTTTTCTTCAGGCTTCACAAAGGGGTGGACTGAGGCAAAGACCTTCCTGACATTCAGTGCAACACAAAAATAAGTAAGCAAAAGGCCCAAAGCAGGGTTTCCGCACTGAGACTTTCCTTGTCACACTGATATCTGAGTTTTTTGAGATGCTCGCCATTCTCTTCAGCTATCCAGTACATGGCCATGTCACAGAGCTTGGAGGTGGTACATATTTTGTACACAAATCCATGAGCCTATTCTGGAGAGTGGCCAGAATTCAGGAAGCAAACAACAACTTAGAAAGATAGCAGGTGTTGCACATTGATAAGACAAGCTGCAGTCCATTCATATATTGGGCAGGATGAATTATGGGAAGATTTATACTAGACAGGACACATCCATTAATGCATTCTCTTTTCTAATGTCTACAACAACGGACACAGTGGGATACACAGAAAGAGAAACACTCGCCATGTCAAATGACTTACTAGAAACTGTCCACTCCAAACCAAACAAACCGCCTTTTCTATCTATTCTCAGAACATGAGACAAAACAACAAACCCACACCCACTCCCACAAAGGCACATCCTTCCCCCAAGTACGTCTGTGACTATCCGGAGTGTCCTCTGACTGGTGGGCCATACTATGTTCCCCCGAAATGGCCTGTCTTCTCTCAGATCTTGATTCCTTGACCAACTCTGTGAAGATGTCAGGAAAAAGTGGTTAGCCACTACCTGTTTTCTCAGGAAAGGTCCATCTTCAGAGCTCTCCTGGCATTTGGCCATCCTCACATCATTAGGTACCAAGAAAACTGACTCTGTCCTTGGTAAATCCAAACAAGTGAGCCCACTGGGACTGGGACTGGGACTGCCTCTGGGTGTCTGGCTTCTTGGATACCAAGTTCAGAGAGTTCCATCACCAAGGAAATGAGGTATTTCACATTCTTTGGAACTGAATGAGGTCACTGCCTTGGCAACCACTTTGTCCTAACAGTTGCTTCCAAGGGTAACATAAGATGGAGGTTGCCAGAACTTCCTGTGACACTTTCATAAGGTAGAATGTATATCACCATTGGCACCCGGGAACAGCTCTCCACTCAGCCCTGGTTTGGTCCATCTTCTGTACAATAAGAAGAGAGAGAGGCAGATTCAGACACATCCCTTCATCCTGACCAGGTTGTTTGCCATGGAAGATGACTTTTGCTCTCTCAGGTGCTTCATACCTGCCTACAACTTCTCCAGGTTCCATTTGTGCATGGACATTTGAGGTTCTCATCAGGTTGAAGGTCCACAACTTTCCTGTATTGTAAGAACCACTCTGTCTCTGCTCTTCTGTAAAATGATTGAGGGAACAGTGTATACTTGGGGTTAAAAACAGGTTTGATTTGGATTACGAGTGATTCTGTGTGATGAATAATGGTATTGGGAACCTGCAATATTTACAAGAATATAGAGGTGAAATATAAGTAGGAAAACAGAAATCTAGGTATGATTTGAAGCCCAGAAGGGTTTTGCCCTTGATTGGGATACTTAGCTTTGAATGATGTTTTGCAAAGATGCCTCAGATAATTCCATATACAATGGCATAAGATCTTGTACATTGGATGATTGAATTTAGAAGAGAACATCCAGTCAAAAAGGGATATTCAGTAGGATTAGGAAGATAGTCGGTAGGTTTAGGAAGAAGAGTGAGAATAGGATTTGGACCAAAAGTTCTTTAGCAATAGACTTTCGGTTGTTGAGTGAATGTAAATGTCAGCACATATGAAGAGTCAGTCACTATGTTGAACTGGGGAAAATATGTAGAAAAGCAGATATCAATAGAAACATTACGAAATCAGGCAAAGTATAAAGTGAGTGATAGAATTAGACATTTTCAACAGGGTTGAGTTTGAATATATAAATTAGGAAAAAAACAAATATGTAGTCACCAATAGGATTGACAATTGACAGCATTAGGCAACCTGGACATGGATGTTTTTAGAAATCCATGTTCACTTTCCATTTAGGCTTTGGTACAATCATAAGTGTGACCTTTCCATTTTTTGTCCAGAATATTACTGTGATAATGAGGTGACATGAGTATTTCTTTCACCATTTCTGGGAGCAATATATTGAAGATGTAAAATGAGAATCGGGGGTACAAAGAGGTGTACCCTGTTTCTAGGAACATAGAGAAAAAGCATGAATAGACCATACTGTGAATAAATAATATAACTTTTTTGAACTTTAAATAATGAATTGAACTGATATCTGAAAAATTAAAGGAAATCGTATATTGATATACAATCATTCATTCCAACCAGGTATATATGTAATGGAAATATTTGTGTTTAGGTTTATCATAAAGAGTGTGTGAGTTTTGCTTCAAAATGATTATGGAAATTCAAAATAATGTGTTTGGAAAGAAGTCTCATGAAAAGACCAGTCAAGAATACCTTGACAATACATGTGTTCTGAAGCAAGAAGTGGTTAAAGTTGAAACAAATGCTTATTAATTTGTGAACTTGTGGATGAAATGTATATCCTGTGATGTGCAAAAACTGAAGAAACAATAATGTACCAGTGTCGAATACAAATGAATGACAAATTACATATCATGTCCCATAGGAGTCTACTTGCATTGATGTTAGACTGGGTCAGTTACTGTAGAATAATTAGGATTTGTATGCACCATTCACTGAAGTTAGTTTTCAGTACTAGGAAACAAATATGTATTTCAGGTGGATGAATATTTCTGATTATAATCTTGTGAAAAGTGGATTATAAATCCACATACATGAACATGAATGAATTTAGAGAGTGTATATTAGACACATATATTTCATATTTTGAAAAATTTGCAGAGTATATCTATATCTATATCTGTATATACACACACACACACAACACTCACAGACATTAAAAGTACCAATATAAATGCCAATCGAAATTCATCAGTAAATATGTATCATCCACAAATGCAAAAATATTTATTTTACTGAACATGAGTTAATGTATAATGTTGTTCTACTAGGACGCTCTCCTATAGGTTGAATTTTCATTTCCAACAGCATTTAGGAGGAGTGAACTCTTCTCACAATTTGTATCTGCCAAGACAGCCACCTCACAAAAATGTACGTGTGATACCTGGTAGGATTCTATATATGCATATAAATATACATGTGTGAATAGGCTACAGAAAAGGGAAATAAGAATTCACATATTTGTTAAGCTTAAAAACACATGGAGAATATTTCAAATAAATTTGACTAGATTTATAACTCCTACCTTATATAATGCAAATGTCAAGTCCAACTATACAACATGTCTCCTCTGAAGTACTTGTATTTCTAATGTGTTGGGCTAATTTTCTCCATTATATTAGGATGAATAGTCTGAGTCTACTAGGTATGGGTTAGTGTCAGGGATTCAGTACTTCGAATGGAAATTTGGAAAATGAATCCAATGTGTATGTAAAAATATGCTGCACAAATATCCTCCCACTCTCATCCAGAACAATGCCTTGACATTACCTTCACCCCAAGTAAGACACAATTAGAGGAGAAGAGTTACAAAATCAGTGAATACATATCTGGAATGGAAAATGCTCAGGAGTTCACAACCTTGGAGTTGGTAGAGGAGTTTCCAAAACTAAGGGACAGGGTAAACACTCCACAAACATGGAGCTCTGCTGGCCTAAAAACTTTTTGAGAAACTGCCTCTGAGCTTCCACACTTGAAATATATGTAGTTTTCAGGAGATTTGGCTTCCTCTGTACTGAGACCATCAAAGCTGGGTCTGCATCTATGTGACCTGGAGGACATGGTTTCTTATTTTCCAATGAACAAGATGAAGCAGTGCTGAATCCTCTCTTTGTAGGTAAACTGAGGCCACTGGGGACTAAGTGTCTCCCCGTGTGGACTGTGAAGCCATTTGGTCCTCTTCCACTTTTTGTGGTGTTTTTGCTGCTGCACTGTGAGTTTGGTATTTGTTTCACGAAATATTAGGAGCTAAACTGGGACACAGTGCTGGAGGAAGTTCTGTCACGTGTGGTGGGTCAGAGTCTGCAAGAGAATGCACCAACTAGGATCCTATCTCTCACAGCTTGCCCCATTGCCCCCTTGTCCATATCAACCTGATTCTTAATTTTCCTCTGAAAACTCTGCATATAACAAGATGCCTTTACATATAAGGGTCTGTTGGCTGCACCATGTCAGTTACAAGCCATTTGGAATCCAATGGTAGATCCACATGGCCCTACCACGGATGTTTTAGCAAACACCTCCCCACCACTGCTCTAAACCCACTACTCAGCAGGCTCCAAATTTCTGGCATCTCTGTTCTACACCATTTTCATGAAACTCAGTAAATCAAGGCACTGTCTGGTATACTCATGATCAGCAACAGGACATCCAATGTTTCTCCAGTGCCACCTGGTCATAGGAATTTCAAAAATTTCATGGTATTTATGTAGCCATTTTTCAAGCATGAAGTTGGAGGCACTGTGGGTTTCAGTTCATTCAGCAAACATTAAATGGTGAGGAAGCTCATTTCAATGAAATCTCTGGAGAACTCTCACAGGCACGGCTTCCCAAAGAGTGGACAAAAGGTCACATTAGGCCAGGCCCATTGAGGTCTACAATGTGAGGTCCATGTGTGTTTTGACTCTCAACTATGGCTGCCATTTCTTTAAGAATAAAATCATGTGATATCCTTGCTGAGATTCCCAGGCCTCTGTGGAAATCCACCCGGGGCCTAGGTCTCAGTTTCCAAGAGCGACTTTCATGCGTGGCCTCTTAAATTCCCAACAAAATTCATGGCAATGCTTCTCTGAGTTCAGTTCCAAAACCCAGTCTCTAAGGGGAATCACACCAGAGTTCAAGCTCACGTGGACCCAGTCATTTTTTCCAATGCAACACAAATGACCAAAATTAAAACCAAAACACTCCCACATGGCCTTCATCTTATTCCATATAGTCAATCATCTTAACCTCTGGCTGGAGGTTTCCATGAGGGGCGCAGCCCAAGACAGTGTCCAAAATCAGCTCGTTTGCCCCTCATTTGCCTAAAGTCAGGGTAGCCTGGACACCGTTTCTCTGAAACAGGAGCGAACAAATAAGCCTGCCGTTAATACTTCTTTGTTTCTCCAATTTGAGGCCTACTGATTTTAGGTATCGATTCTTTAGGTGATTTAGAGTCATGCGAAAACACAAGCACCTCTGCAGGGCTTTGAAGAACTCATTTGACCCAAAGAATCCCTATTGTCATTTGATGGAGTGCAGGAACCTAACAGAGGAAGGCAAGAGACTTCATCCACAATGAATGATATTTTTTGCCATTTTGGTTTTGGAAGCTCACATGGGATCATTCTTAAGATCCATCAGGTGCTGAGAATCTAAGTCACAGCCACACCCAGGTCCAAGAGGCTGATAAAGAGCCACAGGTGAGGCCCATTCATTTCCATTTGAAAACTGTTTTCTTCAGGCTTCACAAAGGGGTGGACTGAGGCAAAGACCTTCCTGACATTCAGTGCAACACAAAAATAAGTAAGCAAAAGGCCCAAAGCAGGGTTTCTGCACTGAGACTTTCCTTGTCACACTGATATCTGAGTTTTTTGAGATGCTCGCCATTCTCTTCAGCTATCCAGTACATGGCCATGTCACAGAGCTTGGAGGTGGTACATATTTTGTACACAAATCCATGAGCCTATTCTGGAGAGTGGCCAGAATTCAGGAAGCAAACAACAACTTAGAAAGATAGCAGGTGTTGCACATTGATAAGACAAGCTGCAGTCCATTCATATATTGGGCAGGATGAATTATGGGAAGATTTATACTAGACAGGACACATCCATTAATGCATTCTCTTTTCTAATGTCTACAACAACGGACACAGTGGGATACACAGAAAGAGAAACACTCGCCATGTCAAATGACTTACTAGAAACTGTCCACTCCAAACCAAACAAACCGCCTTTTCTATCTATTCTCAGAACATGAGACAAAACAACAAACCCACACCCACTCCCACAAAGGCACCTCCTTCCCCCAAGTACGTCTGTGACTATCCGGAGTGTCCTCTGACTGGTGGGCCATACTATGTTCCCCCGAAATGGCCTGTCTTCTCTCAGATCTTGATTCCTTGACCAACTCTGTGAAGATGTCAGGAAAAAGTGGTTAGCCACTACCTGTTTTCTCAGGAAAGGTCCATCTTCAGAGCTCTCCTGGCATTTGGCCATCCTCACATCATAAGGTACCAAGAAAACTGACTCTGTCCTTGGTAAATCCAAACAAGTGAGCCCACTGGGACTGGGACTGGGACTGCCTCTGGGTGTCTGGCTTCTTGGATACCAAGTACAGAGAGTTCCATCACCAAGGAAATGAGGTATTTCACATTCTTTGGAACTGAATGAGGTCACTGCCTTGGCAACCACTTTGTCCTAACAGTTGCTTCCAAGGGTAACATAAGATGGAGGTTGCCAGAACTTCCTGTGACACTTTCATAAGGTAGAATGTATATCACCATTGGCACCCGGGAACAGCTCTCCACTCAGCCCTGGTTTGGTCCATCTTCTGTACAATAAGAAGAGAGAGAGGCAGATTCAGACACATCCCTTCATCCTGACCAGGTTGTTTGCCATGGAAGATGACTTTTGCTCTCTCAGGTGCTTCATACCTGCCTACAACTTCTCCAGGTTCCATTTGTGCATGGACATTTGAGGTTCTCATCAGGTTGAAGGTCCACAACTTTCCTGTATTGTAAGAACCACTCTGTCTCTGCTCTTCTGTAAAATGATTGAGGGAACAGTGTATACTTGGGGTTAAAAACAGGTTTGATTTGGATTACGAGTGATTCTGTGTGATGAATAATGGTATTGGGAACCTGCAATATTTACAAGAATATAGAGGTGAAATATAAGTAGGAAAACAGAAATCTAGGTATGATTTGAAGCCCAGAAGGGTTTTGCCCTTGATTGGGATACTTAGCTTTGAATGATGTTTTGCAAAGATGCCTCAGATAATTCCATATACAATGGCATAAGATCTTGTACATTGGATGATTGAATTTAGAAGAGAACATCCAGTCAAAAAGGGATATTCAGTAGGATTAGGAAGATAGTCGGTAGGTTTAGGAAGAAGAGTGAGAATAGGATTTGGACCAAAAGTTCTTTAGCAATAGACTTTCGGTTGTTGAGTGAATGTAAATGTCAGGACATATGAAGAGTCAGTCACTATGTTGAACTGGGGAAAATATGTAGAAAAGCAGATATCAATAGAAACATTAAGAAATCAGGCAAAGTATAAAGTGAGTGATAGAATTAGACATTTTCAACAGGGTTGAGTTTGAATATATAAATTAGGAAAAAAACAAATATGTAGTCACCAATAGGATTGACAATTGACAGCATTAGGCAACCTGGACATGGATGTTTTTAGAAATCCATGTTCACTTTCCATTTAGGCTTTGGTACAATCATAAGTGTGACCTTTCCATTTTTTGTCCAGAATATTACTGTGATAATGAGGTGACATGAGTATTTCTTTCACCATTTCTGGGAGCAATATATTGAAGATGTAAAATGAGAATCGGGGGTACAAAGAGGTGTACCCTGTTTCTAGGAACATAGAGAAAAAGCATGAATAGACCATACTGTGAATAAATAATATAACTTTTTTGAACTTTAAATAATGAATTGAACTGATATCTGAAAAATTAAAGGAAATCGTATATTGATATACAATCATTCATTCCAACCAGGTATATATGTAATGGAAATATTTGTGTTTAGGTTTATCATAAAGAGTGTGTGAGTTTTGCTTCAAAATGATTATGGAAATTCAAAATAATGTGTTTGGAAAGAAGTCTCATGAAAAGACCAGTCAAGAATACCCTGACAATACATGTGTTCTGAAGCAAGAAGTGGTTAAAGTTGAAACAAATGCTTATTAATTTGTGAACTTGTGGATGAAATGTATATCCTGTGATGTGCAAATCTGAAGAAACAATAATGTACCAGTGTCGAATACAAATGAATGACAAATTACATATCATGTCCCATAGGAGTCTACTTGCATTGATGTTAGACTGGGTCAGTTACTGTAGAATAATTAGGATTTGTATGCACCATTCACTGAAGTTAGTTTTCAGTACTAGGAAACAAATATGTATTTCAGGTGGATGAATATTTCTGATTATAATCTTGTGAAAAGTGGATTATAAATCCACATACATGAACATGAATGAATTTAGAGAGTGTATATTAGACACATATATTTCATATTTTGAAAAATTTGCAGAGTATATCTATATCTATATCTATATCTATACACACACACAAACACACACACACACACACAACTCACAGACATTAAAAAGTACCAATATAAATGCCAATCGAAATTCATCAGTAAATATGTATCATCCACAAATGCAAAAATATTTATTTTACTGAACATGAGTTAATGTATAATGTTGTTCTACTAGGACGCTCTCCTATAGGTTGAATTTTCATTTCCAACAGCATTTAGGAGGAGTGAACTCTTCTCACAATTTGTATCTGCCAAGACAGCCACCTCACAAAAATGTACGTGTGATACCTGGTAGGATTCTATATATACATATAAATATACATGTGTGAATAGGCTACAGAAAAGGGAAATAAGAATTCACATATTTGTTAAGCTTAAAAACACATGGAGAATATTTCAAATAAATTTGACTAGATTTATAACTCCTACCTTATATAATGCAAATGTCAAGTCCAACTGTACAACATGTCTTCTCTGAAGTACTTGTATTTCTAATGTGTTGGGCTAATTTTCTCCATTATATTAGGATGAATAGTCTGAGTCTACTAGGTATGGGTTAGTGTTAGGGATTCAGTACTTCGAATGGAAATTTGGAAAATGAATCCAATGTGTATGTAAAAATATGCTGCACAAATATCCTCCCGCTCTCATCCAGAACAATGCCTTGACATTACCTTCACCCCAAGTAAGACACAATTAGAGGAGAAGAGTTACAAAATCAGTGAATACATATCTGGAATGGAAAATGCTCAGGAGTTCACAACCTTGGAGGTGGTAGAGGAGTTTCCAAAACTAAGGGACAGGGTAAACACTCCACAAACATGGAGCTCTGCTGGCCTAAAAACTTTTTGAGAAACTGCCTCTGAGCTTCCACACTTGAAATATATGTAGTTTTCAGGAGATTTGGCTTCCTCTGTAGTGAGACCATCAAAGCTGGGTCTGCATCTATGTGACCTGGAGGACATGGTTTCTTATTTTCCAATGAACAAGATGAAGCAGTGCTGAATCCTCTCTTTGTAGGTAAACTGAGGCCACTGGGGACTAAGTGTCTCCCCGTGTGGACTGTGAAGCCATTTGGTCCTCTTCCAATTTTTGTGGTGTTTTTGCTGCTGCACTGTGAGTTTGGTATTTGTTTCACGAAATACTAGGAGCTAAACGGGGACACAGTGCTGGAGGGAGTTCTGTCACGTGTGGTGGGTCAGGGTCTGCAAGAGAATGCACCAACTAGGCTCCTATCTCTCACAGCTTGCCCCATTGCCCCCTTGTCCATATCAACCTGATTCTTAATTTTCCTCTGAAAACTCTCCATATAACAAGATGCCTTTACATATAAGGGTCTGTTGGCTGCACCATGTCAGTTACAAGCCATTTGGAATCCAATGGTAGATCCACATGGCCCTATTACGGATGTTTTATCAAACACCTCCCCACCACTGCTCTAGACCCACTACTCAGCAGGCTCCAAATTTCTGGCATCTCTGTTCTACACCATTTTCATGAAACTCAGTAAATCAAGGCACTGTCTGGTATCCTCATGATCAGCAACAGGACATCCAATGTTTCTCCAGTGCCACCTGGTCATAGGAATTTCAAAAATTTCATGGTATTTATCTAGCCATTTTTCAAGCATGAAGTTGGAGGCACTGTGGGTTTCAGTTCATTCAGCAAACATTAAATGGTGAGGAAGCTCATTTCAATGAAATCTCTGGAGAACTCTCACAGGCACAGCTTCCCAAAGAGTGGACAAAAGGTCACATTAGGCCAGGCCCATTGAGGTCTACAATGTGAGGTCCATGTGTGTTTTGACTCTCAACTATGGCTGCCATTTCTTTAAGAATAAAATCATGTGATATCCTTGCTGAGATTCCCAGGCCTCTGTGGAAATCCACCCGGGGGCTAGGTCTCAGTTTCCACGAGCGACTTTCATGCGTGGCCTCTTAAAATCCCAACAAAATTCATGGCAATGCTTCTCTGAGTTCAGTTCCAAAACCCAGTCTCTAAGGGGAATCACACCAGAGTTCAAGCTCACGTGGACCAAGTCATTTTTTCCAATGCAACTCAAATGTCCAAAATTAAAACCAAAACACTCCCACATGGCCTTCATCTTATTCCATATAGTCAATCATCTTAACCTCTGGCTGGAGGTTTCCATGAGGGGCGCAGCCAAAGACAGTGTCCAAAATCAGCTCGTTTGCCCCTCATTTGCCTAAAGTCAGGGTAGCCTGGACACCGTTTCTCTGAAACAGGAGCGAACAAATAAGCCTGCCGTTAATACTTCTTTGTTTCTCCAATTTGAGGCCTACTGATTTTAGGTATCGATTCTTTAGGTGATTTAGAGTCATGCGAAAACACAAGCACCTCTGAAGGGCTTTGAAGAACTCATTTGACCCAAAGAATCCCTATTGTCATTTGATGGAGTGCAGGAACCTAACAGAGGAAGGCAAGAGACTTCATCCACAATGAATGATATTTTTTGCCATTTTGGTTTTGGAAGCTCACGTGGGATCATTCTTAAGATCCATCAGGTGCTGAGAATCTAAGTCACAGCCACACACAGGTCCAAGAGGCTGATAAAGAGCCACAGGTGAGGCCCATTCATTTCCATTTGAAAACTGTTTTCTTCAGGCTTCACAAAGGGGTGGCCTGAGGCAAAGACCTTCCTGACATTCAGTGCAACACAACAATAAGTAAGCAAAGGCCCAAAGCAGGGTTTCTGCACTGAGACTTTCCTGGTCACACTGATATCTGAGTTTTCTGAGATGCTCGCCATTCTCTTCAGCTATCCAGTACATGGCCATGTCACAGAGCTTGGAGGTGGTACATATTTTGTACACAAATCCATGAGCCTATTCTGGAGAGTGGCCAGAATTCAGGAAGAAAACAACAACTTAGAAAGATAGCAGGTGTTGCACATTGATAAGACAAGCTGCAGTCCATTCATATATTGGGCAGGATGAATTATGGGAAGATTTATACTAGACAGGACACATCCATTAATGCATTCTCTTTTCTAATGTCTACAACAACGGACACAGTGGGATACACAGAAAGAGAAACACTCGCCATGTCAAATGACTTACTAGAAACTGTCCACTCCAAACCAAACAAACCGCCCTTTCTATCTATTCTCAGAACATGAGACAAAACAACAAACCCACACCCACTCCCACAAAGGCACCTCCTTCCCCCAAGTACTTCTGTGACTATCCGGAGTGTCCTCTGACTGGTGGGCCATACTATGTTCCCCCGAAATGGCCTGTCTTCTCTCAGATCTTGATTCCTTGACCAACTCTGTGAAGATGTCAGGAAAAAGTGGTTAGCCACTACCTGTTTTCTCAGGAAAGGTCCATCTTCAGAGCTCTCCTGGCATTTGGCCATCCTCACATCATTAGATCCCAAGAAAACTGACTCTGTCCTTGGTAAATCCAAACAAGTGAGCCCACTGGGACTGGGACTGGGACTGCCTCTGGGTGTCTGGCTTCTTGGATACCAAGTTCAGAGAGTTCCATCACCAAGGAAATGAGGTATTTCACATTCTTTGGAACTGAATGAGGTCACTGCCTTGGCAACCACTTTGTCCTCACAGTTGCTTCCAAGGGTAACATAAGATGGAGGTTGCCAGAACTTCCTGTGACACTTTCATAAGGTAGAATGTATATCACCATTAGCACCCGGGAACAGCTCTCCACTCAGCCCTGGTTTGGTCCTTCTTCTGTACAATAAGAAGAGAGAGAGGCAGATTCAGAAACATCCCTTCATCCTGACCAGGTTGTTTGCCATGGAAGATGACTTTTGCTCTCTCAGGTGCTTCATACCTGCCTACAACTTCTCCAGGTACCATTTGTGCATGGACATTTGAGGTTCTCATCAGGTTGAAGGTCCACAACTTTCCTGTATTGTAAGAACCACTCTGTCTCTGCTCTTCTGTAAAATGATTGAGGGAACAGTGTATACTTGGGGTTAAAAACAGGTTTGATTTGGATTACGAGTGATTCTGTGTGATGAATAATGGTATTGGGAACCTGCAATATTTACAAGAATATAGTGGTGAAATATAAGTAGGAAAACAGAAATCTAGGTATGATTTGAAGCCCAGAAGGGTTTTGCCCTTGATTGGGATACTTAGCTTTGAATGATGTTCTGCAAAGATGCCTCAGATAATTCCATATACAATGGCATAAGATCTTGTACATTGGATGATTGAATTTAGAAGGGAACATCCAGTCAAAAAGGGATATTCAGTAGGATTAGGAAGATAGTCGGTAGGTTTAGGAAGAAGAGTGAGTGTAGGATTTGGACCAAAAGTTCTTTAGCAATAGACTTTCGGTTGTTGAGTGAATGTAAATGTCAGCACATATGAAGAGTCAGTCACTATGTTGAACTGGGGAAAATATGTAGAAAAGCAGATATCAATAGAAACATTACGAAATCAGGCAAAGTATAAAGTGAGTGATAGAATTAGACATTTTCAACAGGGTTGAGTTTGAATATATAAATTAGGAAAAAAACAAATATGTAGTCACCAATAGGATTGACAATTGAAAGCATTAGGCAACCTGGACATGGATGTTTTTAGAAATCCATGTTCACTTTCCATTTAGGCTTTGGTACAATCATAAGTGTGACCTTTCCATTTTTTGTCCAGAATATTACTGTGATAATGAGGTGACATGAGTATTTCTTTCACCATTTCTGGGAGCAATATATTGAAGATGTAAAATGAGAATCGGGGGTACAAAGAGGTGTACCCTGTTTCTAGGAACATAGAGAAAAAGCATGAATAGACCATACTGTGAATAAATAATATAACTTTTTTGAACTTTAAATAATGAATTGAACTGATATCTGAAAAATTAAAGGAAATCGTATATTGATATACAATCATTCATTCCAACCAGGTATATATGTAATGGAAATATTTGTGTTTAGGTTTATCATAAAGAGTGTGTGAGTTTTGCTTCAAAATGATTATGGAAATTCAAAATAATGTGTTTGGAAAGAAGTCTCATGAAAAGACCAGTCAAGAATACCCTGACAATACATGTGTTCTGAAGCAAGAAGTGGTTAAAGTTGAAACAAATGCTTATTAATTTGTGAACTTGTGGATGAAATGTATATCCTGTAATGTGCAAAAACTGAAGAAACAATAATGTACCAGTGTCGAATACAAATGAATGACAAATTACATATCATGTCCCATAGGAGTCTACTTGCATTGATGTTAGACTGTGTCAGTTACTGTAGAATAATTAGGATTTGTATGCACCATTCACTGAAGTTAGTTTTCAGTACTAGGAAACAAATATGTATTTCAGGTGGATGAATATTTCTGATTATAATCTTGTGAAAAGTGGATTATAAATCCACATACATGAACATGAATGAATTTAGAGAGTGTATATTAGACACATATATTTCATATTTTGAAAAATTTGCAGAGTATATCTATATCTATATCTGTATATACACACACACACACACAACACTCACAGACATTAAAAAGTACCAATATAAATGCCAATCGAAATTCATCAGTAAATATGTATCATCCACAAATGCAAAAATATTAATTTTACTGAACATGAGTTAATGTATAATGTTGTTCTACTAGGACGCTCTCCTATAAGTTGAATTTTCATTTCCAACAGCATTTAGGAGGAGTGAACTCTTCTCACAATTTGAATCTGCCAAGACAGCCACCTCACAAAAATGTACGTGTGATACCTGGTATGATTCTATATATGCATATAAATATACATGTGTGAATAGACTACAGAAAAAGGAAACAAGAATTCACATATTTGTTAAGTTTAAAACACATGGAGAATATTTCAAATAAATTTGACTAGATTTATAACTCCTATCTTATATAATGCAAATGTCAAGTCCAACTATACAACATGTCTCCTCTGAAGTACTTGTATTTCTAATGTGTTGGGTTAATTTTCTCCATTATATTAGGATGAATAGTCTGAGTCGACTAGGTATGGGTTAGTGTCAGGGATTCAGTATTTCGAATGGAAAATTGGAAAATGAATCCAATGTGTATGTAAATATATGCTGCACAAATATCCTCCCGCTCTCATCCAGAACAATGCCTTGACATTACCTTCACCCCAAGTAAGACACAATTAGAGGAGAAGAGTTACAAAATCAGTGAATACATATCTGGAATGGAAAATGCTCAGGAGTTCACAACCTTGGAGGTGGTAGAGGAGTTTCCAAAACTAAGGGACAGGGTAAACACTCCACAAACATGGAGCTCTGCTGGCCTAAAAACTTTTTGAGAAACTGCCTCTGAGCTTCCACACTTGAAATATATGTAGTTTTCAGGAGATTTGGCTTCCTCTGTAGTGAGACCATCAAAGCTGGGTGTGCATCTATGTGACCTGGAGGACATGGTTTCTTATTTTCCAATGAACAAGATGAAGCAGTGCTGAATCCTCTCTTTGTAGGTAAACTGAGGCCACTGGGGACTAAGTGTCTCCCCGTGTGGACTGTGAAGCCATTTGGTCCTCTTCCACTTTTTGTGGTGTTTTTGCTGCTGCACTGTGAGTTTGGTATTTGTTTCACGAAATACTAGGAGCTAAACTGGGACACAGTGCTGGAGGGAGTTCTGTCACGTGTGGTGGGTCAGGGTCTGCAAGAGAATGCACCAACTAGGCTCCTATCTCTCACAGCTTGCCCCATTGCCCCCTTGTCCATATCAACCTGATTCTTAATTTTCCTCTGAAAACTCTCCATATAACAAGATGCCTTTACATATAAGGGTCTGTTGGCTGCACCATGTCAGTTACAAGCCATTTGGAATCCAATGGTAGATCCACATGGCCCTACCATGGATGTTTTATCAAACACCTCCCCACCACTGCTCTAGACCCACTACTCAGCAGGCTCCAAATTTCTGGCATCTCTGTTCTACACCATTTTCATGAAACTCAGTAAATCAAGGCACTGTCTGTTATACTCATGATCAGCAACAGGACATCCAATGTTTCTCCAGTGCCACCTGGTCATAGGAATTTCAAAAATTTCATGGTATTTATCTAGCCATTTTTCAAGCATGAAGTTGGAGGCACTGTGGGTTTCAGTTCATTCAGCAAACATTAAATGGTGAGGAAGCTCATTTCAATGAAATCTCTGGAGAACTCTCACAGGCATGGCTTCCCAAAGAGTGGACAAAAGGTCACATTAGGCCAGGCCCATTGAGGTCTACAATGTGAGGTCCATGTGTGTTTTGACTCTCAACTATGGCTGCCATTTCTTTAAGAATAAAATCATGTGATATCCTTGCTGAGATTCCCAGGCCTCTGTGGAAATCCACCCGGGGCCTAGGTCTCAGTTTCCAAGAGCGACTTTCATGCGTGGCCTCTTAAAATCCCAACAAAATTCACGGCAATGCTTCTCTGAGTTCAGTTCCAAAACCCAGTCTCTAAGGGGAATCACACCAGAGCTCAAGCCCACGTGGACCCAGTCATTTTTTCCAATGCCACACAAATGACCAAAATTAAAACCAAAACACTCCCACATGGCCCTCATCTTATTCCATATAGTCAATCATCTTAACCTCTGGCTGGAGGTTTCCATGAGGGGCGCAGCCAAAGACAGTGTCCAAAATCAGCTCGTTTGCCCCTCATTTGTCTAAAGTCAGGGTAGCCTGGACACCGTTTCTGTGAACCAGGAGTGAACAAATAAGCCTGCCGTTAATACTTCTGTGTTTCTCCAATTTGAGGCCTACTGATTTTAGGTATCGATTCTTTAGGTGATTTAGAGTCATGCGAAAACACAAGCACCTCTGCAGGGCTTTGAAGAACTCATTTGACCCATGGAATCCCTATTGCCATTTGATGGAGTGCAGGAACCTAACAGAGAAAGGCAAGAGACTTCATCCACAATGAATGAAATTTTTTGCCATTTTGGTTTTGGAAGCTCACATGGGATCATTCTTAAGATCCATCAGGTGCTGAGAATCTAAGTCACAGCCACACACAGGCCCAAGAGGCTGATAAAGACACATCCCTTTCCAAAGCAATTAAGCAAAGAGACACAGGTGAGGCCCATTCATTTCCATTTGAAAACTGTTTTCTTCAGGCTTCACAAAGGGGTGGACTGAGGCAAAGACCTTCCTGACATTCAGTGCAACACAAAAATAAGTAAGCAAAAGGCCCAAAGCAGGGTTTCTGCACTGAGACTTTCCTGGTCACACTGATATCTGAGTTTTCTTTGATGCTCGCCATTCTCTTCAGCTATCCAGTACATGGCCATGTCACAGAGCTTGGAGGTGGTACATATTTTGGACACAAATCCATGAGCCTATTCTGGAGAGTGGCCAGAATTCAGGAAGAAAACTACAACTTAGAAAGATAGCAGGTGTTGCACATCGATAAGACAAGCTGCAGTCCATTCATATATTGGGCATGGGAAGATTTATACTAGACAGGACACATCCATTAATGCATTCTCTTTTCTAATGTCTACAACAACGGACACAGTGGGATACACAGAAACAGAAACACTCGCCGTGTCAAATGACTTACTAGAAACTGTCCACTCCAAACCAAACAAACCGCCTTTTCTATCTATTCTCAGAACATTAGACAAAACAACAAACCCACACCCACTCCCACAAAGGCACCTCCTTCCCCCAAGTACGTCTGTGACTATCCGGAGTGTCCTCTGACTGGTGGGCCATACTATGTTCCCCCGAAATGGCCTGTCTTCTCTCAGATCTTGTTTCCTGGACCAACTCTGTGAAAATGTCAGGAAAAAGTGGTTAGCCACTACCTGTTTTCTCAGGAAAGGTCCATCTTCAGAGCTCTCCTGGCATTTGGCCATCCTCACATCATTAGGTACCAAGAAAACTGACTCTGTCCTTGGTAAATCCAAACAAGTGAGCCCACTGGGACTGGGACTGGGACTGCCTCTGGGTGCCTGGCTTCTTGGATACCAAGTTCAGAGAGTTCCATCACCAAGGAAATGAGGTATGTCACATTCTTTGGAACTGAATGAGGTCACTGCCTTGGCAACCACTTTGTCCTAACAGTTGCTTCCAAGGGTAACATAAGATGGAGGTTGCCCCTACTTCCTGTGACACTTTCATAAGGTAGAATGTATATCACCATTGGCACGCGGGAACAGATCTCCACTCAGCCCTGGTTTGGTCCATCTTCTGTACAATAAGAAGAGAGAGAGGCAGATTCAGACACATCCCTTCATCCTGACCAGGTTGTTTGCCATGGAAGATGACTTTTGCTCTCTCAGGTGCTTCATACCTGCCTACAACTTCTCCAGGTATCATTTGTGCATGGACATTTGAGGTTCTCATCAGGTGGAAGGTCCCCAACTTTCCTGTATTGTAAGAAGCACTCTGTCCCTGCTCTTCTGTAAAATGATTGAGGGAACAGTGTATACTTGGGGTCAAAAACAAGTTTGATTTGGGTTATGAGTGATTCTGTGTGATGAGTAATGGTATTGGGAACCTGCAGAATTTACAAGAATATTGAGGTGAAATATAAGTAGGAAAACAGAAATCTAGGTATGATTTGAAGCCCAGAAGGGTTTTGCCCTGGATTGGGATACTTAGCTTTGAATGATGTTCTGCAAAGATGCCTCAGATAATTCCATATACAATGGCATAGGACCTTGTACATTGGATGATTGAATTTAGAAGAGAACATCCAGTCAAAAAGGGATATTCAGTAGGATTAGGAAGATAGTCGGTAGGTTTAGGAAGAAGAGTGAGTGTAGGATTTGGACCAAAAGTTCTTTAGCAATAGACTTTCGGTTGTTGAGTGAATGTAAATGTCAGCACATATGAAGAGTCAGTCACTATGTTGAACTGGGGAAAATATGTAGAAAAGCAGATATCAATAGAAACATTACGAAATCAGGCAAAGTATAAAGTGAGTGATAGAATTAGACATTTTCAACAGGGTTGAGTTTGAATATATAAATTAGGAAAAAAACAAATATGTAGTCACCAATAGGATTGACAATTGACAGCATTAGGCAACCTGGACATGGATGTTTTTAGAAATCCATGTTCACTTTCCATTTAGGCTTTGGTACAATCATAAGTGTGACCTTTCCATTTTTTGTCCAGAATATTACTGTGATAATGAGGTGACATGAGTATTTCTTTCACCATTTCTGGGAGCAATATATTGAAGATGTAAAATGAGAATCGGGGGTACAAAGAGGTGTACCCTGTTTCTAGGAACATAGAGAAAAAGCATGAATAGACCATACTGTGAATAAATAATATAACTTTTTTGAACTTTAAATAATGAATTGAACTGATATCTGAAAAATTAAAGGAAATCGTATATTGATATACAATCATTCATTCCAACCAGGTATATATGTAATGGAAATATTTGTGTTTTGGTTTATCATGAAGAGTGTGTGAGTTTTGCTTCAAAATGATTATGGAAATTCAAAATAATGTGTTTGGAAAGAAGTCTCATGAAAAGACCAGTCAAGAAACCCTGACAATACATGTGTTCTGAAGCAAGAAGTGGTGAAAGTTGAAACAAATGCTTATTAATTTGTGAACTTGTGGATGAAATGTATATCCTGTGATGTGCAAAAACTGAAGAAACAATAATGTACCAGTGTCGAATACAAATGAATGACAAATTACATATCATGTCCCATAGGAGTCTACTTGCATTGATGTTAGTCTGGGTCAGTTACTCTAGAATAATTAGGATTTGTATGCACCATTCACTGAAGTTAGTTTTCAGTACTAGGAAACAAATATGTATTTCAGGTGGATGAATATTTCTGATTACAATCTTGTGAAAAGTGGATTATAAATCCACATACATGAACATGAATGAATTTAGAGAGTGTATATTAGACACATATATTTCATATTTTGAAAAATTTGCAGAGTATATCTATATCTATATCTATATCTATACACACACACACACACACACACACACACACACACACAACTCACAGACATTAAAAAGTACCAATATAAATGCCAATCGAAATTCATCAGTAAATATGTATCATCCACAAATGCAAAAATATTTATTTTACTGAACATGAGCTAATGTATAATGTTGTTCTACTAGGACTCTCTCCTATAAGTTGAATTTTCATTTCCAACAGCATTTAGGAGGAGTGAACTCTTCTCACAATTTGAATCTGCCAAGACAGCCACCTCACAAAAATGTACGTGTGATACCTGGTAGGATTCTATATATGCATATAAATATACATGTGTGAATAGACTACAGAAAAAGGAAACAAGAATTCACATATTTGTTAAGTTTAAAACACATGGAGAATATTTCAAATAAATTTGACTAGATTTATAACTCCTACCTTATATAATGCAAATGTCAAGTCCAACTATACAACATGTCTCCTCTGAAGTACTTGTATTTCTAATGTGTTGGGTTAATTTTCTCCATTATATTAGGATGAATAGTCTGAGTCTACTAGGTATGGGTTTGTGTCAGGGATTCAGTATTTCGAATGGAAAATTGGAAAATGAATCCAATGTGTATGTAAATATATGCTGCACAAATATCCTCCCGCTCTCATCCAGAACAATGCCTTGACATTACCTTCACCCCAAGTAAGACACAATTAGAGGAGAAGAGTTACAAAATCAGTGAATACATATCTGGAATGGAAAATGCTCAGGAGTTCACAACCTTGGAGGTGGTAGAGGAGTTTCCAAAACTAAGGGACAGGGTAAACCCTCCACAAACATGGAGCTCTGCTGGCCTAAAAACTTTTTGAGAAACTGCCTCTGAGCTTCCACACTTGAAATATATGTTGTTTTCAGGAGATTTGGCTTCCTCTGTAGTGAGACCATCAAAGCTGGGTCTGCATCTATGTGACCTGGAAAACATGGTTTCTTATTTTCCAATGAACAAGATGAAGCAGTGCTGAATCCTCTCTTTGTAGGTAAACTGAGGCCACTGGGGACTAAGTGTCTCCCCGTGTGGACTGTGAAGCCATTTGGTCCTCTTCCACTTTTTGTGGTGTTTTTGCTGCTGCACTGTGAGTTTGGTATTTGTTTCATGAAATACTAGGAGCTAAACTGGGACACAGTGCTGGAGGGAGTTCTGTCACGTGTGGTGGGTCAGGGTCTGCAAGAGAATGCACCAACTAGGCTCCTATCTCTCACAGCTTGCCCCATTGCCCCCTTGTCCATATCAACCTGATTCTTAATTTTCCTCTGAAAACTCTCCATATAACAAGATGCCTTTACATATAAGGGTCTGTTGGCTGCACCATGTCAGTTACAAGCCATTTGGAATCCAATGGTAGATCCACATGGCCCTACCACGGATGTTTTTTCAAACACCTCCCCACCACTGCTCTAGACCCACTACTCAGCAGGCTCCAAATTTCTGGCATCTCTGTTCTACACCATTTTCATGAAACTCAGTAAATCAAGGCACTGTCTGGTATACTCATGATCAGCAACAGGACATCCAATGTTTCTCCAGTGCCACCTGGTCATAGGAATTTCAAAAATTTCATGGTATTTATCTAGCCATTTTTCAAGCATGAAGTTGGAGGCACTGTGGGTTTCAGTTCATTCAGCAAACTTTAAATGGTGAGGAAGCTCATTTCAATGAAATCTCTGGAGAACTCTCAAAGGCACGGCTTCCCAAAGAGTGGACAAAAGGTCACATTAGGCCAGGCCCATTGAGGTCTACAATGTGAGGTCCATGTGTGTTTTGACTCTCAACTATGGCTGCCATTTCTTTAAGAATAAAATCATGTGATATCCTTGCTGAGATTCCCAGGCCTCTGTGGAAATCCACTTGGGGCCTAGGTCTCAGTTTCCAAGAGCGACTTTCATGCGTGGCCTCTTAAAATCCCAACAAAATTTATGGCAATGCTTCTCTGGTTCAGTTCCAAAACCCAGTCTCTAAGGGGAATCACACCAGAGTTCAAGCCCACGTGGACCCAGTCATTTTTTCCAATGCCACACAAATGACCAAAATTAAAACCAAAACACTCCCACATGGCCCTCATCTTATTTCATATAGTCAATCATCTTAACCTCTGGCTGGAGGTTTCCATGAGGGGCGCAGCCCAAGACAGTGTCCAAAATCAGCTCGTTTGCCCCTCATTTGTCTAACGTCAGGGTAGCCTGGACACCGTTTCTGTGAACCAGGAGTGAACAAATAAGCCTGCCGTTAATACTTCTGTGTTTCTCCAATTTGAGGCCTACTGATTTTAGGTATCGATTCTTTAGGTGATTTAGAGTCATGCGAAAACACAAGTACCTCTGCAGGGCTTTGAAGAACTCATTTGACCCAAAGAATCCCTATTGTCATTTGATGGAGTGCAGGAACCTAACAGAGGAAGGCAAGAGACTTCATCCACAATGAATGAAATTTTTTGCCATTTTGGTTTTGGAAGCTCACATGGGATCATTCTTAAGATCCATCAGGTGCTGAGAATCTAAGTCACAGCCACACACAGGCCCAAGAGGCTGATAAAGACACATCCCTTTCCAAAGCAATTAAGCAAAGAGCCACAGGTGAGGCCCATTCATTTCCATTTGAAAACTGTTTTCATCAGGCTTCACAAAGGGGTGGCCTGAGGCAAAGACCTTCCTGACATTCAGTGCAACACAACAATAAGTAAGCAAAAGGCCCAAAGCAGGGTTTCTGCACTGAGACTTTCCTGGTCACACTGATATCTGAGTTTTCTGAGATGCTCGCCATTCTCTTCAGCTATCCATACATGGCCATGTCACAGAGCTTGGAGGTGGTACATATTTTGGACACAAATCCATGAGCCTATTCTGGAGAGTGGCCAGAATTCAGGAAGAGAACTACAACTTAGAAAGATAGCAGGTGTTGCACATCGATAAGACAAGCTGCAGTCCATTCATATATTGGGCATGGGAAGATTTATACTAGACAGGACACATCCATTAATGCATTCTCTTTTCTAATGTCTACAACAACGGACACAGTGTGATACACAGAAAGAGAAACACTCGCCGTGTCAAATGACTTACTAGAAACTGTCCACTCCAAACCAAACAAACCGCCTTTTCTATCTATTCTCAGAACATGAGACAAAACAACAAACCCACACCCACTCCCACAAAGGCACCTCCTTCCCCCAAGTACGTCTGTGACTATCCGGAGTGTCCTCTGACTGGTGGGCCATACTATGTTCCCCCGAAATGGCCTGTCTTCTCTCAGATCTTGTTTCCTTGACCAACTCTGTGAAGATGTCAGGAAAAAGTGGTTAGCCACTACCTGTTTTCTCAGGAAAGGTCCATCTTCAGAGCTCTCCTGGCATTTGGCCATCCTCACATCATTAGGTACCAAGAAAACTGACTCTGTCCTTGGTAAATCCAAACAAGTGAGCCCACTGGGACTGGGACTGGGACTGCCTCTGGGTGCCTGGCTTCTTGGATACCAAGTTCAGAGAGTTCCATCACCAAGGAAATGAGGTATGTCACATTCTTTGGAACTGAATGAGGTCACTGCCTTGGCAACCACTTTGTCCTAACAGTTGCTTCCAAGGGTAACATAAGATGGAGGTTGCCCCTACTTCCTGTGACACTTTCATAAGGTAGAATGTATATCACCATTGGCACCCGGGAACAGCTCTCCACTCAGCCCTGGTTTGGTCCATCTTCTGTACAATAAGAAGAGAGAGAGGCAGATTCAGACACATCCCTTCATCCTGACCAGGTTGTTTGCCATGGAAGATGACTTTAGCTCTCTCAGGTGCTTCATACCTGCCTACAACTTCTCCAGGTATCATTTGTGCATGGACATTTGAGGTTCTCATCAGGTGGAAGGTCCCCAACTTTCCTGTATTGTAAGAACCACTCTGTCCCTGCTCTTCTGTAAAATGATTGAGGGAACAGTGTATACTTGGGGTTAAAAACAGGTTTGATTTGGGTTACGAGTGATTCTGTGTGATGAATAATGGTATTGGAAACCTGCAATATTTACAAGAATATAGGGGTGAAATATAAGTAGGAAAACAGAAATCTAGGTATGATTTGAAGCCCAGAAGGGTTTTGCCCTTGATTGGGATACTTAGCTTTGAATGATGATCTGCAAAAATGCCTCAGATAATTCGATATATAATGGCATAGGACCTTGTACATTGGATGATTGAATTTAGAGAGAACATCCAGTCAAAAAGGGATATTCAATAGGATTAGGAAGATAGTCGGTAGGTTTAGGAAGAAGAGTGAGTATAGAATTTGGACCAAAAGTTCTTTAGCAATAGACTTTCGGTTGTTGAGTGAATGTAAATGTCAGCACATATGAAGAGTCAGTCACTATGTTGAACTGGGGAAAATATGTAGAAAAGCAGATATCAATAGAAATATTAGGAAATCAGGCAAAGTATAAAGTGAGTGATAGAATTAGACATTTTCAACAGGGTTGAGTTTGAATATATAAATTAGGAAAAAAACAAATATGTAGTCACCAATAGGATTGACAATTGACAGCATTAGGCAACCTGGACATGGATGTTTTTAGAAATCCATGTTCACTTTCCATTTAGGCTTTGGTACAATCATAAGTGTGACCTTTCCATTTTTTGTCCAGAATATTACTGTGATAATGAGGTGACATGAGTATTTCTTTCACCATTTCTGGGAGCAATATATTGAAGATGTAAATTGAGAATCGGGGTTACAAAGAGGTGAACCCTATTTCTAGGAATATAGAGAAAAAGCATGAATAGACCATACTGTGAATAAATAATATAACTTTTTTGAACTTTAAATAATGAACTGAACTGATATCTGAAAAATTAAAGGAAATCGTATATTGATATACAATCATTCATTCCAACCAGGTATATATGTAATGGAAATATTTGTGTTTTGGTTTATCATGAAGAGTGTGTGACGTTTGCTTCAAAATGATTATGGAAATTCAAAATAATGTATTGGAAAGAAGTCTCATGAAAAGACCAGTCAAGAAACCCTGACAATACATGTGTTCTGAAGCAAGAAGTGGTGAAAGTTGAAACAAATGCTTATTAATTTGTGAACTTGTGGATGAAATGTATATCCTGTGATGTGCAAAAACTGAAGAAACAATAATGTACCAGTGTCGAATACAAATGAATGACAAATTACATATCATGTCCCATAGGAGTCTACTTGCATTGATGTTAGACTGTGTCAGTTACTGTAGAAAAATTAGGATTTGTATGCACCATTCACTGAAGTTAGTTTTCAGTACTAGGAAACAAATATGTATTTCAGGTGGATGAATATTTCTGATTATCATCTTGTGAAAAGTGGATTATAAATCCACATACATGAACATGAATGAATTTAGAGAGTGTATATTAGACACATATATTTCATATTTTGAAAATTTGGAGAGTATATCTATATCTATATCTATATCTATACACACACACACACACACACACACACACAACTCACAGACATTAAAAAGTACCAATATAAATGCCAATCGAAATTCATCAGTAAATATGTATCATCCACAAATGCAAAAATATTTATTTTACTGAACATGAGCTAATGAATAATGTTGTTCTACTAGGACGCTCTCCTATAAGTTGAATTTTCATTTCCAACAGCATTTAGGAGGAGTGAACTCTTCTCACAATTTGTATCTGCCAAGACAGCCACCTCACAAAAATGTACGTGTGATACCTGGTAGGATTCTATATATGCATATAAATATACATGTGTGAATAGACTACAGAAAAAGGAAACAAAAATTCACATATTTGTTAAGTTTAAAACACATGGAGAATATTTCAAATAAATTTGACTAGATTTATAACTCCTACCTTATATAATGCAAATGTCAAGTCCAACTATACAACATGTCTCCTCTGAAGTACTTGTATTTCTAATGTGTTGGGTTAATTTTCTCCATTATATTAGGATGAATAGTCTGAGTCTACTAGGTATGGGTTAGTGTCAGGGATTCAGTATTTCGAATGGAAAATTGGAAAATGAATCCAATGTGTATGTAAATATATGCTGCACAAATATCCTCCCGCTCTCATCCAGAACAATGCCTTGACATTACCTTCACCCCAAGTAAGACACAATTAGAGGAGAAGAGTTACAAAATCAGTGAATACATATCTGGAATGGAAAATGCTCAGGAGTTCACAACCTTGGAGGTGGTAGAGGAGTTTCCAAAACTAAGGGACAGGGTAAACCCTCCACAAACATGGAGCTCTGCTGGCCTAAAAACTTTTTGAGAAACTGCCTCTGAGCTTCCACACTTGAAATATATGTTGTTTTCAGGAGATTTGGCTTCCTCTGTAGTGAGAATATCAAAGCTGGGTCTGCATCTATGTGACCTGGAGGACATGGTTTCTTATTTTCCAATGAACAAGATGAAGCAGTGCTGAATCCTCTCTTTGTAGGTAAACTGAGGCCACTGGGGACTAAGTGTCTCCCCGTGTGGACTGTGAAGCCATTTGGTCCTCCTCCACTTTTTGTGGTGTTTTTGCTGCTGCACTGTGAGTTTGGTATTTGTTTCACGAAATACTAGGAGCTAAACTGGGACACAGTGCTGGAGGGAGTTCTGTCACGTGTGGTGGGTCAGGGTCTGCAAGAGAATGCACCAACTAGGCTCCTATCTCTCACAGCTTGCCCCATTGCCCCCTTGTCCATATCAACCTGATTCTTAATTTTCCTCTGAAATCTCTCCATATAACAAGATGCCTTTACATATAAGGGTCTGCTGGCTGCACCATGTCAGTTACAAGCCATTTGGAATCCAATGGTAGATAAACATGGCCCTACCACGGATGTTTTTTCAAACACCTCCCCACCATTGCTCTAGACCCACTACTCAGCAGGCTCCAACTTACTGGCATCTCTGTTCTACAACATTTTCATGAAACTCAGTAAATCAAGGCACTGTCTGGTATCCTCATGATCAGCAACAGGACATCCAATGTTTCTCCAGTGCCACCTGGTCATAGGAATTTCAAAAATTTCATGGTATTTATCTAGCCATTTTTCAAGCATGAAGTTGGAGGCACTGTGGGTTTCAGTTCATTCAGCAAACATTAAATGGTGAGGAAGCTCATTTCAATGAAATCTCTGGAGAACTCTCACAGGCACGGCTTCCCAAAGAGTGGACAAAAGGTCACATTAGGCGAGGCCCATTGAGGTCTACAATGTGAGGTCCATGTGTGTTTTGACTCTCAACTATGGATGCCATTTCTTTAAGAATAAAATCATGTGATATCCTTGCTGAGATTCCCAGGCCTCTGTGGAAATCCACCCGGGGCCTAAGTCTCAGTTTCCAGGAGCGACTTTCATGCGTGGCCTCTTAAAATCCCAACAAAATTCATGGCAATGCTTCTCTGAGTTCAGTTCCAAAAACCCAGTCTCTAAAGGGAATCACACCAGAGTTCAAGTCCACGTGGACCCAGTCATTTTTTCCAATGCCACACAAATGACCAAAATTAAAACCAAAACACTCCCACATGGCCCTCATCTTATTCCATATAGTCAATCATCTTAACCTCTGGCTGGAGGTTTCCCTGAGGGGCGCAGCCAATGACAGTGTCCAAAATCTGCTTGTTTGCCCCTCATTTGTCTAAAATCAGGGTAGCCTGGACACCGTTTCTGTGAACCAGGAGTGAACAAATAAGCCTGCGGTTAATACTTGTGTGTTTCTCCAATTTGAGGCCTACTGATTTTAGGTATCGATTCTTTAGGTGATTTAGAGTCATGCGAAAACACAAGCACCTCTGCAGGGCTTTGAAAAACTCATTTGACCCAAAGAATCCCTATTGTCATTTGATGGAGTGCAGGAACCTAACAGAGGAAGGCAAGAGACTTCATCCACAATGAATGAAATTTTTTGCCATTTTGGTTTTGGAAGCTCACATGGGATCATTCTTAAGATCCATCAGGTGCTGAGAATCTAAGTCACAGCCACACACAGGCCCAAGAGGCTGATAAAGACACATCCCTTTCCAAAGCAATTAAGCAAAGAGCCACAGGTGAGTCCCATTCATTTCCATTTGAAAACTGTTTTCTTCAGGCTTCACAAAGGGGTGGCCTGAGGCAAAGACCTTCTTGACATTCAGTGCAACACAACAATAAGTAAGCAAAAGGCCCAAAGCAGGGTTTCTGCACTGAGACTTTCCTGGTCACACTGATATCTGAGTTTTCTGAGATGCTCGCCATTCTCTTCAGCTATCCAGTACATGGCCATGTCACAGAGCTTGGAGGTGGTACATATTTTGGACACAAATCCATGAGCCTATTCTGGAGAGTGGCCAGAATTCAGGAAGAAAACAACAACTTAGAAAGATAGCAGGTGTTGCACATTGATAAGACAAGCTGCAGTCCATTCATATATTGGGCAGGATGAATTATGGGATGATTTATACTAGACAGGACACATTCATTAATGCATTCTCTTTTCGAATGTCTACAACAACGGACACAGTGGGATACACAGAAACACTCGCCGTGTCAAATGACTTACTAGAAACTTTCCACTCCAAACCAAACAAACCACCTTTCCTATCTATTCTCAGAACATGAGACAAAAAAACAAACCCACACCCACTCCCACAAAGGCACCTCCTTCCCCCAAGTAGGTCTGTGACTATCCGGAGTGTCCTCTGACTGGTGGGCCATACTATGTTCCCCCGAAATGGCCTGTCTTCTCTCAGATCTTGTTTCCTTGACCAACTTTGTGAAGATGTCAGGAAAAAGTGGTTAGCCACTACCTGTTTTCTCAGGAAGGGTCCATCTTCAGAGCTCTCCTGGCATTTGGCCATCCTCACATCATTAGGTACCAAGAAAACTGACTCTGTCCTTGGTACATCCAAACAAGTGAGCCCACTGGGACTGGGACTGGGACTGCCTCTGGGTGCCTGGCTTCTTGGATACCAAGTTCAGAGAGTTCCATCACCAAGGAAATGAGGTATGTCACATTCTTTGGAACTGAATGAGGTCACTGCCTTGGCAACCACTTTGTCCTAACAGTTGCTTCCAAGGGTAACATAAGATGGAGGTTGCCCCTACTTCCTGTGACACTTTCATAAGGTAGAATGTATATCAACCATTGGCACCCGGGAACAGCTCTCCACTCATTCCTGGTTTGGTCCATCTTCTGTACAATAAGAAGAGAGAGAGGCAGATTCAGACACATCCCTTCATCCTGACCAGGTTGTTTGCCATGGAAGATGACTTTTGCTCTCTCAGGTGCTTCATACCTGCCTAGAATTTCTCCAGGTACCATTTGTGCATGGACATTTGAGGTTCTCATCAGGTGGAATGTCCCCAACTTTCCTGTATTGTAAGAACCACTCTGTCCCTGCTCTTCTGTAAAATGATTGAGGGAACGGTGTATACTTGGGGTTAAAAACAGGTTTGATTTGGGTTACGAGTGATTCTGTGTGATGAATAATGGTATTGGGAACCTGCAATATTTACAAGAATATAGAGGTGAAATATAAGTAGGAAAACAGAAATCTAGGTATGATTTGAAGCCCAGAAGGGTTTTGCCCTTGATTGGGATACTTAGCTTTGAATGATGTTCTGCAAAGATGCCTCAGATAATTCCATATACAATGGCATAGGACCTTGTACATTGGATGATTGAATTTTGAAGAGAACATCTAGTCAAAAAGGGATATTCAGTAGGATTAGGAAGATAGTCGGTAGGTTTAGGAAGAAGAGTGAGTATAGGATTTGGACCAAAAGTTCTTTAGCAATAGACTTTCGGTTGTTGAGTGAATGTAAATGTCAGCACATATGAAGAGTCAGTCACTATGTTGAACTGGGGAAAATATGTAGAAAAGCAGATATCAATAGAAACATTACGAAATCAGGCAAAGTATAAAGTGAGTGATAGAATTAGACATTTTCAACAGGGTTGAGTTTGAATATATAAATTAGGAAAAAAACAAATATGTAGTCACCAATAGGATTGACAATTGACAGCATTAGGCAACCTGGGCATGGATGTTTTTAGAAATCCATGTTCACTTTCCATTTAGGCTTTGGTACAATCATAAGTGTGACCTTTCCATTTTTTGTCTAGAATATTACTGTGATAATGAGATGACATGAGTATTTCTTTCACCATTTCTGGGAGCAATATATTGAAGGTGTAAAATGAGAATCGGGGGTACAAAGAGGTGTACCCTGTTTCTAGGAACATAGAGAAAAAGCATGAATAGACCATACTGTGAATAAATAATATAACTTTTTTGAACTTTAAATAATGAATTAACTGATATCTGAAAAATTAAAGGAAATCATATATTGATATACAATCATTCATTCCAACCAGGTATATATCTAATGGAAATATTAGTGTTTTGGTTTATTATGAAGAGTGTGTGAGTTTTGCTTCAAAATGATTATGGAAATTCAAAATAATGTGTTTGGAAAGACGTCTCATGAAAAGACCAGTCAAGAAACCCTGACAATACATGTGTTCTGAAGCAAGATGATTAAAGTTGAAACAAATGCTTATTAATTTGTGAACTTGTGGATGAAATGTATATCCTGTGATGTGCAAAAACTGAAGAAACAATAATGTACCAGTGTCGAATACAAATGAATGACACATTACATATCATGTCCCATAGGAGTCTACTTGCATTGATGTTAGACTGGGTCAGTTACTGTAGAATAATTAGGATTTGTATGCACCATTCACTGAAGTTAGTTTTCAGTACTAGGAAACAAATATGTATTTCAGGTGGATGAATATTTCTGATTATCATCTTGTGAAAAGTTGATTATAAATCCACATACATGAACATGAATGAATTTAGAGTGTGTATATTAGACACATATATTTCATATTTTGAAAAATTTGCAGAGTATATCTATATCTATATCTATATCTATATATATACACACACACACACACACACACACACACACACACACACAACACTAACAGACATTAAAAAGTACCAATATAAATGCCAATCGAAATTCATCAGTAAATATGTATCATCCACAAATGCAAAAATATTTATTTTACTGAACATGAGTTAATGTATAATGTTGTTCTACTAGGACTCTCTCCTATAGGTTGAATTTTCATTTCCAACAGCATTTAGGAGGAGTGAACTCTTCTCACAATTTGTATCTGCCAAGACAGCCATCTCACAAAAATGTACGTGTGATACCTGGTAGGATTCTATATATGCATATAAATATACATGTGTGAATCGGCTACAGAAAAGGGAAACAAGAATTCACATATTTGTTAAGTTTAAAAACACATGAGAATATTTCAATTAAAATTTGACTAGATTTATAACTCCTACCTTATATAATGGAAATGTCAAGTCCAACTATACAACATGTCTCTGGAGAACCTTTGGATGTCCTGTTGTTTATCATGAGTATACTAGACAGTGCCTTGATTGACTGTGTTTCATGAAAATGATCTAGAACAGACATGCCAGTAAGTTGGTGCCTGCTGAGTAGTGTGCCTAGAGCAGTGGTGTGTATGTGTGTCATAATACATCTCTGATGTGGCCATATGGATTTGCCATTGGCTTCCAAATGGCTTGTGACAGACATGGTGAGGCCAGCAGACACTAATATGTAAGGGCGTCTTGTTATATGGAGAGGTTTCATGGCAATGTTAAGAATCAGGTTGCAATAGACAAGGGAGTAAGCTATGTGGGATAGAAGCCTGGTTGGTGCATTCTCCTGCAGACCCTGACCCACCACATGTGGCAGAACTCCATCCAGCACTGTGTCCCTTTTGAACTCCTTGTATTTCGTGAAGCAAATACCAAACTACCAATGCAGGAGAAAGAAAAACCATGAAAAAGTGGAGGATGACCAAATGGCTTCACAGCCCAGATGGGGAGAGACTTAGCACGCACTGGTCACATTTTACTTAAAAGAGAGAATTCACCACTGCTGCCTCATGTTCATTAGAAAATAAGAAACCATGTCCTCCAGGTCACATAGAATCAGACCCAGCTTTGATGGTCTCACGACAAAGGAAGCTAAAGCTCCTGAAAACAACATATATTTCAAGTGCCCAACCTCAGAGGCAGTTTATCAAGAAGTCCTTTAGGCCAGCAGAGCTCCATGTTTGTGGAGTTTTTAACCTGTCACTTACTTATGGAAACTTCTCTACCACATCCAAGGTTGTGAACTCCTGAGCATTTTCCATTCCAGTTATATATTCACATATTTTATAACTCTTCTCCACTAATTGTGTCTTACTTGGGGTGAAGGTAATGTCAAGGCATTGTTCTGGATGAGAGAGGGAAAATATTTTGTGTAGCACATATTTGATAGACATTGGATGCTTTTTCCTATTTTCCATTCAAAATACTGAATCCCTGACACTAACACATACCCTACTAGACTCTGACTACTAATCCTAATATGATGGAGAAAAATAACCCAAATAGAACAGAAATACAAGCAGGTCAGAGGAGGCATGGTGTATTTTTGAACTTTTCTTTTGCATAATAAATGTTAGGTGTTATAAATCTAGTGAATTTTTATTTGGAATAGTTTTTCATGTGTTTTTAAAATTAACAAATATGTGAATCCCTGCCTCCCTTTCTCTCTAGCCTATACAGCACATGTATTTTTATATGTACATATAGAATCCTACCTGGTATCACACGTACATTTTTGTGAGGTTGCTGACTCGGCAGATATAAATTGTGTGAAGAGACTACCCCTCTTAAACGCTGTTTGAACTAAAAATTCAACCTATGGGTGAGCTTCCTAGTACAACAACATTATACATAATTTCATGTTCAGTAAAGTATATATTTTTGCATCAGTAGATGTTATATATTTCATTATAAATTTCATTTGGCATATATTGCTACTTTTTTATGTTTCTCTGTGTGTTTTTTTGGTATATATATATATATATATATATATATATATATATACTCTCCTGATTTATCAAAACATGAAATATATGTGTCTTATATACACTCTCTACATTCATACATTCATTCATGTTCATGCATGAGGAAATATAATCAACTTTTCTCAAGATTATTATTGGAAATATTCATCCACCTGAAATACATATTTGTTTCCTTGTACTGACAACTCACTTCTGTGAATGGTGCATACAAATCCTAATAATTCTACAGTATCTGACCCAGTTTAACATCAATGCAAGTAGATTCCTATGGGACATGATGTGTATTTTGACGTTCATTTATATTCCACACTGCTACATTAATATTTCTGCAGTTTTTGCACATCATAGGATATATATTTCATCCACAAGTTCACAACTTTATAGGTATTTTTTCACTTTTAATCATTTCCTGCTTCAGAACACATGTATTCCTCCCGGTTTCTTGACTGGTCTTTTCATGAGACTTCTCTGCAAACACATTTTTTTTTAATTTCATAATCAGTTTTGAAGCAAAACTCACACACTTTTCATGATAAACCATAAATCTAATATCACCATTAGATGCATAACTGTTTGGAATGGATGATTGTATATCAATATTAGGTTTCCTCTATATTTTCAGAAATCAATTCAATCCATTATTTAAAGTTCGAACCAGTTATATTATTTATTCACAGTATGGTCTATTCATGCATTATCTCTATATTCATAGGCACAAGGTACACCTATTTGTACCCCCAATTAATTTATACGTCTTCAAAATATTGCTTTCCTACATATTTTACCCAGTTCATCATTGTGACTGACTCTTCACATGTGCTGACATTTACATTCACTCTCTACCTGAAACCCTATTGCTAAAGAACTTTTGGTCCAAATCCTATACTCACTCTTTTATCTAAACCCACCGACTATTTTCCTAATCCTACCGAATATCCCTTTTTGACTGGATGTTCTCTTCCACATTCAATCATCCAAATTAGAAGGTCCTATGCCATAGTATATTGATTTAACTGAGACAACTGTGCAGGACATAAATCAATGCTAAGTATCCCAATCAAGGGCCCAATGCCCTTCTGGGCTTCAAAACTTACCTAGATTTCTGTTTTCATACTTATATTTCACCTATATATTCTTATAAATATCGCAGGTTCCTAATACAAATATTCATTCCAGAGAATGATTCCTAACCCAAATTGAACATGTTATTAACCCTAACCATACACTTTTCCCTCAATCTAATTTTACAGAAGAGCAGGGACAGAGTTGGTCTTACAATACAGGAATATAGGCGATCTTCCAGCTGCTGAAAACCTAAAAGGTCCATGCTGAAATGATCCTTGGAGAAGATGTAGGCATCTATGAAGGACATGAGAGAGCAAAAGTCATCTTCCATGGCAAACAACCTGGTCAGGTTGATGGGATGTGTCTGAATTAGCCTCTCTCTTCCTAATGTAGAGAAGATGGACCAAACCATGCCTGTGTGGAGAGCTGTTCCCGGTGCCTATGGTTGATATACCATTCTAACATATGAATGAGTCACAGCAAGTAGAGGCAGCCTCCATCTTTTGGGAACCATGTAAGCAACTGTTAAAACAAAGTGGTTTCCAAGGCAGTGACTTCATTCAGATCTTGAAGAAAGTGACATCACCTTACAGTTTTGGTAATGAAAGTCTGTGATCTTGGGATCCAGGAAACCAGGCACACAGAGTCAAACCCACTCCATGTCCCAGTGGGCTAACTTGTTTGGATTTAACAAGACAGAGTTACTCTTTCTTTGTACCTACTGATGTGAGGACAGCCAAATGCCTGGAAACTATGAAGACTGGCCTTTCCAGAGAAAGCAGGTAGTTTCTCACCATGGGCTCCTGACAACTTCACAGAGTTGGCCAAAGAGACCAGATTGGAGACAGGACACGCCATTTTGGGGGAACATAGTATGGCCCACAAGTCAGAGGACACTCCGGATAGTCACAGACCTACTTGGGGAAAGGAGGTGACTTTTTGGGTGTGAGTGTGAGTTTGTGGTTTTGTCTCATGTTCTGAGAATAGTTAGGAAAGCTGGTTTGTTTGTTTTGGAGTGGACTGTGTCTAGTAAGTCCTTTGACAAGGTGAGTGTTTCTGTGTCTATATATCATACTGTGTCCGTGATTGTAGACATTAGAAAAGAGAATGCATCAATGGATGTGTCCTGTCTACAAGAAAGCTTCAAAGCATTCATCCTGTGCAATTAATGAATGGACTGCAGGTTGCCGTATGGATGGGCAACTCCTGCCATCTTTCTAAATTCCTGTTTTCTTCCTGAATTCTGGACACTCTCCAGAATACGCTCATGATTTTGTGTCCAAGATATGTACCACCTCCATCTCTGTGACATGGCCATGTACTGGATAGCTGAAGGGAATGGCGAGTATCTCAGAAAACTCAGATATCAGTATGCCCAAGAAAGTCTCAGTGGAGAAACCCTGCTTTGGGACTTTTGCTTACCTATTCTGTTGCCCTGAATGTCAGGAAGGTCTTTGCCTCAGGCCACAATTTGTGAAGCCTGCAGAAAATAGTTTTCAAATGGAAAAGAATGGTCATTACCTGTGCCTCTTTGCTTAATTGCTTTGGAAATGGATGTTTCTGAATCAGCCTCTTAGCCCTATGTGAGGCTGTGGCTTAGATTCACAGCACATGATGGGTCTAAAGAAAAATCCCATGTGTGCATCCCAAACCAAAATGGGCAAAAGAGCTGTCAGAGTGGTTCTTACAATACAGGAAAGTTGGGGACATTCCACCTGATGAGAACCTCAAATGTCCATGCACAAATGGTACCTGGAGAAGTTGTAGGCAGGTATGAAGCACCTGAGAGAGCAAAAGTCATCTTCCATGGCAAACAACCTGGTCAGGATGAAGGGATGTGTCTGAATCTGAATCTCTCTGTTCTTATCGTAGAGAAGATGGACCTAACCAGGCCTGAGTGGAGAGCTGTTCCCGGGTGCCAATGGTTGATATACATTCTACCTTATGAAAGTGTCACAGGAAGTAGGGGCAACCTCCATCTTATGTTACCCTTGGAAGCAACTGTTAGGACAAAGTGGTTGCCAAGGCAGTGACCTCATTCAGTTCCAAAGAATGTGACATACCTCATTTCCTTGGTGATGGAACTCTCTGAACTTGGTATCCAAGAAGCCAGGCACCCAGAGGCAGTCCCAGTCCCAGTCCCAGTGGGCTCACTTGTTTGGATTTACCAAGGACAGAGTCAGTTTTCTTGGTACCTAATGATGTGAGGATGGCCAAATGCCAGGAGAGCTCTGAAGATGGACCTTTCCTGAGAAAACAGGTAGTGGCTAACCACTTTTTCCTGACATCTTCACAGAGTTGGTCAAGGAAAGAATGTCTGAGAGAAGACAGGCCATTTCGGGGGAACATAGTATGGCCCACCAGTCAGAGGACACTCCGGATAGTCACAGACCTACTTGGGGCAAGGAGGTGCCTTTGTGGGAGTGGGTGTGGGTTTGTTGTTTTGTCTCATGTTCTGAGAATAGATAGGATAGGCGGTTTGTTTGGTTTGGAGTGGACAGTTTCTAGTAAGTCATTTGACACGGCGAGTGTTTCTGTTTCTGTGTATCCCACTGTGTCTGTTGTTGTAGACATTACAAAAGAGAATGCATTAATGGATGTGTCCTGTCTAGTATAAATCTTCCCATAATTCATCCTGCCCAATATATGAATGGACTGCAGCTTGTCTTATCGATGTGCAACACCTGCTATCTTTCTAAGTTGTTGTTTTCTTCCTGAATTCTGGCCACTCTCCAGAATAGGCTCATGGATTTGTGTCCAAAATATGTACCACTGCCAAGCTCTGTGACATGGCCATGTACTGGATAGCTGAAGAGAATGGCGAGCATCTCAGAAAACTCAGATATCAGTGTGACCAGAAAAATCTCAGTGCAGAAACCCTGCTTTGGGCCTTTTGCTTACTTATTGTTGTGTTGCACTGAATGTCAGGAAGGTCTTTGCCTCATGCCACCCCTTTGTGAAGCCTGAAGAAAACAGTTTTCAAATGGAAATGAATGGGCCTCACCTGTGGCTCTTTGCTTAATTGCTTTGGAAAGAGATGTGTCTTTATCAGCCTTTGGACCTGTGTGTGGCTGTAACTTAGATTCTCAGCACCTGATAGATCTTAAGAATGATCCCATGTGAGCTTCCAAAATCAAAATGGCAAAAAATATCATTCATTGTGGATGAAATCTCTTGCCTTCCTCTGTTAGGTTCCTGCACTCCATCAAATGAGAATAGGGATTCTTTGGGTCAAATGAGTTCTTCAAAGCCCTGCAGAGGTGCTTGTGTTTTCACATGACTCTAAATCACCTAAAGAATTGATACCTAAAATCAGTAGGCCTCAAATTGGAGAAACAAAGAAGTATTAAAGGCAGGCTTATTTGTTCACTCCTGGTTCACAGAAACGGTGTCCAGGCTACCCTGACTTTAGGCAAATGAGGGGCAAAGGAGCTGATTTTGGACACTGTCTTGGGCTGCGCCCCTCATGGAAACCTCCAGCCAGAGGTTAAGATGATTGACTATATGGAATAATATGAGGGCCATGTGGGAGTGTTTTGGTTTTGATTTTGGTCATTTGTGTGGCATTGGAAAAAATGACTGGGTACACGTGGGGTGAACTCTGGTGTGATTCCCCTTAGAGACTGGATTTTGGAAGTGAACTCAGAGAAGCATTGCCATGAATTTTGTTGGGATTTTAAGAGGCCACGCATGAAAGTCGCTCTTGGAAACTGAGACCTAGGCCCCGGGTGGATTTCCACAGAGGCCTGGGAATCTCAGCAAGGATATCACATGATTTTATTCTTAAAGAAATGGCAGCCATAGTTGAGAGTCAAAACACACATGGACCTCACATTGTAGACCTCAATGGGCCTGGCCTAATGTGACCGTTTGTCCACTCTTTGGGAAGCCGTGCCTGTGAGAGTTCTCCAGAGATTTCATTGAAATGAGCTTCCTCACCATTTAATGTTTGCTGAATGAACTGAAATCCACAGTGCCTCCAACTTCATGCTTGAAAAATGGCTAGATAAATACCATGAAATTTTTGAAATTCCTATGACCAGGTGGCACTGGAGAAACACTGCATGTCCTGTTGCTGATCATGATTATACCAGACAGTGCCTTGACTTACTGAGTTTCATGAAAATGGTGTAGAACAGAGATGCCAGTAAGTTGGAGCCTGCTGAGTAGTGGGTCTATAGCAGTGGTGGGGAGGTGTTTGATAAAACATCCGTGGTAGGGCCATGTGGATCTACCATTGGATTCCAAATGGCTTGTAACTGACATGGTGCAGCCAGCAGACCCTTGTATGTAAAGGCATCTTGTTACATGGAGAGTTTTCAGAGGAAAATTAAGAATCAGGTTGATATGGACAAGGGGGCAATGGGGCAAGCTGTGAGAGATAGGAGCCTAGTTGGTGCATTCTCTTGCAGACCCTGACCCACCACACGTGACAGAACTCCCTCCAGCACTGTGTCCCAGTTTAGCTCCTAGTATTTCGTGAAACAAATACCAAACTCACAGTGCAGCAGCAAAAACACCACAAAAAGTGGAAGAGAACCAAATGGCTTCACAGTCCACACGGGGAGACACTTAATCCCCAGTGGCCTCAGTTTACCTACAAAGAGAGGATTCAGCACTGCTTCATCTAGTTCATTGGAAATAAGAAACCATGTCCTCCAGGTCACATAGATTCAGACCCAGCTTTGATGGTCTCACTACAAAGGAAGCCAAATCTCCTGAAAACAACATATATTTCAAGTGCAAAACTCAGTGGCAGTATCTCAAAAAATTTTTAGGCCAGCAGAGCTCCATGTTTGTGGAGTGTTTACCCTGTCCCTTAGTTTTGGAAACTGCTCTACCAGCTCCAAGGTTGTGAACTCCTGAGCATTTTCCATTCCAGATATGTATTCACTGATTTTGTAACTCTTCTCCTCTAATTGTGTCTTACTTGGGGTGAAGGTAATGACAAGGCATTGTTCTGGATGAGAGCAGGAGGATATTTGTGCAGCATATATTTACATACACATTGGATTCATTTTCCAATTTTCCATTCGAAATACTGAATCCCTGACACTAACCCATACCTAGTAGACTCAGACTATTCATCCTAATATAATGGAGAAAATTAACCCAACACAATAGAAATACAAGCACTTCAGAGGAGACATGTTGTATTGTTGGACTTGACATTTGCATTATATAAGGGAGGAGTTATAAATCTAGTCAAATTTTAATTGAAATATTCTCCATGTGTTTTTAAACTTAACAAATATGTGAATTCTTGTTTCCCTTTTCTGTAGCCTATTCACACATGTATATTTATATGCATATATAGAATCCTACCAGGTATCACACGTTCATTTTTGTGAGGTGGCTGTCTTGGCAGATACAAATTGTAAGAAGAGTTCACTCCTCCTAAATGCTGTTGGAAATGAAAATTCAACCTATAGGAGAGCGTCCTAGTAGAACAACATTATACATTAACTCATGTTCAGTAAAATAAATATTTTTGCATTTGTGGATGATATATATTTACTGATGAATTCGATTGGCATTTATATTGGTACTTTTTAATGTCTGTGAGTGTTGTGTGTGTGTGTTTGTGTGTGTGTGTGTGTATATATAGATATAGATATAGATATAGATATAGATATAGATATAGATATACTCTCCAAATTTTTCAAAATATGAAATATATGTGTCTAATATACACTCTCTAAATTCATTCATGTTCATGTATGTGGATTTATAATCAACTTTTCACAAGATTATAATCAGAAATATTCATCCACCTGAAATACATATTTGTTTCCTAGTACTGAAAACTAACTTCAGTGAATGGTGCATACAAATCCTAATTATTCTACAGTAACTGACCCAGTCTAACATCAATGCAAGTAGACTCCTATGGGACATGATTTGTAATTTGTCATTCATTTGTATTCGACACTGGTACATTATTATTTCTTCAGTTTTTGCACATCATAAGATATACCTTTGCCAAGGCAGTGACCTCATTCAGTTCTAAAGAATGTGACATACCTCATTTCCTTGGTGATGGAACTCTCTGAACTTTGTATCCAAGGAGCCAGGCACCCAGAGGCAGTCCCAGTCCCAGTCCCAGTGGGCTCACTTGTTTGGATTTACCAAAGATAGAGTCAGTCATTCTTGGTACCTACTGAAGTGAGGATTACCAAATGCCTGGAGAGCTCTGAATAGGGAGCTTTCCTGAGAAAGAAGGTAGTGGCTCTCCACTTTTTTCTTACAACTTTACAGAGTTGGCCAAGGAAAACAGATCTGAGAGAGGACAGGCCATTTCGGAAGAACAGAGTATGGCCACCAGTCAGAGGACACTCTGGTTAGTCATACACCTATGGGGAAGGAGGTGCCTTTTTGGGAGTGGGTGTGGGTTTGTGGTTTGTCTCATGTTCTGAAAATAGGTAGGAATGGCGGTTTGTTTGTTTTGGAGTGAACTGTTTCCGGTAAGTCGTTTGAAGAGGTGAGTGTTTCCATGTCTGTGTATCCCACTGTGCCTGTGGTAGTAGACATGAGAAAAGAGAATGCAGCAATGGATGTGTCATGTCTAGTATAAAGCTTCCCAGCATTCATCCTGCCCAATTTATGAATGGAGTGTGGCTTGCCTTATGCACGGGCAACACCTAATACCTTCCTAAGTCCCTGTTTTCTTCCTGAATTCTGGCCACTCTCTAGAATAGGCTCATGGTTATGTGTCCAAGATATGTACCAAATCCAAGGTCTTTGACATGGCCATGTACTGGATACCTGAATGGAATGGCCAGCATCTCAGAAAACTCAGATATCAGTGTGACCAGGAAAGTCTCAGTGGAGATACCCTGCTTTGGGCCTTTTGCTTACCTATTGTTCTGTTGCCCTGAATATCAGGAAGGTCTTTGTCTCATGCAACCCCTTTGTTAAGCCTGAAGAAAACAGTTTTCAAATGGAAATGAATGTGCATCACCTCTGGCTCTTTGCTTAATTTCATTGGAAAAGGATGTGTATGATTCAGGCCCTTTGCCCTGTTTTAGGCTGTGACTTAGATTCTCAGCACCTGATGGAAGTAAAGAAAGATCCCATATGTGCATCTAAACCAAAATGGAAAAACGTTCAATCAATGTGCATGAATTATATTGCCTTCCTTTGTTAGGTTTCTGAAATCCATCATGTCAGAATAGGGATTCTTTGGGTGAAATGAGTTCTTCAAATCTCTGCAGAGGGGCTTGGCTTTTCTGATGACTCCAATTCACAAAAAGAATCTAGACCCAACAGTCAGAGAGCCTCAAATTGGAGAAGCGAAGCAGTATTAAGGGCAGGCCTATTTGATCACTCCTGGTTCACAGGAAGGGTGTCCAAGCCACCCTGACATTCGGCAAATGAGGGGCAAGGGAGCTTATTTTGGACACTGTCTTGGGATGTGCCTCTCATGAAAACCTCCATCCAGATGTTATGATGAGTATCTTTATGGTAGAAGATGAGGGCCATGTAGGAGTGTTTTGGTTATAATTGTGGTCATTTGTGTGGCAGTTGGAAGAGATGACTGGGTAAGCCTGGGCTTGAATTCTGCTGTGATTCCCCTTAGAGACTGAGTTCTGGAACTGACCTCAGAGAAGTATTGACATGAATTGTGTTGGGATTTTAGGAGGCCATGAATGAGAGTTGCCATTGGAACCTGGGATCAAGGCCCAGAGTGGCTTTCCACAGAACACTGGGAATCACAGCCAGGATATTACATGATTTTATTCTGAAAGACTTGGCAGGCATAATTGAGATTCAAAACACACTTGGACCTTGCTTTGTAGACCTCCATGGGCCTGGCTTCATGTGACTTTTTGGCCACTCTTTGGGTAGACTTGCCTGTGAGAGTGCTCCAGAGATTTCCCTGAAATTAGCTTCCTCACCATTTAATGGTTCCTGAATGAATTGAAACCAACATTGCCTCCAAATGCATCTGTGAAAAAATGCTAGATAATTACCATGAAATTTTAGAAATTCCGATGACCAGCTGGCACTGGAGGACCTTTGATGTCCTGTTGATGATCATGAGTATAACAGACAGGGCCTTGATTGACTGGGTTTCATGAAAATGGTGTAGAACAGAGATGCCAGTAAGTTGGGGCCTGGTAAGTAGTGGGCCTAGAGCTGTGTTATGCAAATGTGTGATAAAACATCTGTGGTGGGGCCATGTGGATCTTCCATTGGCTTCCAAATGGCTGTGACTGACATGGTGCAACCATCACACCCATATATGTAAAGGCATATTTTTATATGGAGAGGTTTCAGGGCAATGTTCAGTATCATGTTGCTATTGTCAAGGGGGCAAGCTACTTGAGATAGAACCCTGGTTGGTGCATTCTCCTGGAGACCCTGCCAACCATACCTGACAGAACTCCCTTCAGCACTGTGTCCCATTTGAACTCGTTGTATTTCATGAAGCAAATACCAAACTCCCAGTGCAGCAGCAAGAAACACCACGAAAATTTGAGGATGACCATTGGTTTCACAGTCCACACGGGAAGACCCTTAGCCCTCAGTGGCCAATGTTTACCTACAAAAAGAGAATTCATCACTGCTGCCTCATTTTTATTTTAAAATAAGTAACCATTTCCTCCAGGTCACATAGATGCAGATCCAGCTTTGATGGTTTCACTACAAATAAAGCTAAAGCTCCTGACAACAACATATATTTCAAGTGCCCAACCTCAGAGGCAGATTCTCAAAAAGTCTTTTGGCCAGCAGAGCTCCATGTTTGTGGAGTGTTTACCCTGTCTCTTACTTTTGGAAACTCCTCTACCACCTCCAAAGATGTGAAATCTGGAGGATTTTCCATTCTAGATATGTATTCACAGATTTTCTAACTCTTCTCCTCTAATTGTGTCTTACTTGGGGCGAAGGTAATGTCAAGGCATTGTTCTGGAGGAGAGTGGGAAGATTTTTCCGTAGCATATATTTGCATACACATTGGATTCAGTGTCCTATTTTCAATTCAAAATACTGAATACCTGACTCTAACCCATACCCTACCAGACTCTGACTACTAATCCTAATATGATGGAGAAAAATAACCCATAAAGAATAGAAATACAAGCAGTACAGAGTAGGCATGGTGTATAGATGGACTTGCCTTTTGCATGATACAGAGTTGGAGTTATAAATCTAGTCAATTGTTTGTTGAAATTGTTGTCCTAGTATTTTTAAGGTTAACAAATATGTGAATTCCTGTCTCCCTTTCTCTGTATTCTTATATGCACATATAGATTCCTATCTGGTACCACACGTACATTCTTGTGAGGTGGCTGACTTTCCAGATACAAATTGTTAGAAGAGATCACTCCTACTAAACCCTGTTGGAACTGAATATTC
Organism: Callospermophilus lateralis; assembly: GCF_048772815.1. Classification (NCBI taxonomy): domain Eukaryota; kingdom Metazoa; phylum Chordata; class Mammalia; order Rodentia; family Sciuridae; genus Callospermophilus; species Callospermophilus lateralis. The sequence continues at coordinate 257,129 of NW_027514751.1, read as the reverse complement.
AACCTATGGGTGAGCTTGCTAGTTGAACAGCATTATACATAAATCCATGTTCAGTAAAATGAATATTTTTAGATCTGTGGATGGTATATATTTTATAATGAATTTTGATTGACATATATATTGCTACTTTTTTGTCTGTGTGTGTGTTTTATGTATATGTATATATATGTATATATATATATATGTATATATATACATATATATATATATATATACACTCTCCAGGTTTTTCAAAATATGAAATATATGTGTCTTATATTCACTCCCTAAAATCATTCATGTTCATGTATGTGGATTTATAATCAACTATTCACAAGATTATTCTCAAAATATTCATCCACCTGAAATTTGCCCAATGCTCTCAAATGTCAATCCTATTTGTGACTACATATTTGTTTCTTCCTAAGATTATATATTTAAACTCAACCCTGTTCAAAATGTCTAATCCTATCACACACTTTATACTCTGCCTGATTTTGTAATGTCTCTATTGTTATATGCTTTCCTACATATTTTCCCCACTTCATCATTGTGACTGACTCTTCACTTGTGCTGACATTTACATTCACTCTCTAATCGAAATCCTATTGCTAAGAAACTTTTGTTCCTAATCTTATACTCACCCTTCTTCCTAAACTTACTGACTATCTTCCTAATGCTACAGACTATCCCTTTTTGACTGGATGTTCTCTTCTACATTCAATCATCCAAGTAAACGTGGTGCGAGCTTCAGAGGAGGAGACTACCAACAGGCTATCTCATGCAACATCAAAGGGTTTATTGGGTGTCCAGAATGCTGGGGTTCAGAGCTCACCTGAATAGTGCAGATAGCCCTGAGAATAGCTGAAGTAGAGCTTATATACTTTCCCTGGAGAGAGAAGGGAGGGAATTGTATTGATGTGTCAGGGCGAGTGGGCGGTTTGCATGCAACTGGGAGAGGGAGTACATTCTGCAATTTGGCAGCTGGGGATAGAACATTCTGGGAACAAGTTTTGCAAACATTTCTCAAGATTTCAACAGTGTTCTGTTAAGCATACAGAAAAACAAGATGTGGCAAGTACCTATTTTATTAATATTTCATTCCCCACTTCTTCTTCTGGCTAATTTTAATCATAAAAATGATCATTGGAGGGTGTCACATTCAATGTCTGCTAGTGGGGTATTACCATAAGTTTAACTCCTCCAATTTGAGCCTGGAGAAAAGACATTACACGGTTGAGCAAACAGGGTTTTATAGTTAGCAATAATATGAGGATTATTATTGGACCGGCCAGGGTTGATAAAAACGTAGTTAACCGGGGGGACTGTGTGAACCAAGACTCAAGCCACCCTTTTGGGCCCTCTCTCACTTGTTGATGCTCTTCAAGGTGTCTTTTAAATTTACTCATAGATTTTATTACGACTCCAGTATAGTCAGCATTAAAACAACATTCTTCCCTCAATGCAGCACAAAGCCCCCCTTCTCTAATGAAGAGGAGGTCCAACCCTCAACTGTTCTGTAAAACAACTTCAGAGAGAGAGGTTAAAGTTTCATGCAAAGCCCTGAAGGAGGTTTCTAATATCTTACTTTTGCTCTATTGCTGCTTCTAATTGGGTCATCTTTTGTGTCCCATGGACAATGCCACTGGTTCCTCTGCCCACCCGTGCAGCAACTCCTATTCCTAATAGGATGGCTAAAGTGAGGGATATATGTTCCCAGTGGAACCGGTTGTATGCCCCCCTATTTGATCTTCAAATGAACCTGCATCATGATAGAGCACTCTGGGAAACATCTGCACCATTACACAATTTATCACATATCTTGATCATTTCATGAAAACATAAACGATGTTTAAGTATATAGAATTATGCTGTTGTAGGCACTTACAAATCAAGGCACCTAAGATAGCACACAAGAGAGGGAAACAGTCCTATTTGGTTGAAACCGTATTCAGAGGGCATTGCTTCTATTGTAATCAATTAATCCCCTGAAACTCAAGTTTAGGTAGTTTCAGAATTTTGTACCCAACATATAAGGGATGGGGCTCAGAAGTTCACAGTCTTCAGAAGTTTAAAAAAGCAGTATTTGTTTCTGTTTTTCCTTCTGTTCTGGGCAAGTTAACTTTTCAAGGACACCTGGGAGGAGGAGAGCTTTTTCTTCCATTTCTTATTTTCCCCCTGCCAGCTGTTACCATGGAGCCCGGTTGGTAATTTCTTTATCTTAGAAATGTAGCCATCTCTGTGAAGCCCCAGCTGAAGGCCAGAGGACTTGTTCACATATTTTGTGAAAAACTAGTTAGGGGTTGTCTAGCTTAGAAGTACTGAGATTTTTAGCCAGTGGCCAAGTAGAACAGGGCAATACGAAAGAGAAAGTTTATCTACATTAAAGTCTTTATTGGGACTGTTTGGCTGAAAGTTCAAAACTCAGCCATGGTGAAGACTTCTGAAGAAGGTCATTTAAGACTTTTCTGTGGGCCTGGTACAGAGGGGGAAAGACGGGGAAGGTGGGGCTGAGAGCACCTCCGAGGATCTGCGAATGAGGGAAAAGAGAGATGTAAAAGAATAATGCGAAAGGGTATTGGGAATTTCCTAGCAGCAAACTTGAGCAGTAGATCAGGTAGAGCAGAGTGAAAGACGGGAGTGAGGATCCCAAAATCCTGTGAGGGACTTTAAATTTTAGTAACCTGTTTTCAGTGATGACAAAGCAACTTTAAAGGCCAATTATATTACATCTTGGATAAGGGTCTCAGGGCTCTCCTCAGCTCGTTTGAGCATTGGGTTAGCTGGTAAGAGGACCTGGTGGGACCCGGTGAGGGCACTGACAGGAGATGAGAGGAATGAGTCGGTGGAGCGGTACCTATGTACCTGCTACCTCAGCAAGGGGCCGATGGTCTGAGAACTGGTGGAGCTTTGGGTTTCTGATCTAGTTATTGGAGGGGAGAAATCAAGTTGCTGAGATGGGAGTGACATCAGAGGGTCTGGAGCAGAAGGCTGAGGATAATGATCTATTGGAGAAGCATAGTTCAGGATGTGAGTGAGGGAGGGAAAAGGCTTCCACATAGGGGAATTTCCTTTCACTCTTTTGAGCACTTGCAGAAGTTAAAAAGGTCACGCAAAATTTGAGGATCTAGAGACCCATCTGGGTGCCATAGTTTTTGGTTGTCTAATTGGTAATGTGGCCAATGCTGTGTACTGAATTTGATGAAGAATTGGGGTTTCATCAGGCAGCCCCTGTATGCACACATTTCCATGACATACAGAAAAAGTCGGCTTTTCCCCCACACAGCCATTACTCTTTGTGGCTTTGATAGTCTGCCAGGCAAACTTAGTAATCTAGACTAGCCAATCTGCATCTGGCTCGCGTGTCCCTACATCCATAATGTTTGTTTCCATTATCTATGGTACAGAAGGGATTTAATGGTATTTTAGTGGGATCCTCTTCATCAGGGATATCACAATAGGAAATACCTATAGCCAGCTAACAAATGTCTGGGTGGAGAGATGGCCACCAGGTCCCTAAGGGGGCTGTATGCGAGATAGACCATACTTCTTTTCCAGTAGGATTTGTGATCAGCCATCACTGCTTAATGGGCTGATGAGGGTTAGGACTACTTGTAGCCAAGGGGAGAGTATATAACCTTATTCACATTGCCAATACACAATTTGAAACTGTTACCAGTCTTTTTCAGTTTCCAGAAAGATTCTGTATAGGCAGAAGGCTTGAGATGAGAGGTATGGATCCAGGAAGTGTTTCTGTTTACGTTTACCACTGTAGGTGTTATAATAGCACCTGGTATGGTCCTTTTCAGCGGGGTACCAGGGATGACACCTGATATCATCTTACATAGATGAAATCTCTTACTTGATATGGATGTGGAATCCCCTGGTTCCCAGTTGGGTAGGCAGTGGCCAGCTGTTTTCACAGGTATTACTGAGTTCTTTCAAGATCTTTAAGTCTGTCAAGCAAGGGGGTGTGGAAAGGATCTTTAGGTCTTACAGTTGGGCTTAGGTCCTCTACTGGAGGAGGGCCACCATGAAGAATTTCACATGTGGTAAGGTTACTCAAAGAAACAAAGGGATTTTTTCTTGCATGAAACATTGCATAAGGCAGGAGCATAGTCCAATCTTATGCTGGTCTCTAAGCTTAATTTCGTTAAGGTCTCTTTAATGGTTCTATTCATTCTTTCTACTTGTCTTGAACTCTGTGGTCTATAAGCACAATTTAACTTCCAATTAATCCCCAGGTTCCTGGCTAACCCCTGACTTACCTGGGTCATGAACATCGGTCCATTGTCAGATCCTATTACCGGCTTAGCTTCCTCCAATGGTAGAGAGGCTTAGTCAGCAGCAGCGGAATCACTTAGAGTGTGTTGTGTGTTAGGGGACGAGGGCAGGGGATAAGGAGGGGGAGAAGAGTCCAGTAGAGTCAAATCTGTGACTCAGGGTGAACAGAGGGTGGAGGAGGAGGAGGTTGAGAGGGTTTGAGAGATCATGGGGGAAGGAGTAGGAGCAGAGGTAGGGGCAAGGAAAGGCTTCACCCATGGAGGAGGAGATTTGCAGAGGTCCTGCCAAGTTAAGATATATGGCTGTTGATCCGGATGGCTATGTGGCGCTGGCTGAAAGACAATACCTCTGACTTTTTAAATTAGTGGGAAGTAGAAAGATCCTTCTAGGGGCCATACGACTCCAAAGATGGGCCATTCTGAGGCACAGAGATTCTGCCAGGTCCAGCGTTTTACTAAAAAAAGAAAGATTCTGAGCCCTTAAGCGGACTTTGGTCCAGTGATCAAGGGTCAGGGACAGAGGCAATTACGTGCTCTGTTCCATAATGAAAGTTCCACAAACAGTAAAAGCAAGGACACACGACACAGATAAGACAAGACCATAAAGACAGGCAATGAACGTCCAACACTGAGACCAGGAATGAGTAGCCGGCAAAACCCAATGGTATGGCAATAACGAATCTAAAAGAAAATATCACTGAGTCGAGAAGACTATTGTTCCTTGATTTCCCGAGTTCTCTGCGGGGTCCTCCAGAGAGGTGCCCTTTGTCTCTGTGACATGTCTCTCAGCCACCGTCGGAGAGAGCCCAGGCTCTTCATCGCCAGCAATTTTGCCAAGCCCTAACAAGAAACCTGAAACCAGAAAGAGGCGCCTTACTTGCTCCGAGAGGAGCCCGTTGGGGTCTCTCATCCGCCACTGCTGGAACTCAGTGGAACCTCAATATGTAAAGGTCAGGCGAGTGTCAGAGGAAGATACTACCAAGAGACTGTCTCATGCAACAGCAAAGGGTTTATTTGTGGTCCAGCATGCTGGAGCTCAGAGCTAAATTAAATAGAGCAGAGACCTCTGAGAACAGCTTAAGCAGAGCTTATATACTTTCCTTGGAGAGGGAAGAGAGGGAAGTTCAGTGATGGGTAAGGGCGAGTGGGCGGTTTGCATGACACCGTGTGACGGAGTACATTCTGCAGTTCGGCTGTTGGGAACAGTACATTCTAGAACAAGATTAGCAAACATTTCTCAATATTTCAACAGTGTTTTGTTAAGCATACAGAAAAACAGGAAGTGACAAGTACCTATTTTATTAATTTTATTAACCTTTCACTACCGACTATGCCTTTTTGACTTGATGTTCCTTCTACATTAATTCATGCAACGTACAAGGTGCTATGCCATTGTATATCGATTTATCTGAGACAACTCTGCAGAACGTAATTCAACACCACGTATCACTATCAAGGGCCCAATGCCCTTCTGGGCTTCAAATCAGACTTAAATTTCTTTTTTCATACATATATTTCACCTATATATTCTTCTACACATAGCAAGTTCCCAATACGATCATTCATCCAGGAAAATGATTTCTAACCCAAATCGAGCATGTTTTTAACCATAACCGGACACTGTTCCCTCAATCTAACTTTACAGAAGAGCAGGGAAGGAGTTGATATTACAATACAGAAATGTAGAAAAACTTCCACCTGCTGAGAACCTCAAAGGTCCATGCAGAAATGATCCCTGGAGAAGATGTAGGAAGCAATAAAGGACCTGAGAGACCAAAAGTCATCTTCCATGGCAGATAACCCGGTCAGGATAAAAGGTTGTGTCTGAATCAGATTTTTTTTTAATGTAGAGATCATGGACCAAACCAGGCCTGTGTGGAGATCTATTCCTGGGTGCCTTTGGTTGATATACCATTCTAACTTGTGAAAATGTCACAGGAAGTAGGGGCGGCCTCAATTTCTTGGGACCCTTGGAAGCAACAGTTAGGACAAAGTGGCTGCCAAGACAGTGCCCTCATTCAGTTCAGGAAGGAAGTGACCTCACCTCACTTTCTTGGTGATGGAACTCTCTGAACGTGGGATCCAGGAAGCCAGGCACACAGAGCCAGTCCCAGTCCCAGTCCCAGTGGTCTCACTTGTTTGGATTTACCAAGGACAGGGTCAGTATTTTTTGGTACCTACAGATGTGAGGAAGGCCAAATGCCAGGAAAGCTCGGATGCAGGGCTTTTCATGAGAAAGCAGGTAGTAGCTCACCGTTGGCTCCTAAGAAGTTCACAGAGTTGGCCAAGGAGACAAGATCTGAGACAGGAAAGGCCATTTTGGGGGAACATATTATGGCCCACAAGTCAGAGGACACTCTGGATAGTCACAGACCTACTTAGGGGAAGGAGGTGCCTTTGTGGGTGTGGTTGTGGGTTTGTGGTTTTGTCTCATTTTCTGAGAATAGGTAGGACAGTCGGTTTGTTTCATTTGAAGTGGACTGTTTCTAGTAAGTCTTTTCACAGGGCGAGTGTTTCTATGTATGTGTATTCCACTGTTTCCGTGGTTGTAGACATTAGAAAAGAGAATCCATCAATGGATGTGTCGTGTCTAGTAGAAATCTTCTCAGCATTCATATTGCCCCGTTTATGAATGGACTGTAGCTTGCCTTATCGATGAGCAACACCTGCTAACTTCCTAAGTTTCTATTTTCGTTCTGAATTCCGGCCAATCTCAAGAATAGGCCCATGGTTTTGTGTCCAAGATATGTACCACCTACAAGCTCTGTGACATGGCCATGTACTGGATAGCTGTAGGGGATGGCGAGCATCTCAGAAAACTCAGATATCAGTGTGACCAGAAAAGTCTCAGAGGAGAAACCCTGCTTTTGGCCTTTTGCTTACCTATTGTTCTGTTGCCCTGAATGTCAGGAAGGTCTTTGCCTCAGGCCACCCCTTTGTGAAGCCTGAAGAAAACAGTTTTCAAATGGAAATGAATGGGCATACCTGTGGCACTTTCCTTAATTGCTTTGGAAAGGGATGTGTCTGAATCAGGCCCTTGGCCCTGTGTGTGGCTGTGGCTTAGATTCTCAGCACCTGATGGATCTAAAGAAAGTTACCATGTGTGCATCCAAAAGAAAATTCGCCAAAAGAGCAATTATTGGGATGAAGTCTCTCGACTTCCTCTGTAAGGTTCCTGACTTCCATCAAGTGAGAATGGGATCCTTTGGGTCAAAAGAGTTCTACAAAACCTGCAGAGGCTAGCCCATTGTGCTTGGGTTTTCTCATGACTAAAATTCACAAAAGAATCTAAACCCCACAGACAGTAGTCCTCAAATTGGAGAGTTATTAACGGCAGGCCTATTTGATCACTTTTGGTTCACAGGATGGGTGTCCAGGCCACCTTGACTTTAGGCAAATGAGGGGCAAAGGAGCTTATTTGGGACACTGTCTTGGTCTGCACCCCTCATGGAAACCTCCAGCCAGATTATGATGAGTGTCTATATGAAAGAAGATGAGGGCCATATGGGAGGGTTCTTGTTTTAATTGTGGTAATTTGTGTGGTAGTTGGAAGAGATGACTGGGTCCACCAGGGCTTGAACTCTGGTGTGATTCTCCTTAGAGACTGAGTTCTGGAACTGACCTCAGAGAAGTATTGCCATGAATAGTGTTGGGATTTTAGGAGACCACGCATGAGAATCGGTTTTGGAAACTGAGATCTAGGCCCAGGATGGCTTTCCACAGAGCTCAGGGATTCTGAGCCAGGATATCACATGATTTAATTCTTAAAGACTTGGTAGCCATAGTTGAGAGTCCAAACACACATGGACCTCACATTGTATACCTCAATGGGCCTGGATTCATGTGTCCTTTTGGCCACTCTTTGGGAAGGCTTGCCTGTGAGTGTTCTCCAGAGCTTTCATTGAAATGAGCTTCCTCACCATTTAATGGTTCCTGAATTAAATGAAACCCACAGTGCCTCCAACTTCATCCTTGAAAAATGACTAGATTAATACCATGAAATTTTTGAAATCCCCATGACCAGGTGGCACTGGATAACCTTAAGATATCCTGTTGCTGATCATGAGTATAACAAACAGTGCCTTGATTGACTGAGTTTCGTGAAAATGGTGTAGAACAGAGATGCCAGTAAGTTGGAGCCTGCTGGGTAGTGGGCGTAGAGCAGTGGACTATAGGTGTGTAAATAAATATTTTTGGTAGGACCACCTGGATCTTCCATTGGCTTCCAAATCTTGCGACTGACATGGTGCAGGCAGCAGACCTTTATATGTAAAGGCATCTTGTTATATGTAGAGGTTTCAGGGCAATGTTCAGAATCAGGTTGCTATAGTCAAGGGGAAAGCTATGTGGGATAGAAGCCTGGTTCGTACATTCTCTTGCCGACCCTGACCAACCACACATGACAGAACTCCCTCCAGCATTGTGTCCCAGTTGAACATATTGTATTTCATGAAGCAAATACCAAATTCCCAGTGCAGCAGTAAGAAACACCCTGAAAAGTGGAGGATGACCAAATGGCTTCACAGACCACACGGGAAGACACTTAGCTCCCAGTAGCAACAGTTTACCTACAAAGGGAGTTTTCAGACCTGCTGCCTCATGTTCATTACAAAATAAAGAACCATGTCCTCCAGGTCACATAGATGCAGACCCAGATTGCAGAATCACATCAGTTGCAGAACCATTGATTTAAATATTGCCATACATATATTTCTTGTGCCTAACCTCAGAGGAAGTTTCTCAATAAGTCTTTAGGTCAGCACAGCTCCATGTTTCTGAAGTGTTTACCATCTCCCATACTTTTGTAAACTGTTTTACCACCTCCAGTGTTGTGAACTCCTGAGCATTTTTCATTCCACATATGTATTCACAGGTTTTCTAACTCCTCTCCTCTAATTGTGTCTTACTTTTAGTGATGGTTATGTCAAGGTATTGTTCTGGATAAGAGAGGGAAGATTTTTGTGTATCACATGTTTGCATACACATTAGATTCATTTTCCTATTTTCCATTTGAAATACTGAATCCCTGACACTAACCCATACCCTACTAGACTCTGACTACTAATCCTAATATCATGGAGAAAAAAAAACCTAACTGAATAGAAGTACAGTCCTTTTATAGGAAGCATGGTGTATATTTGTATTTGTCTTCCTCTTTATCAAGAGTATGTGTTTTAAATTTAGTAAACTTTTCATTTTAATATTTCTCCATGATTTTTTAAAGTTATCACATATGTAAATTCCTGTCTCCCTTTCTCTGTATCCTATTCAGCACATGTAATTTTTTTATGCATATACAATATCCTACCTGGTATCACACGTACATTCTTGTAAGATCACTGACTTTGGAATATAAAAATTGTGAGAAGAGATGACTCTCCCTAAATAATGATGGAACTGAAAATTCCACCTATGGGTGAGCTTCCTAGTGAAAAACACTATACATAAATCCATGTTCAGTAAAATGAATATTTTTGGATTTGTGAATGAATTATATTTCATGATGAATATCGATTGGCATATATATTGCTAAATATTAATGTGTGTGTGTGTGCATGTGTGTGTGTGTGTGTGCGTGTGTGTGTGTGTATATTCTACGGATTTTAAAAAAATATGAAAAATATGTGTCTTATTATACACTCCCTAAATTCATTCATATTCATTTATGTTCATTTAAATTCAAATTTTCACAAGATTATTCTCAGTAATATTCATAAACCTGAAATATATTTTGGTTTCCTACTACTGAAAACTTAGTTCAGTGGATGGTGCTTAAAAATCCTAATATTTCTACAGTAACTGACCCAGTTTAACATCAATGCAAGTAGATTGCTATGGGACATGATGTGTAATTTGAAGTTCATTTTTACTCAACACTGGTACATTACTATTTCTTCAGTTTATGGACATCATAGGATGTATTTTTTCATCCAGAACTTCACAAATTTTTTTGGCATTTGGTTCACTTTCAATTACTTACTACTTCAGAACACATGTATTCCTCCATGTTTCTTTACTGGTCTTTTCACTAGACTTCTTTCTAAACACATTATTTTCGATTCCATAATCATTTTTGAAGCAAAACTCACTCTTCACGACAAACCGTAACCCTAATAATACCATTGCATATATAACTCGTTGGAATGATGGTATATATATCAATATAAGATTTCCAATATATTTTCAGATGCAAACTCAATCCATTATTTAATGTTGGATCCAGTTACATACTTTATTCACAATATGGTCTATTCATGCATCATCTCAATAATCATCAACACAAGGTACACCTATTTGTATCCCCAGTACTAATTTATAAGTTTCCAGAATATTACTCCCCTTTATGGTGGAAGAAATACTTATGTCACCTGATCTACATATACATTTTACCACAGTAGTATTCTGGACACAAAATGCAAAGGTCACACATATGATTGTACCAAAGCCTAAATAGAAAGTGACCATAGATTACTAAAAGCATCTATGTCCAGGGTGCCTACTGCTCTCAAATGTCAATCCTATTGGTTACTACATATTTGTTTCTTCCTAAGATTATATATTTAACCTCAAGCCTGTTGAAAATATCTAATCCTATCACTCACTTTATACTTTTCCTCATTTCCTAATGCCCCTATTGATATCTGATTTCCTACATATTTTTCCCAGTTCATCATTGTGACTGTCTCTTCACATGTGCTGATATTTACATTCACCCTCTAACTGAAAACCAATTGCTAAAGAACTTTAGGTCCAACTCCGAGACTCACTCTTCTTCCTAAACCTACTGACTATCTTCCTAATCCTACAGACTATCCCTTTTTGACTGGATGTTCTCTTCTACTTTCAATCATCCGAGGTATAGGGTCCTATGCCATTGTATATCGATTTATCTGAGACCTCGGTGCAGAACATAATTCAATCTAAGTATACCAATCAAGGGCCCAATGCCTTTCTGGGCTTCAAATCTTTCCTAGATCTCTGATCTCATACATATATTTCACATTTATATTCTTATAAATATCACAGGTTCCCAATACCATAATTCATCCAGCAGAATGACTCCTAACCCAAATCGATCATGCTATTAACACTAACCATACACTGTTCCCTCAATCTCACTTTACAGAAGAGCAGGGACAGAGTTGGTCTTAAAATCCAGGAAGGTAGGGTATCATCCACCAGCTGAGAACCTCAAAAGTCCCTTCAGAAATAATCCCTTGAGTCGGTGTAGGCAGGTATGAAGGATCTGAGAGAGCAAAAGTCATCTTCCATGGCAAACAACCTGGTCAGGTTGAAGGGATGTGTCTGAATTAGCCTCTCTCTTCCTAATGTAGAGAAGATGGACCAAACCATGGCTGTGTGGAGAGCTGTTCCCCGGTGCCTATGGTTGATATACCATCCTAACTTATGAAGGAGTCACAGCAAGTAGAGGCAGACTCCATCTTTTGGGAACCTTGGAAGAAACTGTTAAAACAAAGTGGTTTCCAAGGCAGTGACTTCATTCAGTTCTTGAAGGAAGTGACCTCACCTTACATTATTGGTGATGAAAGTCTGTGATCTTGGGATCCAGGAAACCAGGCACACAGAGTCAAACCCACTCCATGTCCCAGTGGGCTCACTTGTTTGGATTTAACAAGACAGAGTCACTCTTTCTTGGTACCTACTGATGTGAGGACAGCCAAATGCCTGGAAACTATGAAGACTGGCCTTTCCAGAGAAAGCAGGTAGTTTCTCACCACGGGCTCCTGACAACTTCACAGAGTTTGCTAAAGAGACCAGGTCGGAGACAGGACACGCCACTTTTGGGGAACATAGTATGGCCCACAAGTCAGAGGACACTCCGGATAGACACAGACCTACTTGGGGGAAAGAGGTGCCTTTTTGGGTGTGAGTGTGAGTTTGTGGTTTTGTCTCATGTTCTGAGAATAGTTAGGAAAGCTGGTTTGTTTGTTTTGGAGTGGACTGTTTCTAGTAAGTCCTTTGACAACGTGAATGTTTCTGTGTCTATATATCATACTGTGTCCGTGATTGTAGACAGTAGAAATGAGAATGCATCAATGGATGTGTCCTGTCTACGAGAAAGCTTCAAAGCATTCATCCTGTGCAATTTATGAATGGACTGCAGGTTGCCGTATGGATGGGCAACTCCTGCTATCTTTCTAAATTCCTGTTTTCTTCCTGAATTCTGGACACTCTCCAGAATACGCTCATGATTTTGTGTCCAAGATATGTACCACCTCAATCTCTGTGACATGGCCATGTACTGGATAGCTGATGGGAATGGTGAGTATCTCAGAAAACTCAGATATCACTATGCCCAAGAAAGTCTCAGTGGAGAAACCCTGCTTTGGGCCTTTTGCTTACCTATTCTGTTGCCCTGAATGTCAGGAAGGTCTTTGCCTCAGGCCACACTTTGTGAAGCCTGAAGAAAATAGTTTTCAAATGGAATTGAATGGTCATTACCTGTGCCTCTTCGGTTAATTGCTTTGGAAATGGATGTGTCTGAATCAGCCTCTTGGCCCTATGTGAGGCTGTGGCTTAGATTCACAGCACATGATGGGTCTAAAGAAAAATCCCATGTGTGCATCCAAAACCAAAATGGACAAAAGAACTGTCATGGTGGATAGAGTCTCTCGCCTTCCTCTGTAAGGTTCCTGACCTCCATTAAGTGAGAATAGGGATCATTTGGGTCAAGTGAATTCTTTAAAGTTCTGCAGAGGCTATCCCATAGGTTCGTGGGTTTTCTCATGACTCCAATTCACATCTATGTTTACAGAAGAGCAGGGACAGTGTTGGTCTTACAATACAGGAATGCAGTGGATCTTCCATCTGTTGAGAACCTCAAAGCTCCATGCAGAAATGATCTCTGGAGAAGATGTAGGCAGCTATGTAAGACCTGAGAGAGCAAAAATCATCTTCCATGGCAAACAACCTGGTCAGGATTAAGGGTTGAGTCAGAATGAGCCTATCTCTTCTTAATGTAGAGAAGATGGACCAAACCCGGCCTGTGTGGAGAGCTGTTCCCTTTTGCCTACGGGTGATATACCATTCTAACTTGTGAAAGTGTCACAGGAAGTAGGGGCAGCCCTCATCTCATGGGACCGTTGGAAGCAATTGTTATGACAAAGTGGTTGCCAAGGCAGTGATCTCATTCAGTTCCTGAAGGACGTGATCTCATCTCACTTCCATGGTGATGGAACTCTCTGAACTTGGGATACAGAAAGCCAGGCACCCAGAGCCAGTCTCAGTTCTAGTCCCAGTGGTCTCACTTTTTTGGATTTACAAAGAACAGAGTCAGTCTTTCTTGATACCTACTGATGTGAGGATGGCCAAATGTCAGGAAAGCTCGGAAGAGGGGCTCTTCCTGAGAAAGCAGATAGTGGCTCACTCCTGGCTTCTAACAACTTCACATTGTTGGCCAAGAAGACCAGATCTGAGACAGGTCAGGCCATTTCGGAGGATCATAGTATGGCCCATCAGTCAGAGCACACTCCGGAGAGTCACAGACCTATTTGGGGGAAGGAGGTGCCATTGCGGGTGTGGGTTTGTGGTTTTGTCTCATGTTCTGAGAATAGTTAGAAAAGGCGGTTTGTTTGGTTTGGAGTGAACTGTTTCTAGTAAGTCGTTTGACAATGCAAGTGTTTCTATGTCTGTGTATCCCACTGTGTCCGTGCTTGTAGACATTAGAAAAGAGAATGCATCAATGGATGTGTCCTGTCTCATAGAAAGCTTCCCATCATTCATCCAGCACAATTTATGAATTGAATGCGGCTTGCCTTATTGATGGGCGATACCTGCTACCTTCCTAAGTTGCTGTTTTCTTCCTGAATTATGGCCAATCTCCAGAATAGGCTCATGGTTTTGTGTCCAAGATATGTACTACCTCCAAGCTCTGTGACATGGCCATGTACTGGATAGCTGAATGGAATGGCGAGCATCTCAGAAAACTCAGATATCAGTGTGACCAGTAAAGTCTCAGTGGAGAATCCCTGCTTTGGGCCATTTGCTTACCTATTGTTCTGTTGCCCTGAGAGTCAGGAAGGTCTTTGTCTCAGGCCAACCCTTTGTGAATCCTGAAGGAAAGATTTTTCAAATGGAAATGAATATGCTTTACCTTTGGCTCTTTCCTTAATTGATTTGGAAAGAGATGTGTGTGAATCAGCCTCTTGGCCCAGTGTGATTCTTTGACTTAGATTCTCAGTACCTGATGGATCTAAAGAAAGATCCCATGGGTGCATAAAATCCAAAATGGCAAAAAGAGCAGTCATTGTTGATGAAGTATTTTGCCTTCCTCTGTAAGGTTCCTGAATTCCATCAAGTGAGAATAGGGATCTTTTGGGTCAAATGAGTTCTTCAAATGTATTCAGAGGCTATCCAATAGGTGCTTGAGTTTTCTCATCTTTCCAATTCACATAAAGAATCTGTACCCGACACTCAGTAGGACTCAAATTGGAGAAGCAGAGCAGTATTAAGGGCAGGCCTATTTGATCACTCCTGGTACACAGGAAGGGTGTACAGGCCACTGGGAATTTAGGCAAATGAGGGGCAACAGAGCTTATTTTGGACACTGTCTTGGGCTACGCTAATGCTATCAAATGTCAATCCTATTGTTGACTTCATATTTGTTTTATCCTAAGCTCATATATTCATCCTCAACCCTGTTGAAAATATCTAATCCCATCACTCACTTTATTCTTTTCCTGATTTCCTAATGTCTCTATTGATATCTGCTTTCCTACATATTTTGCCCTGTGCATCATTGTGACTGACTCTTCACTTGTGTTGACGTTTACATTGACTCTCTAACCAAAACCCTATTGCTAAAGAACTTTTGTTCCAAATCCTATACTCACTTTTCTTCCTAAACTTACTATCTTTCTAATCCAACTGACTATAACTTTTTGAATGGATGTTCTCTTCTACATTCAATGATCCAAGTACAGTTCAGGTTTCTATTCAACCGGGTGAGGGAGTAGATTCTGCAGTTTGGCAATTGGGGACAGCACATTCTGGCAACAAGATTAGCAAAGAGTTCTCAAGATTTCAACAGTGTTTCGTTAAGTGTACAGAAAAACAGGAAGTGACAAGTACATATTTTATTAACCTTTCATTCCCCACTTCTTTTTCTGGCTACTTTTAATCATAAAAGTGATCTTTGTGGGGTGTCACATTCTATGTCTGCTAGTGGGGTATTACCATAATTTTAATTTGTCCAATTTGAGCTTGGAGAAAAGAAATTACATGGTTGAGGAAACAGGGTTTTATAGTTAGTAATACTATGAGGATTATTATTGGACCGGCCAGGGTTGATAAAAACGTAATTAACCAGGGGGACTGTGTAAAAAAAGACTCAAACTACCCTTTTTGTGCCTCTCTCTCTCGTTGTTGCTCTTCAAGGCATCTTTTTAATTTACTCATAGATTTTTTTACAACTCCAGTATTGTCGACATAAAAACAACATTCTTCCCTCAAAGAAGCACAAAGGCCCCCCTCTGTCATGAAAAGGAGGTCCAACCCTCGACTGTTCTGTAAAACAACTTCAGAGAGAGAGGTTAAAGATTCCTGCAAAGCTGTGATGGAGGTTTCTAAAATCTTTAAGTTTTGATCTATTGCTGCTTCTAATTGGGTCACTTGTTGTGTCCCATGGACCAGAGCAGTGGTTCTTGTGCCCAACCCTGCAGCAACTCCTATTCGTAATAGAATGGCTAAGGTGAGGGACGTATGTTCCCAGTGGAACCGGGTTGTATGTCCCCCTCTTTGATCTTCAGATGAACCTGCGTCATGATAGAGCACTCTGGGAAACATCTGCACCATTTCACAATTAATCACATCTGTTGACCATTTCATGAAAACATAAACAATGTTTAAGTATATAGAATTATACTGTTGTAGGGACGGACAAGGCAAGGCACCTAAGATAGCACCAAAGACACGGAAACAGTCTTTTTTGGTTTCAACCAGATTCAGAGGGCATTGCTTCTGTTGTAATCAATTAATCCCCTGAAACCCAAGTTACGTAGTTTCAGAATTTTGTACCCAACACGTAAGGGAAGGGGCTCAGAAGTTCACAGTCTGCAGAAGTTCACAAAAAGCAGTTTTTGTTTCTCTTTTTTCCTCAGTTTGGGCAAGTTAACTTTTCAAGGACACCTGGGTGGGGGTGTCTTCCCTTTCTTTTTTTCCCCCTTCCAGCTGTTTCCATACAGCCCAGTTTGTAACTTCTTTATCTTAGAAATGTAGCCATCTCTGTGAAGCCCCAGCTCAAGGCCAGAGGACTTTTTTCCAAATATTTTGTGAAAAACTAGTAAGGGTGTGTCTAGATCAGGAGTGCTGAATTTTTTAGCCGGTTGCCAAGGAGACCAGGGCAACACAAAAATAGGAAGTTTATCTACAGTGAACTCTTTTATAGGGACTCTTTTGCTGAAAGTCCTAAATCAGCCATGGTGAAGACTTCTGGAGAAGGTCAGTTAAGACTTTTCTGTGGGCCTGGTACAGAGGGGGAAAATTTGGAAGGCAGGGATAAGAGCAGCTCTGTGGATCTGAGAATGAGGAAGGAGAGATGTAAAAGAATATTGGGAGAGGGCTTTGGGATCTTAATAGCAACAAAAACTTGAGCAGTAGAACAGATAGAACAGAGGGGGAGACGGGAGTGAGATTCCAAAAAGCCTGTGAGGGACTTTAAATTCTTAGTAACCTGTTTTTAGTGATGACAAAGCAACATTAAAGGCCATTTTTATTACATCTTGTATTAGGGTCTGAGGATTCTTCTCAGCGGGTTTGAGCTTTGCATTAGGTGGTAAGAGGACTGGGTGGGACCCGGTGCGGGCACTGACAGGAGAGGAGAGGAGTGAGTGAATGGAGTGGTACCTCAGTACCTGCAACCTCAGCAAGGGAGCAATGGTCTGAGAACCTGTCGAGATTTGGGTTTTTGATCTAGATATTGGAGGGGAGAAATCAAGTTGCTGAGGTGGGAGTGACAGCAGAGAGTCTAGAGCACAAGGCTGAGGGTGAGCATCTATTGGAGAAGCATAGTTCAGGATGTGAGCAAAGGAGAGAGAAGGCCTCCACATAGCAGAATCTCCTTTTACCCTTTTGAGCACTTGCAGAAGTTAAAAAGGTCACACAGAATTTGAGGATCTAGAGACCCCTCTGGGGGCCATCGGTTTTGGTTATCTAATTCGTAATATGGCCAATGCTGTGTACAGAATTTGATGAGGAGTTTGGGTTCCATCTGACAGTCCTTGTATGCTCACATCCCCATGACTTACAATAGAAGTCTGCTCTCCCCCCCCACAGCCGTGACTGTTTGTGGCTTTGATAGTCTGCCGGGCAAACATAGTAATCTAGGCTAGCCAACCTGCATCTGGCTCACGTGTCCCTACATCTATAATGTTTGTTTCCATTATCTATGGTACGGAAAAGATTTAATGGAATTTTAGTGGGATCCTGTTAATCAGGGATATCCCAATAGGAAAGACCTATAGCCAGCTGACAAATGACTGGGTGGAGAGATGGCCACCAGGTTCGTAAGCTGGCTGTATTCGAGATAGGCCATACTTCGTGTCCAGTAGGATTTGTGATCAGCCATCGCAGCTTAAGGGGCTGATGAGGGTTAAGACTACTGGTCGTCAAGGGGAGAATAAATATCTTCCAGGATCTTCTTTACAACCATTTGCAATGTTTCTTTTTTCTTCTTTTTTATTTCTTTTTTTTTTTTGTGTGTGTGGGGAAGGCTTCAATACATCCTGAAAATGTATGTTCAAAGACTAGGAGTTATTTAAGTCCATACCTTACTGGCTTAATTTCAGTAAAGTCCACTTCCCAGAAATGTCCTCGTCTGGTTCCTCATAGGTGCTTTCCTGCAGGAAGCTTGGAAGTGTAAGCTTTAACCAATTAATGGACCTGACAGGCTTTTGTTACCCATTCAATTATTTCCTTTTGCTGTGAGTAGGTTAGTGGAAAACTGTGTTCTTGATCCTTCACGAATGAATGCAGTTTCTTTGAACAAAGGTGAGTTAGTTGATGAACATTTGCTACTGACATAGTTAGAGCCATGATTATAGGAGTAGTTACTGAAGGATTAAAAAATTCCACTTGGGGGCCTTCAGGGTTAAAAGTTATTTTGGCCCAGAGCTTGGTGAGTAGAACTCTGCCTATCAATGTGGCCAGGGATTACTAGGAAGGAGTGATGGATTTTTCCTTTTCCCTGGTCCATGGTCCTCGTAGTTGTCAAAGCCCGATATTTACTTCTGTTAGACACTTGAATTAGAGACCTTTTATTCGGTAGAGGGCCCAATGGGCCTTACGGGCTGAGTATATTCCCCCTGCATCTACTTCAAAGTTTATTGTGTTCTCCTCCATTTCAAAAGTTACCTTGAGGTC
Organism: Callospermophilus lateralis; assembly: GCF_048772815.1. NCBI lineage: Eukaryota > Metazoa > Chordata > Mammalia > Rodentia > Sciuridae > Callospermophilus > Callospermophilus lateralis. Next base: position 238,488 of record NW_027514751.1, on the reverse strand, counting down.
AGGGAGAGGATCTGAGCCCGGACTTTCTTAGTATTACTCCAGAGTCAGAATATCTGGCTGGCATGGCTGTCTCTTTCTAGGGCACTCTTTGGCCCAGTGTCCTTTTTCTTTAGAGTAGGCACATTGATCTGAGGCCAGGGGTGGCCTCTAGTGTGTGCCCAGGTATCCCTTCCTGTCTCTCTGTTTCTTAGTTTCTGGCCTATTTGTTGTTGTGACCAGGACCTTAGTCAATGCCTTAGTCTGTCTTTTGTTTCTTTTATCCTCACTCAGCTCCCTTCTCTTCCTCAGTTTCTTTCTTAAAGTATACCTTCTCGGGTTCTCTGACTAAATCCCTCAAAGTCATATCTTGTAATCCATCTAAGCATTGTAACTTTCTTTTAATATCCAGGGCAGCTTTCCCAATAAAGGCCATTGTGACAGATGCCTTTTGATCCTCTGCCTGAGGATCGAAAGGAGTATGTCTCTTATATACCTACATAATTATCTCTAGGAACATAGAGGGAGATTCATCAGGCCCTTAAATAATCTCTCTTACCTTGGCCAAATTAGTTGGTCACCTAGCGGCCACTAAGATACCCACTATTAGAGCCCGGCGATAAGTGGACAGATGCTCCCTACCTTCAAAGGTGTTGGGGTCCCAGTTGGGTCGTTTCAAGAGAAAGCCGGCTTTGAATATATTGGGAAGTTTTGTCGGTCACGCATTTGGTCCGAGGATACTTTTTTCTAGCATCCAGGAGGATTCTCTTTTGTTCCTCTGTCATGAAGAGAGTCCCTAGGAGTTGTTGGCAGTCATCTCAAGAAGGTTGGTGTGAAAACATCAATGACTTCACCAGACCTGAGAGCCAGGTTGGGTCCTCGGTAAAAGGGGGATTGTTATTTTTCCATTTATATAGGTCTGAAGAGGAGAAGGCCAATACTGGTAGGCTTGCATTTTTTCCCTATGGCCATCGTCAATCATTGGTCCTTAGGGATGAAGGGAAGCAACACAGGAGTTCCAGGGTTTTCAATCATTTGCCACCAGCGAGTTCCTTTAGCAACTCCAGCTTCCTCCAGGGGAGGAGGGGCTGTGTGTGACGCAGGGGAGTTATCTGGAGGGCCCTGGGCTGGCTTAGCTTCCTCCAATTGCGGAGAGGCTGAGTCAGCAGCTGGAGAATCACTTAGAGGGTGTTGGGGGTTGTGGGACAAGGGTAGAAGATAAGGAGGGGAACGAGAGTCCAGTAGAGTCAAATCTTGTGACTCAGGGAGAACAGAGGGTGGAGGAGGAGGAGGAGCAGAGGGGTTGAGAGATCGTGGGGGAAGGAGTAGGAACGGGGACACAGCAAGGAAAGGCTTCACCCACGGAGGAGGAGATTTGCAGAGGTCCTGCCAAGTTAAGATATATTCCTGTTTATCAGTATGGCTATGTGGCCCTGGCTGTAAGACAATATCTCTGTCTTTTTAAATTAGTGGGAAGTAGAAAGATCCTTCTAGGGGCCATCAGAATCCAAAGGTGGGCCATTCTGTGGCACACAGAGTCTGCCAGGTCCAGCGTTTTACTGAAAAAGAAACATTCTGAGCCCTTAAGCGGACTTTGGTCCATAGATCAAGGGTCAGGGACAGAGGCATTGAAGTGATCTGTCCCATAATGAAAGATACACAAACAGTAAAAGCAACGACACAGGACACAGACAAGAGAAAACAATAAAGACAGGCAATGGACGTCCAACACTGAGACCAAGACTGAGCAGGTGGCAAAACCCGATGGGCTGGCAATACCGAATCTGAAACAAAGTATCACTGAGTCGAGGAGACTATTATTCCTCGATTCCGGAGTCCTCTGTGGCGTCCCCCAGGGACTTGGCTTGTGGCTCTGTGACACGTCTGCCAGCCACCATCAAAGAGAGCTCACACACTTCATCGACAGCCATTTTGCCAAGCCCTAACCTGAAACCTGAAACCAGAAAGAGGTGCCTTACTTACCCTGAGAGTAGCCCATTGGGGTCTCTCGTTCACCACTGCTGGATTTCGGTGGAACCTCCATATATAAATATCGGAAGAGCATTGGGGGAAGAGACCACCAAGAGACTCTCTCATGCAAAAACAAAGGGTTTATTGGGGGTCCAGCATGCTGGGGCTCAGAGCTCATTTGAATAGAGCAGAGAACCCTGAGAACAGCTTAAGCAGAGCTTATATACTTTCCTTGAAGAGGGCAGGGAGGAAAGTTTATTGATGGGCCTGGGCGGGTGAGCAGTTTGCGTGCAACTGGGTGAGGGAGTACATTCTGAAGTTTGGCAGTTGGGGACAGCACATTCTGGGAAAAAGATTAGAAATCACTTCTCAAGATTTCAACAGTGTTTTATTAAGCATACAGAAAAACAGGAAGTGACAAGAATCTATTTTATTAACATTTCACTACCAACTATACTTTGCCAGATTTCCTAAAGTCTCTATTGATATCTGCATTCCTACATATTTTCCCCAGTTCATCATTGTGATTAATTCTTCACATGTGCTGACATTTACATTCACTCAATACCCGAAACCCTATAGCTAAAGAACTTTTGGTCCAAATCCTATACTCACTCTCCTTTATAAACATACCGACTATCTTCCTAATACTACTGACTATCCATTTTGACTGGAAGTTCTCTTTGAAAATCAATCATCCAAGTTACAAGGTCCTATGCTTAATACCCAATCAAGGGCCCAATGCCCTTCTGGGCTTCAAATCTTACCTAGATTTTTGTTTTCAGATTCATATATTTTACCTATATATTCTTGAAAATATCGCAGGTTCCCAATACCATTATTCATCCAGCAGAATGATTTCTATTCCAAATCAAACCTGTTATTAACCGTAACCATACACTGTTCCCTCAATCTAACTTTAGAGAAGAGCAAGGACAGAGTTGGTCTTAAAATACAGGAATTTAGGGGATCTTCCAACTGCTGAGAAACTCAAAGGTCTATGCGCAAATGATCCCTAGAGAAGTTGTAGGCACCTATGAAGGAACTGAGAGAGCAAAAGTCATCTTTCATTGCAAACAACCTGGTCAGCATGAAGGGATGTGTCTGAATCAGCCTCTCTCTTCTTTATGTAGAGAAGAAGGACCAAACGAGGCCTCTGTGGAGAGCTGTTCCTGGTTACCAATGTTTGATATACCATTCTAACTTGTGAAAGTGTCAAAGGAATTAGGGACAGCCTCCATTTCATGGGACCTTTGGAAGCAAATGTTAGGACAACGTGCTTGCCAAGGCATTGACCTCATTCAGTTCCTGAAGGAAGTGACCTCACCTCACATTCTTGGTGATGGAACTCTCTGAACTTGGGATCCAGGCATCCAGGCACACAAATCTAGTCCCAGGCCCAGTCCCAGTGGTCTCACTTCTTTTGATTTACCAAAGACAGAGTCAGTCTTTCTTGGTATCTACTGATGTGAGGATGGCCAAATGCCAGGAAAGCTCTGAAGAGTGGCCTTTCCTGAGTAAGCAGGAAGTGGCTCACCGTTGTCTCCTGACAACTTCACAGAGTTGGCCAAGGAAACCAGATCTGAGATAGAACAGGCCATTTGATGGGAACATAGTACGGCCCACCAGTCAGAGGTCACACCCGATAGTCAGAGACCTACTTTGGGAAAGGAGGTGAATTTGTGGGTGTGAGTGTGTGTTTGTGATTTTGTCTCATTGTCTGAGAATAGGTTGGAAAGGCAGTTTGTTTGGTTTGGAGTGGACGATTTCTAACAAGTGATTTGACAAGGCGAGTGTTTTTATGTCTGTGTATCCCACTGTGTCCATGGTTGTAGACATTAGAAAAGAGAATGCATCAAAGGATGTGTCCAGGCTAGTAGAAACCTTACCAGAATTCTTTCTGCCCAATGTATGAAAGGAATGCGGCTTGCCTTATGGATGGGTAACACCTGCTATCTTCCTATTTCCTGTTTTCTTCCTGAATTCTGGCCACTCTCCAGAATAGGCTCATGATTTTGTGACCAAGTTATGTACCACCTCCAAGCTCTGTGACATGGCCATGTACTGGATAGCTGAAGGGAATGGCGAGCGTCTCAGAAAATTCAGATATCAGTGTGACCAGGAAAGTCTCAGTGGAGAAACACTGCTTTGGGCCGTTTGCTAACCTAATGTTCTGTTGCCCTGAATGTCAGGAAGGTCTTTGCCTCATGCCACCCCTTTGTGAAGCCTGAAGAAAACAGTTTTCAAATGGAAATGAATATGGATCTCATGTGGCTCTTTGCTTAATTGCTTTGAAAAGGGATGTGTCTGAATCAGCCTCTTGGCCCTGTGTGAGGTTGTGGCTTAGATACTCAGCACGTGGTGGATGTAAAGAAAGATCCCATGTGTGCATCCAAATCCAAAATGGCCAAAAAGCAGTCCTTGTGGATGAAGTCTGTCGCCTTCCTCTTTAAAGTTCTTGAACTCCATCAAGTGAGAATAGGGATCCTTTGGGTCAAATGGGTTCTTCAAAGACCTGCAGAGGAGCTTGTGTTTTCTCATGACTGCAAATCACATAAAAATATATACCTGACACTCAGTTTTCCACAAATTGGAGAAGCATAGAAGTATTAACGTCTAGCATATTTGATCACTCCTGTTTCACATGAAGGGTGTCCAGACCACCCTGAATTTACGCCAATGAGGGGCAAGGGAGTTATTTTGGACACTCTCTTGGACTCCGCCACTCATGGAAACCTTCAGCCAGAGGTTGTGATTAGTGTCTATATGGAAGAAGATGAGGGCCATATGGGAGGGTTTTGGTTTTAATTTTGGTCATTTGTGTCCGGTTGGAAGACATGACTGGGACCACCTGGGCTTGAACTCTGGTGTGATTCCCCTTAGAGACTGAATTCAGAGAAGTATTGCCATGAATTTTGTTGGGATTTTAGGAGTCCACCCATGAGAATCACCCTTGGAAACTGAGATCTAGGCCCAGGGTGGCTTTCCACAGAGCCCTGGGTATCTCAGCCAGAAGATCACATGATTTAATTCTGAAAGACTTGCCAGCCATTGTTGAGAGTCACAACACCCATGGACGTCACATTGTAGACCTCAATAGGCCTGGCTTCATGTGACATTTTGGCCACTCTTTGGGAAGCCTTGCCTGTGAGAGTTCTACAGAGCATTCATTGAAATGAGCTTCCTCACCATTTAAAGGTTCCTGAATGAATTGAAACCCACAGTGCCTGCAACGTCATCCTTGAAAAATGCCTAGATAAATACCATGAAATTTTTGAAATTCCCATGACCAGGTGGCACTGGAGAAACTTTGGATGTCCTGTTGCTGATCGTAAATATGCAAGACAGTGCCTTGATTGAGTGGGTTTCATGAAAATGGTGTAGAACAGAGATGCCAGTATGTTGGAACCTGCTGAGTAGTGGGCCTAGAGCAGTGGTAGGCAGGTGTGTGATAAAAAATTTGTGGTGGGGCCATGTGGATCTGCCATTGGATCCCAAATGGCTTGTGACTTACATGGTGCAGCCAGCAAACCCTTCCATGTAAAGGCTTCTGGTTATATGGAGATGTTTCCGGGCAATGTTTAGAATCAGGTTACTATGGATATGGGGCCAAGCTATGTGGGATAGAAGCCTGGTTGGTGCATTCTCCTGCAGACCCTGACCAACCACACATGAAAGAATTGCCTCCAGAACTGTGTCCCAGTTGAACTTCTTTTATTTCATGAAGCAAATGCCAAAGTCCCAGTGCAGCAGCAAGAAACACCACGAAAAGTGGAGGATGACCAAATCGCTTCCCAGTCCACATGGGAATACCCTTAGCCCCCAGTGGCCACAGTTTACTTACAAAGAGAGAATTCAGCACTGCTGCCTCATGTTCATTGGAAAATAAGAAACCATGTCCTCCAGGTCACATAGATGCAGACACAGCTTTGATAGTCTCACTAAAAAGAAGCTAAAGCTCCTGACAACAACATATATTTCAAGTGCCCAAACTCAGAGGCAGTTTCTCAAGAAGTATTTAGGCCAGCAGAGCTCCATGTTTATGGAGTGTTTACCCTGTCCCATACTAGGGAAACTCCTCTACCACTTCCAAGGTTGTAAACTCCTGAGCATATTATTCACAGATTTTATTACTCTTCTCCTCTAATTGTGTCTTACTTTGGGCGAAAAAAATGTCAAGGAATTGTTCTGGATGAGAGTGGGAAGATTTTGTTTAGCACATATTTGCATACACATTGGATTCATTTTTCTATTTTACATTTGAAATACTGAATCCTGACACTAACACATGCCCTGCTAGATTCTGAATACTAATCCTAATATAATGGAGAAAAATTACGGAAACAGAATAGAAATACAAGCAGTTCAGAGGAGGCATGTTGTATACTTGGACTTGCCTTTTGCATTATATAGGGTAGGAGTTATAAATCTAGTCAATTTTTTGTTGAAATAGTTTTCCATGTGCTTTTAAAGTTAACAAATATGTGAATTCCTGTCTCCCTTTCTCTGTATTCTATTCAGCACATGTATTTTTATATGCACATATAGAATCCTACCTGGTATCACACGTACATTCTTGTGAGTTACATGACTTGGCAGATACAAAGTGTGAGAAGAGATCACTCCTCTTAAACGCTGTTTGACCTGAAAATTCAACCTATGGGTGAGCTTCCTAGTTGAAAAAAGTTATACATAAATCCATATCCAGTAAAATGAATATTTTTGGATCTGTGGATGATTCATATTTTACGGTGTAATTCGATTGGCATATATATTGCTAATTTTTAAAATCTGTGTGTGGATATATATATATATATATATATATATATATATATATATATATATATATTCTCTCCAGATATTTCAAAATATTTAATATATGTGTCTTATTATACACTCCCTAAATTCATTCATGATTATGTATGTGGATTTATAATCAACTTTTCACAAGATTATTCTCAGAAATATTCATTCACCTGATATACGTATTTTTTTCCTAGTATTGAAAACTAACTTCAGTGTATGGTGCATATAAATCCTAATATTTCTACAGTAACTGATCCATTTTCACATCAATGCAAGTAGATTCCTATGGGACATGATAAGTATTTTGAAGTTCATTTTTATTGAAAACTAGTACATTACTATTTCTTCAGTTTATGCACATTATTGGATATATATTTCATCCACAAGTTCACAAATTTATAGGCATTTATTTCACTTTCAATCACTTTCTGCTTCAGAAAACACGTGTTCCGCCATGTTTCAAACTGGTCTTTTCATGAGACTTCTTTCCAAACACATTATTTTTGATTTCCATAATCACTTTTGAAGCAAAACTCACTCACTCTTCATGATAAACCATAACCCTAGGATTACAATTAGACGTATAACTAGTTGTTATGAATGATTATATATCAATATATGATTTCTTATGTATTTTCAAATATCAATTCAATACATTATTTAAAGTGGAACCAGTTATATTATTTATTAACTGTATGGTCTATTCATGCATTATCTCTATATTCATAGACACAGGGTACACCTATTTTTACCCTCAATACTAATTTATACGTTTTCAAAATATTCCTCAAAAAATGGTGGAAGAATTACTCATGTCACCTGATCTATATATACATTTTATCACAGTAATATTCTGGACAAAAAAATCAAAGGTCACCCTTAAGGTTGTACCAGAGCCTAAATGGAAAGTGAGCATGGATTACTAAAACCTTCCATGTCCAGGTGGCCTAATGCTCTCAAATGTCAATCTTATTGGTGACTACATTATTGTTTCTTTCTAAGATTATATATTCAACCTCAAGCCTGTTGAAAATGTCTAATCCTATCACTCACTTTATACTTTGCCTGATTTAGTAATGTCTCTATTTATATCTATTTTCCTACATATTTTCCCCTGTTCATCATTGTGACTGACTCTTCACTTGTGCTGACATTTACATTCACTGTCTACCTGAAACCCTATTGCTTAAGAACTTTTGGTCTAAATCCTATTCTCACTCTTTTTTGTAAACCTACTGACTATCTTTCTAATCCTACCGACAATCCCTTTTTGAGTGGGTGTTCTATTCGACATTCAATCATCCAAGGTACAAGCTCCTATGCCATTGTATATAGATTTATCTGAGACATTTTTTCAGAAAATAATTCAAAGCTAAGTGTGCCAATTAAGGGCCCAATGCCCTTTTGGACTTCATATCTTCCCTAGATTTCTGTTTTTATACTTATATTTCACCTATATATTCTTGTAAGTATCATAGTTTCCCAATACCATTATTCGTCATGCAGAAGGATTCCTAACCCCAAATTGAACATGTTACTAACCCAAACCATACACTGTTCTCTCAATCGAACTTTACAGAACAGCAGGGACAGGGTTGCTCTTAAAATACAGGAATGTAGGGCATGTTCCACCTGTTGAGAACATCAAAGGTCCATGCAGAAATGATCCCTTGAGAAGATGTAGGCAGCTACGAAAGACCTGAGAGAGAAAAGTCATCTTCAATGGCAAACAACCTTGTCAGCATGAATGGATGTGTATGAATCAGCCTCTCTCTTCTTAATGTAGAGAAGATGGACCAAAACAGTCCTAGGTGGAGAGCTGTTCCCGGGTGCCCATGGTTTATATACCATTCTAACTTGTGAAAGTGTCACAGGAAGTAGGGGCAGCCTCCATCTCATGGGACTCTTGAAAGCAACTGTTAGGACAAAGTGGTTGTCAAGGCAATGACCTCATTCAGTTCCTGAAGAAGTGATCTACCTCACTTCCTTGGTGATGGAACTCTCTTAACTTGGGATTCAGGAAGCCAGGCACCCGGAGCCAGTCCATTCCCAGACCCAGTAGGCTCACTTGTTTGAATTTACCAAGGAGAGTGTCAGTCTTTCTTGGTACCTACATATGTGAGGATGGCCAAATACCAGGAGAGCTCTGAATAGGGGCCTTTCCTGAGAAAGTAGGTAGTGGTTCACCGCAGGCTCCTGACAACTTCACAGAGTTGGCCAAGGAGACCAGATCTGAGATAGGACAGGCCATTTTGGGGGAACATAGTATAGCCCACCACTCAGAGGAACCTCCGGATAGTCACAGAGTTACATGGGGGAAGGAGGTGTCTTTGTGGGGTGGGTGTGATTTTGTGGTTTTGTCTCATGATCTGATAATAGGTAGGAAAGACGGTTTGTTTGATTTGGAGTGGTCTTCTTCTAGTAAGTCGTTGGACAAGGCAAGTGTTTCTATTTCTGTGTATCCCACTGTGTCCGTGGTTGTAGACATTAGAAAATAGAATGCAACAATTGATATGTCCTGTATAGTAGAAAGATTCCCGGCATTCATCCTGCCCAATTTATGAATGGACTGCAGCTTGCCTTATCCATGGGCAACACCTGCTACCTTCCTAAGTTCCTGTTTCTTCCAGAATTCTCACCACTCTCCAGAATAGTCTCATGGTTTTGTGTCCAAAATATGTACCACCTCCAAGCTCTGTGACATTGCCATGTCCTGGATAGCTGAAGGGAATGGCGAGCATCTCAGAAAACTCAGATATCAGTGTGACCAAGAAAGTCTCAGTGGAGAAACCATGCTTTCGGCCTTTTGCTTATCAATTGTTCTGTTTCCCTGAATGTCAGGAAGGTCTTTGCCTCAGGCCACCCCTTTGTGAAGCCTGAAGAAAACAGTTTTCAAATGGAAATGAATGGGCATCACCTGTGGCTCTTTGCTCAATTGCTTTGGAAAGGATGTGTCTGAATCAGCCTCTTGGCCCTGTGTGAGGTTTTGGCTTAGATTCTCAGCACCTGATGGATGTAAAGAGAGATCCCATGTGTGCATCCAAAACCAAAATGGCCAAAAGAGCAATTATTGTGAATGAAGTCTCTCACATTCATTTGTAAGGTTCCTGACCACCATCAAGTGAGAATACGGATCCTTTGGTTCAAATGAGTTATGCACAGCCCTGCAGAGGCTAACCCATAGGTTTTTGGGTTTTCTCATGGCTCCAAATCATATAAAGAATCTATACCTGACAGTCAGTAGGCCTCAAATTGGAGATGCAGAGCAGTATTAACAGCTGGCCTATCTGATCACTCCTGGTTCACCGGATGGGTGTCCAGGCCACCTTGACTTTAGGCAAATGAGGGGCAAGGGAGCTTATTTTTGACACTGTCTTGGGCTGCACCCCTCATGAAAAACTCCAGCCAGAGGTTATGATAAGTGTCTATATGGAAGAAGATGAGGGCCATGTGTGAGTGTTTGGTTTTAATTGTGGTCATTTGTTTGGCGGTTGGAAAAGATAACTGGATCCACCTGGGCTTGAATTCTGGCATGATTCCTCTTAGAGACTGAGTTCTGGAATTTACCTCAAAGAAGTATTGCCATGAAATGTGTTGGGATTTTAGGAGGCCACGCATGAGATGCGCCCTTGAAAACTGAGATCGAGGGCCAGGGTGTCTTTCCACAGTGCAGTGAGAATCTCAGCCAGGATATCACATGATTTTATTTTGAAAGACTTGGCAGCCATAATTGAGAGTCTAAACACAAATGGAACTCATATTGTAGACCTCAATGATCCTGGCTTCATTTGACCTTTTGGCCACTTTTTGGGAAGCCTTGCCTGTGAGATTTCTCCAGAGATTTCATTTAAATGAGCTTCCTCACCACATAATGGTTCCTGCATTAATTGAAACGCACAGTGACTCCAACTTCATCCTTCAAAAATGGCTAAATAAATACTATCAAATTTCTGAAATTCCCATTACCAGGTGGCACTGGAGAACCTTTGATATCCTGTTGCTGAACATGAGTGAAATAATTCCCCACGCAATGACACTTCACCGGGAGAATTCCAATTTCATTGCTAAAAGCTGTGTGCTTATATAGAACTAAGGGGGAGATGGTATGGCTTAGATAAATGGCAGCAACCCGTTTATTGACAAGTTCTTTCAAATATCAGCTCCAGAGCCCAGGAATTAGTTCTAATTGGGGCTAAGGTTCCCCACAAGCGAGATTTGAAATTGGCGCTCGCGGGAGAGTTCACAAGGGCGGGAACTTTTTGCACCACTGCAGAAATGAAGAAGGTAGGAAGAAGAAGTCCTTAGGCGCCATGTTGGGGTTTTTCTCTGCGGTATGGCTGCCATTTATTCCTGTCCCAACATTCCACCCTTTTTGTTTTCTTAGGAAGTGGGGCGTCGTTTGTCAGATCTGGCTGCTTCCTGCTGTGTGGGGCTGGTGTGGGGCCTAGAAAGAGAAGTGGAGGAATGCTCAGGGGGCAGGTATGGGGATATCATGGCAGCCAGAAATAAAACCCAGTGGCTATAGACAGCTATTTTCATAGGGGTAAAGTCAATGAATGTTCCCTGAAGCCAAAGATGTCGATGGCATGGAACCAGTCCTGGATGGAAGAGATTGTTGGTATCAGCCACTGGTCCTGTAACAGAGACTCAAGGAAATACTGGAAGCGTTGCCTGGACATGGTGTCGCCAGCACCTGAAGAAGATCAGAGCGAATAAAAACAGAATGAAGATAAAAATTAAAGCAAATGTCAATTTTTGGCAGAAGTTCCATGTGGGGGGACTGACATAGAAGAGGCCAAGGGCCATGAGAAAGCTTAGAAGGTGGTAAAGACTATGAATCCAGGATGGCAGATTAAGAGGTTCTCCAAGCTCGTTGTCTACCGCTGTCTAATACCCGTTGCATTCCATCGTGCCTGGTAGTGAGCTTCATCACTGAGTGAACTGTTCTCTTGGAGATGTTGGGGATTCATCGGTCATCAGAGGCTGGTAGTGACTAAGCAAAAGCTGGTTGAAAGTTTGATTAGGAATTTTATGCAGTTGGGTTTGAAGGCACTTCATTATGCAGGGCAAGAGAGCACAAAAAAGGAGCATTCAAATAAGGGGACCCAAGATATGTAGTAAGTACATGGCAAGATAGGATTGGAAGAACCCCATTATGGGATTGGAGGAGGTAGGTTTGAGCAATTGGGTCGATAATTCCTGCAATTTAACAACATTTTTTTTTATTAGCCCAGATTCATTAACATAATAGCAAAATTCCTCTCTGAGGAATAGGCATGTAACCCCTTTTTCTGCAGTGAGAAGATCAATTGCCCTTTGGTTCTGTAAAGCCACTTGTGCCAATGAAGTAACCTGCCGCTGCAAGGAACCCAGAGACTCAGCCATGGTATTGAGTGTTTCCTGCAGTTTTTGTTGAAGGTCATTGGATCCCATAGAGCATGACCTATAGCTCCACCAGAGAGTCTGAGACCCGTCACTGAGGTTGTTAAAATGAGGCCTTCCAGAACCGGCAGAAAGACTACCCTACGGGTGCGGGAAGGTAGGGCCAACTGTCAGAATTCGGTGGGAGTATACAAAGATAGCTGAGGAACTACAGTAACCAAGAAACAGGCGCCAGAGACATTGATGGTTGAGGTACTTAAAGAACCATTACACCAGAGGAAATGTCCAGGTTGCATAAACACAGGGCTCTATGGAGTGCTGTAGCTCAAGGAACAAATGGGTAAAGGATTCATTATTGGCAGGTGGAAACAGATGAAAGGAAATAATGTATTGGTGGAATAACTTTCCCATAGTGGGATACGTGTCACATGTAGGGGTTGTCCTTTTTAGAGAAATTGTAGGGTTTTGCTGGAATATTTCCTGCCGCTAATGGGACTGCTGCTAGAAGTGGACGACTAAGTGAAGCAAAGAGAAAGCACTGAGAAGTAGGCACAGAAAGAGGGGTGGAGTTTAATAATCAAAAAGTTTGGTGTAGCAAATTGAGCCATGTGGGAGGTTGACCTGAGAGGGTTGAAGGCTCTGAATCCTTTTTGGATGAGCTATGGATATGATCTCGAAGTTTTGATTCTGAGTCCTTAATGTGTTCGACTACCTGGATGGTTGCCTTAGGTTGCGTAATCAGGGTGAGGCCAATAGTCATCCACCCTGTGGGTCTGACTGAGGTTGTCCGAGCATAGACAGCAAACTCAACATAGCCCCATCGTTTGGCCTTGGGGTCAGGTTTATCTAAAGTATACCATCCATTGTTACTGGATGAAGAGCCTTTATGCCACTTTATGTAACTAGAAGTCCACCCTTCAGGGTAACCAAATGAGTGGTAAGAATAGCTACCACGTTCATCATGGAACATGCATGACCAATAGGGGCACCCATTATATATCTCAGGCCACCAATGACAATAGTCTTTTGTTTGATCAAAAAGGAAGCAAATGAAAGGCCAGTTCCAGCTACCAGGGACGAAGGTCCTTGAAGGTGACAATTTTAGGGAAATAGAGGTGCAGTTGTGGATGAAGCAAGTAGTTGCATCCACTGCGCAGACCTTATGCATGCCATGTTCTGAGTATCGTTCCCGAAAAGTGAATAAATGCATGGTAGGTGAGGAGGGTAAAGACCAGTCCTGACAGAGCACAGAAAATAAGCAGAGCACAAAAAACAAGCAGTTAGAGAAGACTAGGGTGTTGGGAGAGCTCATTGTGCCTTCTTTAAGAGGAATTGGGCTGCAAGGAAAACCGTGTGAGCCACAACTAAAATGGGTGAGATGGGTGTGGAGAGCAGGAGTAAAGGGGAGGTTCAGTAGGTGATTCTTGGAGTTCCTCTGGGGTGGCCCTGTCTTCAGCAGGTGGGGCCTCCTGGTGATGTGGCTTCAACCTAGACATGTGAATCCAGGGAGTGAGACAGTTGTCTGGTAAGGAGAGTTTGGCGGCGGTAAGGGTAAAGAGAATGACAGGATAGGGGCCTTCCCATTTTGCGGCAAGAGTCCCTTTCTCCTCTGGGGTATTATAATAGACTAGACTAACAGGTGTTAAGGGAGGAGTGTTTGGAGAGGAGACTGGGTCCGGAAGAAGCCAGTCCTGATATTTCCAGACTTCCGAGCGGAGATGGAGCAAGAGAGGCAAAGACAAATCTCGGGTGAGAGGTCCTTGTGAAATGACCAACCCAGGGGTTATAAGAGGTCTTCCATACATTATCTCAAAAGGAGACAGTAAAGATGGTTTCTTAGGGAGAGCTCTGATTCGAAGCAAAGCCAAGGGAAGGAGTTTGAAACAGTCTATGTTTAATTCCATTGTCAATTTGGTAAGGACTTCCTTTAGAGTACGATTTACCCTTTCCACTTTCCCTGAAGCCTGGGGGAAATATGGACAGTTGAAATGCCACTTGAAGGAGAGGGCTTGAGAGACCTTTTGTGTGATCCTAGAAGTAAACTCAGGGCCATTGTCATATTGTAGGGAAGTGGGCATACCAAACCTGGGGATGATGTCTGTCAGTAAGATTGAAGCTACAGTGGAAGCCTTTTTATTGGAAGTGGGAAATGCCTCAACCCAACCAGAGAAAGTGTCCACAAAGACAAGGAGGTATTTAGTGCGCCATACTGTGGGCATGTTGGTGAAGTCTACCTGCCAGTCAGCAGCGGGAATGTGTCCCCGGGCTTGGTGGAAAGGGAAAGGTTTGGGCCTTAAAGGAGTATGAGGGTTGGTCCGCTGACAGATCTGACAATTAGAGGCTATATTCTGTAGCATGGCTTGTCAGAGGGGGTGAGGGAAAAGAAACTCTGTAAAAAGAGGGTCAAAGACTGAGAATTGGAAAGGAATAGAGTATGAAGGAACTTGAAAAGATTCTTGTTCTTACTGAAAGACGTAGGGGCTTTAGATGAGCTGTCTAAAGTGGCCATTATATGTCCCCCATGGAGGCCATAATTGAAAGTGGTAGCAGCCATTCGTGCCGCCTGGTCAGCTTTGGCATTGCCCTCAGTGATAAGAAAGCCGTCCTTCTGATGGGACCTACAATGGACAACTCCCAACTGGGTGGGTAAGTGGCCTCTATTAGATTGGTTATAAAAGCTGAATTAGTGATCGCATTACCTTTGGTGGTAAGTAGGCCTCGCTACTTTCAAATATCAGCATGGGATAATAAGATATGGAAGACATATTTTGAATCAGTTTAGAGGGTGAGGGATTTGCCTTGTGCTAGAAGGCAGGCACGAGTGGATGCTATAAGTTCAGCCTACATGTCTGTAGTTCCTGAAGGCAAAACTTTGGCCTCTATAATCTCAGTGGCTGAAAATACAGCGTATCCAGAGTAATGAGTTCCGTTCTCCCTAAAGGAACTGCTGTCAGTAAACCAGATAAGGTCAGGCTTGCTGAGTGGTCTCTCAGAAATGGAAGAATGACAGGGGAGGAAATCATCTAAGGTTTCCAAGCAATTATGAGTTGGTATGTGAGACATGGGAGTCATTGGGAGCAGTGAGGCAGGGTTCAGTGCAGAGCAGGGGAGGAAAATAATATTAGGGTTTTCCAGAAAGGAAGTGAGGGGCGACAGAAATCTGGATGTAGGGAGAGTTTGAAGGCCCTTTTAAGCTAAAAGATCCTTCAAGTGATGTGGGGAGTGGATAGTTCAAGGGGCCCCAAAAGTCAGATTGGAGGCTTCTTTGTGTAAAATTTGTCCAGTAGCCAGAGCTCTTAAGCAAGGGGCCCACCCACGGATGAGCTTGGACAAATATGACACAGGTGCAAATGTACGCCCATAGTTTTGACCTAAGACCCCAAGTGCTTGCCCCCCTTTTTCATGGACATATAGATGAAATGTTCTTGAAAGATCTGGAAGGTGAAGGGCAGGTGCCTTTAAGAGGAGTTGCTGAAGCCTGCAGAAGTGGTAGATGGGAAAGGAGGCAAGAGATTCACTAGGGGGTCCCTTTGCTAGGTCATACAGGGGTTTGGAGAGAAGAGAATAATTTGGGATCCAGGCCCTAAAATAACCTGCTAATCCTAGGAATGATAGTATTTTGGCTTTTGTATAGGGCACTGAAAGATCACAGAGGAGTTGCCTCCTATCCAGTGTTATTTCCTTTTTCCCGGGTGTAAGGCAAAAACCAAGATAGGTGACCGAAGACTGGGAAACCTGGGCCTTGTGGGGAGACTCCCTATATCCCTTGTCTTCTAGGAATTTATGAAGCTGAGCGGTGTGGGATTGAGAGTGTTCCAGAAAGACTACATAGAAGAAGGTCATAGACATATTGAAGTAGAGTAGAGTCAGGACAGGTCAGGTGAAAGGATGTGAGGTCCTGGGCAAGAAATTGGCCAAAGAGATGGGGGCTATCCCTGAATCCCTGTGGGAGGACAGTCCAGGTAAGCTGATGAGAATGGCGGGTGTGAGAGTCAGTCCATGAAAAAGCAAAGATATCCTGAGATTCTGAGAACAGGGGAATAGAAAAGAATGCATCTTTTAAATCTAGGACTGAGAAGTGAGTAGTAGTGGCATGGATCTGAGAGAGGAGGGTGTAAGGGTTGGGCACTAGCGGGTGGATGGGGTCCACAGAGGAGTTGACAAGGCGAAGTTCTTGAACCAGCCTGTAGGACACGTTAGGTTTCTTAACTGCCAGAATGGGTGTGTTGAAAGGAGAGTGTGTAGGCCTAAGATACCCCTTTCATAATAAATCCTGGATGATGGGTTCTAATCCAAGGAGAAATGTGGTTGTGAGTGGATATTGTGGTTGACTAACATATCTTGAATGGTCCCGTAAGACAATATGAATAGAACTGCATTTAGCCATAAAGGGTGTAATTGTGTCCCAAACCTCAGGGTTAAATGGTTTAGATAGTCGTGGGAGAGTGCATGAAGGAGGTGTATCTGCCCCTAGGAATATCATGAGGAAATGAGAGGTAGGAGAGGTGTGGGTTGATAAGTGAATGGTGACTTTTAATAGTGAGAGTATGTCCCTTCCCAGAAAGGGAATGGGGCAATGGCTCATAACAAGAAAGGAGTGAGTGAAGGACAAAAGGGATCGCTGCATATAACATGATTGGGGGGGGGGGGTTTGAGGAAAAATCTTTTTACCTCCTACCCTGACAATAGGAGTTTTTGAGGGTGTGGTAGGTCCCTAATACTCCCTCAAAATCGAAAAAGCGGCACCAGTATCCAAGAGGAAGTTAATGAAGCGTCCATCCACCAGGAAGGTGACCCTAGGCTCTTGATTCTTGATGGTAATAGTCTGGAGGGAAGGCCCAGTACTCCATCAATCCTCCTCTGCCAAGCCCAGGTGAGGCTGGGGTAGCTGGGCAGCAGACCAACCTTCCTTCTGGGTTGTTGGGCAGTCTGCCCCCCAGTGTCCACTTTGATGGCATTTTGCGCAGGGGTTGTAGGGTGTCCTCGGCGAAGAACAATTCCTGGTCCAATGTCCCTCCTTACCTCATTTGAAGCAAGCTCCAGGGGGGGTCATATTGGGACGGCATGGTGATGGCCTTCTCTGAATGAGCTGGGCCAACATTTGGAATTTGGCATTTTCAGCCCTCTGCCTACGGAATTCACTTTCATCCTCTCTACCATGAAAAACCTTGAAAGTGACAGCGAGGATTTTGGTCTGAGGAGTAGCAGGGCCCTGTTCAAACTTTTTAAGCTTGGCTTTAATGTAAGGGTAGCTTTGGGCCAGAATATATGTCATTAAGACATGACGGCCATCAGGGGTTTCTGGGTCGAGGTTTGTGTACTGCTGAAGGGACTTGGTTAGTCTATCCAGGAATTCTGAAGGTGTTTCCTCCTTCCTTTGAATGACCTCCTGCATCTTTTGAAAGTTAACAGCCTTGCGGGTGGACTTTTTCAGTCCCGCCAAGAGGCAGGATGTAAAAAGGTCACTAGACTGTAAGCCCATAGGGGATCCTGCTCTGGGACAGCATGAGGGCCTGTGGGTGGTTATGATTGGTTCTATGATTTTCATCAGCATGGGCTTGGGCTAGCTCCCAGAACCATTGCCTTTCCTTGGGGAGAAGTTTATTGGCCAAGAGCATGTAGATGTCATGATGAGTGAGGCTATATGCTTGCAGTACCCATTGAAACTCCCGAATGTAAGTGGTGGGGTCAGTGGTGAAAGAGCCTAACTTCCTCTCTAGCTGAGTAATGTCCGACATGGAGAAGGGCACGTGGACTCTGATGACACCCTTGGGACCAGCTACCTCACAAAGGGGTGCGATTGTCTTGGGCGTGGGAAGGAGTCCCTTAGACCTGATAACAGGAGGACTGAAAGAGGCAGGCGGTGGACAGGAAGGAGAGGGAGGGGAAGGGAATGTCTCTGTGGAAGAGGAGGAGGTGGAGCAGGCAGAAGAGTGGGGAAGGGAGCGGGATGAAATGGAAGGTTGAGGATCCGTGGAATCAGGCAGAGGAAGAGGAGGATTTTGCGGGAGAGAAGGGTCAGTTGGGGCTGGGGGATAAGGTGGGGGTTGATCTGCTGGGTCGAATGAGGAAGAATCTGCGAAGTCAGGAGTAGAACAAGGGGAAGAGAGGGGTTTGCAAGCAAGAAGGACCTGAGAGGGAGGGCAGGAGGAGCAGAGACAGGGTGCTGTGCGAGAAGGCTAAAACATTCAATACAGGGAATCTCACTCCACTTTTTCAGATGCTGGCAGTAATTAAAAAGGTCCAAGAGGAGGTTTGGATCTAAGGAGCCTTCTGGAGGCCAATGATTGCCATTATCCAGTGGATATGTAGGCCAATCTTGGGTACAGAATTTGATTAGAAGTTTGGGCTTGATGTCTGGTGTGAGGGAGAGTGTGGCCAGATTTTTTATTAAACTTTAGAGAGGTGAGGTTTCAGGTACAGATAAAGAGGTGTCCACAGTCACAGGGAGAGATGGAAGAGAGAGAGAGAGAGAGAGAGAGAGAGAGAGAGAGAGAGAGAGAGAGAGAATAAGTGTAAGCAAGAGAGACAAAGAGAAAACCCGGCCTGGAACGGACTCCGGGAAGCGCTCAGGGCAAATGGGGGTCAGGTGGGCATCCCCAAAATGACCAGCCATCATGAGGAAATACAGAGGGCACTACCTGATCGTCACCAGTGAAGTGCGATCTGTGAGACCCAATGGGTTCGGAGCCACGGGCAACCTGACATCAGGAAAGTTTTCGAACGCAGCAGAAGAAGTAAGTAATGAAAACAGAACTCCGGCTCCAGCAGAATGCAGTTCCAGGATGGGAGTTCAGTTTTCCCCGAGCAGAGAGGCAGCTTCAGCCAGACACAGCAGGCCCGCAGGAAACAGCAACTCTAGCCAGCAGCGGCAGCAGCAGCAGAGGAGGAAAAACCACAGAGCCTCTCATGTAAACTCAGAAGCCTCACACCCCAAAGGGAAACGGATCACCAGAGGGTCCACTGCAACCAGTAAAGGTCTTAGTGGGAGGAATTCCCTCCCCCCTACCAGGCATCTAGAGTGTGACAGACGATCATGGTCACAAAGCCAGCGGTAGCCCGAAGGGAGTTGGCGAGCCGGGATCAGGGGAGGCTTACATACAACAAATCAGTGGTGAGTGCAGGAAGCCTGCGTCTGAAAAGAGCAGACCAGGGCAGAGTGCCACGGTGGAGCAGTGGACGGGGCTCTTGTTGGAAAGAGCTCACCCATATCCTCACACGGGGCACCAGAATGAAAGAACTCCCCACGCAAAGGCACTTCACCGGGAGAATTCCAATTTTATTGCAAAAAGCTGTGTGCTTATATAGAACTAAGGAGGAGATTGGAGGGCTTAGATAAATGGCAGGCAATCCGTTTATTGGCAAGTTCTTTCAGATATCAGCTCCGGAGCCTAGGAATTAGTTCTTATTGGGGCTAAGATTCCTGGCCAGCAAGGTTTGAAATTGGCGCCAGCAGAAGAGTTCACACGGGCGGGAACATTTCGCACCACTGCAGAAAAGAAGAATGTAGGAAGAAGAAGTGCTTAGGCGCCATGTTGGGTTTTTTTTTCTGGGGTATGGCTGCCGTTTATACTTTTCCCAACAATGAGTATACCAGACAGTGCCTTGATTGACTGGTTTTTATGAAAATGGTGTTTAACAGAGATGCCAGAAAGTTGGATCCTGCTGATTAGTGGGCCAAGAGCAAAGGTGGGCATGTGTGTGATAAAACATCAGTGGTGGGACCATGTGGATATGCCATTGGCTTCCAAATGGCTTGTGACTGACATGGTGAAGCCAGCAGACCCTTATATGTAAAGGCATCTTGTTACATGGAGAGGATTCAGGACATTGTTCAGAATCAGGTTGCTATGTTCAAGAGGGCAAGCTATGTGGAATAGAAGCCTGGTTCTTTTATTCTCCTACAGACCCTGACCCACCACATGTGACAGAAATCCCTCACACACTGTGTGCCCATTGAACTCCTTGTATTTCATGAATCAAATACCAAACTTCCAGTGCAGCACCAAGAAACACCAAGAAAATAGAGGATGACCATATGGCTTCATAGTCCACACTAGAGACATTTAGCCCCAGGGGGCCACAGTTTACCTTCAAAGGGAGAATTCAGCACTGGTGTCTCATGTTCATTGGAAAATAAGAAACCATGTGCTCCAGGTCACATAGATGCCCAGGTTTATGGTTTCACTAGAAAGGAAGCTAAAGCACGTGACAACAACATATATTTCAAGTGCCCAACCTCACAGGCAGTATCTCAAGAAGTCTCTAGGACAACAGACCTCCATGTTTTTGAAGTGTTTACCCTGTCCCTTACTTTTGGAAACTCCTCTAAAACTTCCAAGGTTGTGAACTCCTGATCGCATTCCATTCCAGATATGTATTCATGGATTTTCTAACTCTTCTCCTCTAATTGTGTCTTACATGGGGTGAAGGTGTTGTCAAGGTATTGTTCTGGATGAGAGTGGGAAGATTTTTGTGTAGCACATATTTACATACACATTGGATTCATTTTCCAATTTTCCATTCGAAATACTGAATCCCTGTCAGTAACCCATACCCTAATAGACTCTGACTACTAATCCTAATATGATGGAGACAAATAACCCAAACATAATATTAATACAAGCCGTTCAGAGGAGGCATGGTGTATAGTTGGTCTTGCCTTTTGCATGATATAGTGTAGGAGTTATAAATCTTGTCAATTGTTTGTTGAAATAGTACTCCATGTGTTTTTAAAGTTAACACATATGTGAATTTCTGTCTCCTTTTTTCTGTAGCCAATTCAGCACATGTATTTTTATATGCACATAAAAAATCCTACCTGGTATCACACGTACATTTTTGTGAGGTGGATAACTTAGCAGAAACAAAGTATGAGAAGAGATCACCCCTCCTAAACGCTTTTGGAACTGAAAATTCAAACTATGAGTGAGATTTTTAGTTGAACAACATTATACATAAATCCATGTTCAGTAAAATTAATATTTTTGGATCGGTGGATGATATATATTTCACGATGAATTTTGATTGGCATATATATTGCTACTTTCTAATGTTTCTCTGTGAGATATATATATATATATATTCTCTAGATTTTTCCAAATATAAAATATATGTGTCCTATTATACACTCCCTAAATAATTCACTCATGCTCATGTATGTGGTTTTATAATCAAATTTTCATACGATTATTTTCAGAAATATTCATCCACCTGAAATACATATTTGTTTTCTAGTACTGAAAACTCACTTCACTGAATGGTGCAAACAAATCCTTATATTTCTACTGTAACTGACCCAATTTAACATCAATGCAAGTAGATTCCAAAGGGGCATGATGTGTATTTTGACGTTCATTTTTATTTAACACTGGTACATTACTATTTCTTCAGTTTTTGTACATCATAGTATATACATTTCATCCACAAGTTCACAAATTTAAAGACATTTGAAACACATTCAATCACTTCCTGCTTCAGTACACATGTATTCCTCCTTGCTTTTGACTGGTTATTTATTGAGACTTCTTTCCAAACACATTATTTTCGATTTCCATAATCAATTTTGAAGTAAAACTCACACACACTTTATGATAAACCACAACCCTAATATTACCATTAGATGTATAACTGGTTGGAATGAATGTATGTATGTCAATATGACATTTCCTGTGTATTTTCAGATATCAATTTATTCCAATTTCTAAAGTTGGAATCAGTTATATTATATATTCACACATGGTACACCTATTTGTGCCCCCAATACTAATTTATATCTCTTCTAAATATTGCTCCCAGAAATGGTGCAAGAAAGACTCATGTCACCTGATCTACATATATATTCTGTCAACAAAATGCAAAGTCACACTTACAATTGTACCAAAGCCTAAATGGAATGTGAGTATGGATTATGAAAATCACCCATGTCCAGGTTGCCTAATGCTCTCAAATGTCAATCCTATTGGTGACTACATATTTGTTTCTTCCTAAGATTATGTATTCAACCTCAAGCCTGTTGAAAATGTCTAATCCTATCAATCACTTCATCATTTGCCTGATTTCCTAATGTCTCTAATGATATCTGTTTTCCTACATATTTTCCCCAGTTCATCATTGTGACTGACTCTTCACATGTGCTGACATTTACATTTTCTGTCTACCTGAAACCCTATTGCTAAAGAACTTTTTGTCCAAATCCTATACTCACTCTTTTTTTCTAATCCTATCAACTATCTTCCTAATCCTACCAACTATCCTTTTTTGACTGGATGTTCTCTTCGACATTCAATTATCCAAGGTACAAGGTCCTATGCCATAATGTATA
This sequence comes from Callospermophilus lateralis, assembly GCF_048772815.1. Taxonomy (NCBI): domain Eukaryota; kingdom Metazoa; phylum Chordata; class Mammalia; order Rodentia; family Sciuridae; genus Callospermophilus; species Callospermophilus lateralis. The sequence goes on along the minus strand of NW_027514751.1, from coordinate 216,029 downwards.
GATTTATCTGAGACACATGTGCACAACATAATTCCGAGTGAAGTATCCCAATCAAGGATCCAATGCCCTTTTGGGCTTCAAATCTTACCTAGATTTGTGTTTTCATACATATATTTCACCTCTATATATACTTATAAATATTGCAGGTTCCCAATACCATTATTCATGCAGCAGAATGATTCCTAACCCAAATCAAACATGTTATTAACCCTAACCATACTTTGTTTCCTCAATCTAACTTTACAGAAAAGCAAGGACAGAGTTGGTCTTATATAGAAATGTAAGAGATCTTCCACCTGCTGAGAACCTCAAAGGTCCATGCAGAAGTGAACCCTGGGGAAGGTATAGAAAGCTATGAAGGACCTGAGAGAGCAAAAGTCATCTTTCATGACAAAAAAAAAAAAAAAAACAGGTCAGGATGAAGGGGTGTGTCTGAAGCAGTCTATCTCTTCTTAATGTAGAGAAGATGGACCAAACCAGGCCTGTGTGGAGATCTGTTCACGGGTGCCTATGTTTGATATACCATTCTTACTTGTGAAAGTGTCACAGGAAGTAGGGGCAGCCTCCATCTATTGGGACACTTGGAAGCAACTGTTAGGACAAAGAGGTTGCCAAGGCAGTGACCTCATTCAGTTCCTGAAGGAAGTGACCTATATCATTTTCTTGGTGATGGAACTCTCTGAACTTGGGATCCAGGATGCCAGGCACCCAGAGGCATTCCCAGTCACAGTCCCAGTGGCCACACATGTTTGGATTTACCAAGGACAGAATCGGTCTTTCTTGGTAACTACTGATGTGAGGATGGCCAAATTCCAGGAGAGCTCTGAAGAGGGGTCTTTCCTGAGAAAGCAGGTAGTGTCTCACTACTGAACTGAAACCCACAGTGCCTCCAACTTCATCCATGAAAAATGGCTAGATAAATACAATAAATTTTTTTAAATTCCCTTAACCAGGTGGCACTGGAGAACCTTTGGATCTCTTTTTCCTGGTCATGAGTGTACAAGAGAATGCCATGATTGACGGTATTTCATGAAAATTGTGTAGAACAAAGATGCCAGTAAGTTGGACCCTGCTGAGTAGTGGGCCTTTTGCAGTGGTGGGCAGGTGTGTGATAATACAGCTGTGGTGTGGCCAGGAGGATTTTCCATTGCCTTCAAAATGGCTTGTGACTGATATGGTGCAGCCAGCAGACCCTTCTTGTTATATGGAGAGGTTTCCGGGCAAAGTTCAGAGTCAGATTTCTATGGTCAAAGGGGCAAGCTTTGTGAGATAGAAGCCTGGTTGTTGCATTCTCCTGCAGACCCTGACCCACCACAAGTGACAGAACTCCCTCTAATACTGGGTCCCAGTTGAACTCATTGTATTTCATGAAGCAAATACCAAACTACCAGTGCAGCAGCAAGAAACACCATGAAAAGTGGAGGATTACCAAATGGCTTCATAGTTCACACGGGGAGACACTTAGCACCAAGTGGCCACAGTTTACCTACAAATAGAATATTCAGCACTGCTGCCTCATGTTCATTAGAATACAAGAAACCATGTCCTCCAGGTCACGTAGATGCAGACCCAGCTTTTATGGTGTCACTAGAAAGGAAGCTATATCTCCTTGCAACAACATATATTTCAAGTGCCCAAACTCAGAGGAAGTTTCTCAAGAAGTCTTTAGGCCGGCAGAGCTCCATGTTTTTGGAGTGTTTACCTGTTAGACCAGGACGCTAGAAAAGACCACTGACTCAAATTAAAATCAAATAAAATTAAGCTTATTATTTCCACCGGCCATGCTGCCTCTCCCTCCCAAAACGAAGGGAACAAGACAGCAACCCCAGCTTTCCTACAGCCCAGCTTTATAGCCCAGAAAGTTACACAAAAGGGGGGTTACAGATAACAGAACTCTGATAAACATCACACTAAAGGTAGTTTACAATTTTTTTGCTGTCCCTACATGAGAATTCATGAGGACCATTAGAGCCTCAGAGAGGGTTGTTGTCTTGCCAGAGAAGGCAAATATTTATGATGTGTCACTAAAGTTTCAGAGAGGGCTGCTATCTGGTCAGAGAGCCAGGCATGTGTGAGTTCAAGGTGCGGGCAGGCATTCCACGCAGGTTCAGAATTTGAAGTAATTAATGGTAAAGTCAAAATTATCTTTTCATGGCTTTGTGGCATGATGGCTCCCAATTTTAATAAAAGATCAGGTTGGGTCTACAATTCCCCCCTTTTCTCTGTGTCCCTTTCAAATCTTTGAGAGATTATGGGAAGAGCACCGAGGAAATTTTAATCCCTCAGGTAAGAGTCTCCAAATTTTTAGAACTCACCCAAAACCGATCTCGCTGATTTTACCCTTCTTAATTACTTATATTGATAGTCTATTTATCTTTCTCTCCATTGTTGTAAGAAGAGTGGCATCACTAATTTTTTCTTCTTCTGTCCTGAGACAGGGTGACGTAAGTGGGCTCGGCGTGAGGGACATGAGTTGCCTATTAGAAGTCAGTTGAGAGACATGAGTTGCCTTTTAGAAGTCAGTTCGGTTTGAAGTCAGGTTGGGGAAGAACAGGTTGTAAAGTCATCTGTGAATGGGTTCTTCTATGAGTGAAACAAAAACCATGAGTACTGGATAAATGTTGCAGCAGCTAGAACATGTCACTGTATAGACATTCCCTCACCAGTCTTTAATATCCCCAGTTATCAGGACTGTCAACTTAATATTTAACTTTAAGTGTTACAGTTGGCCCTCCCAATAAGACACAGTTTAATAATTTAATGTCATCTGATCTTGTAAAATCCTTTTACTAGTATGACCTCTGCGTTTAATAGAGAAACCTTTAATTCTGTTACTCAGGGCTGGATAATCGTACTAGCAAACACCAAGCCTACCTTTGTAGGTTAGGAATATCTGTAGGTCTTAAACTGAAAACTTCTGCCTGTGGCAGCTCTTCTTGATAGTCTCTTTTTATAAGTATTAGGCATTCCTGTGTGAGAATCCTTCTTTGTAGCCTCCAGTCTTACTTGTTTTGGGAGGATAAGATAAAGTGCATGCCTTAAAATTTTATTATTATTATTATTATTATTATTATTATTATTATTTAATATGCCCAGGAGTGGCTGTATTTTGGTCTTAACTGTCTTTGCTAAGTGTTTAAGATGAAGCAGTCAAACTGACTTTTGTTTCTATCTATTGTTAACAGTCAGCTGACCTTTTATGGGAGTCAATTCTGGGGAAACTTGAGAAGAGATTCTCAGTTCTGCTAGTGCCATATGCGCTAGGTGGGTCCAGGTCTTGCTTGACCATTTGGCTTCCCTCAGAAGCATCATGGATGTCTCCTTTCTATGATGACTCTCCTCTTTGTAACAAATGCACTGATTGGCTTTCTGTTCTCCAGTGGTCTCATTAATCTCCCTGATCAGGAGGTTATGTGGCTCAGAGTTGCAAAGCTCTTTAGAGAAGTCCCCTGTTCCCTGGATTCAGACTGACTCAGAGGGCAAGAGCCAAATATTGGTTTTCTTGGCCCTTTTCATTTAACATTCATTTTAAATCCTAATCTTAAACATCCAGCAAATAAATTTTAACAGCCTTATATTAAGAGTACTGGGCTTTAATGTCTATAACTTTATAATTACCTTTTTATTAACTGGGATCTGTATTATTCTGTCTGTATTGTAGTTGATGACTTATTATCTTGAATAAACCCATGTTGTGTTCTTATAGCAACGCATTTGTAAAACACTAACAGGGAATCTTTAGATCACTTATAAGAAAATTTCAAACTAAAATTAACAAAAGTAAAAATACTTAGTTCGTGTAATATCTTCCCTGAATTTTTTGGCTGAGTTATACATTATATCCCCTGTTTGAGATCCTAGGAATATTGACAATAAAAAAAAACTTTTTAACATAACTTTAAAGAAATATTATCTGACCTACATGTTTCATAGTCATTCTCACATGTAGTAAGATGGGACACACAGCCTTATCTCAGGTAAGGCAGGGCTCTTTATAAATCTTAAGTATTTTAATTCTAAAGCTGATCTTTATTTTTAAATATCTTTTGACAAAGTTTACATAAATTGTTTGAGGTCACATGAACATTAGCTAACACCATATGATATCACATTTAAAACATGAATTAAAGAAATGCTGAAAGTTTTTAACCTTTACAAAGATTAGGCTCTAATTAACTTAAAAATACATTTAAATTGTTCCCCAATGTAAAAAGTAACATAAAAATTTACATATCTTATTGATAACAGGTAAATAAATCCACAATATATTTTTTACCACACAACTTCAGAGCACCAGCTTGATATAATGCTCTTTTAAGGTTTCTACCTTACAGACTTGCATACCTGTAAGATATGAAAACATTAATAGCATAACAATTACATTTATGTTTCTACATTAATCAAGTTTGGCTTTTAAAGAAATGGCAGTACAGTGCTCTAAAATAACAGTTCTTATTTAATCAGTTGTTTAATTTTTATGGTTGCTTGCTCTAGAAAACATAAATCTTAATAAACTCAATGTTATGGGTAAACTTATGTTTTAAGAAATTTTTGCCTCATTAACACATGACTGATTTTTACAATCTTATACAGAGTTTACTAAAAAAATACAGATCTTAGTAAATCAATCAGATATCTAACTAAAGTACTCATGAATGAGTAATCCCATATCAAATTTACTTTACTTATTTATCAAAAAGTTAGAGAAACGTATTGAACAGTGTAAACCATTTTTATGTTGAAGGAAAGGTACTAGAGCCAAGGCATATTAGACATTTTGTAGATGTTAATATTTTGTTAGATGTTTGAACACCTAGAAAACTTTGTAAGCTTAAATTTAAAGACATTTGTTTTTATCTCTTTATCCAATTTAAATTGAAACATTTAAATCACGTGAATTAAAGATCTTTGGATCCACTTTTTAAAATTTGTTTTTATGAGCGCTTTATTTTATGAGCACTCCTTATATATGTTAATTTATGTATCATATATATGATATATGGACATATGTATATATAGACATACAACACATAACAAAATTGTGCACACATAATAATAGTAAAGGCCTCGTAGCATTTCGCAGGTGAAATCTTTATTGCAATGTTTCAAGAAGTCCACAGTTGGTCAAAGATAGAACTGATCAGAAAAACATTAACCTAGGTCTGTATGCTCAAAATCATGAGGTCAAAAAACATAAAGTATCTCAGAAAAAAATAAGAGTCCTAGAAAAAATGACTTGCCAGTAATTAGAAAATACCATACAATTTACCTTTTTTTCCCTTAGATCTCAAATCAGTCTCCTACAAAGCTTGCAGGCTTCTTTCATTTGCATTTCAACATAAGTCATGGCTGAGGTCTGGAAGGAGCAGGAAAAAAACTGCTATTCTGAAAAGACATCTCAGGACTAAGGCATTTTAACCATAATTTTCAGGTTCGGATGTTGAAAATTATGATACAAGTTTAAGATACAATTCACAAAATTTTATATCTTTACATCTTGTTTGGTCAACAGACACCATACTATGATTTACTATCCATGTCCAAATTAATGCACTGGTACACACAGTGACATTTTCCCAGGCTACCCAATTCAAAATTGGTGAAAAAAAAAGACTGTATGATTGGGAAGTTTCTTGCCAACTTGGAAGTAGAGTTCTTCAGTTATCCATTGTAAGTATTTAAGTTCTCTGGCATGAATTATCTGAAATCATAAACTAAACAATTACCTAAACCCGACTTTTAACTGCAAGATTGTGCAATGCTTCAAAAACCCATTCAGATACCAGATTGTTAAAATAAAACATCATCATTTCGACACACATTCAGCTAAGATCATTCCCAAAAAACAATTTATAATATCAACACATTATTGCACATGCCTAAAAGGGCCAGAAAGAAAGACACAATACAGACCAAAAGGAGGTCCAGACTATGGCTGTCAGAGAGAACCCTTTAAACCAGAGCAGATAAGAGAAAAATCTCATACACCAGTGGGACCATAGCTGTCCCCACAAGGGGACCAGATGTTTTCACAGAGGGGCAACCTGAAATGTAAAATAAAGTGTCTCCATGGTGATTTTACTGCATTTAGTGTCACCTTTTTCTTTTTCTCTTTTTTTAACAAGACAGAGGTGGCATAATCCTTACAGTGCAGGGAAGGAAGGAGGTAATTCCCTGAATCAACAGGGCTTTGGCAGCTGCTGGAAGTCCCTCAGTTTCTCCTTTTACATACAGGATTAGCTCCTCTGATTCAGTTCCACACCAAGCATGCTCTATCTCCTAACATTTCAGTAGATAGGTCTCACAAAGTTCCGGGGCGGAGGGGGGGTACAAGATTTGTAACTTAAAGTTTGGTTCCTGACCTTGAAGCCAATTAATACCAATTTAATAATGAGGACTGGGTTTTGAGAAAAAGAAAAAAGGAGGTTTATTGCTTGGCTAACAAAGGAGAAACACAGGGGACTCTGCCAAAGTTGTGACTCTCTTTATCTGGAGGGACAAGGGGTTTTAAAGGAGTTTCACTTGTTAACCTGGGAGATACTCTGTTCTTAGGTCCCCAGCAGGCATTTCCCTCTGCAATGGGTGTGCTCCAGGCAGCCAGCTAGGGGCTTCTATCATCCTGCTTCGCAAAGGGGGATAAACTTCATTGCAGTTCCTTAAAACACAGTCCAAAGGGGTGTCAGGCTTACTCTCTTTATTTCTGATTTTCATGTCCAATATACTTAAGTTTTTACCACCAAAATCACACAACAAAACGAACAAAAACAAACAAACAAAAAAACAAAAAATAGAACACAGAACACAAATAAACAGAAACCCGGTGGCTAAACACAGAAACAGGGGAACAGTGCAACATCTTGCTAAAGCTCCAGGGTAGAAGCGCGTGCGTGCTCATCGCCACCTCTCTACAGTTCCAGAGGAATTCCCTACAGAACAGAACAGAGGACAGAATGATTCTCGTTACTGTTCTGCACAGAAGTATATGTGAGCCTCCCCGTGCCACATCTCTGTCATCAGAAGAGATCTCCCTTAACTGGATATCAGATGTTATAAAGGAGCCACTTACCTATGGAGGCCTCCTCCATCAGGTGCTTGCTAATAGTTTTAGTGCAGAGGTTCACTGTAGTGCTCCCTGGACTAAAGGCTCTTTTCCAAATATAAAGAAGATGGACCAAATCAGGCCTTCGTGGAGAGCGGTTCCTTGGTGCCTATGGTTGATATACCATTCTAATTTGTGAAAGTGCCACAGAAAATAGGGTAAGCCTCCTTCTCATGGTACGCTTGAAAGCAACTGTTTGGATAAAGTGGTTGCCAAGGCAGAGACCTAATTCAGTTCCTGAAGGATGAGACCTCACCTCAATCCCTTGGTAATGGAACTCTCTGAACTTGGGATCCAGGAAGCCAGGCACACAGAGTCAGTCTCAGTCCCAGTCCCAGTGTCTCACTTGCTTCAATTTAGCAAGGACAGAGTCAGTCTTTCTTGGTACCTACTGATGTGAGGATGGCCAAATGCCAGGAGTTCTCTGAAGAGGGGCCTTTCCTGAAAAAGCAGGTAGTGGCTCACAGCTGGCTCCTGAACACTTCACAAAGTTGGACGAGGAGACCAGATCTGAGACAGGACACACCATATTGGGGGAACATAGTATGGCCCAGCAGTCAGAGGATACTCTGGAGAGTGAGAGACCTACTTGGGGAAGGAGGTGCCTTTGTGGGTGTAGATGTGTGTTTGTGGTTTTGTCTCATGTTCTGAGAATAGGCAGGAAAGTCGGTTTGTTTGGTTTGGAGTGAACTGTTTCTAGTAAGTTGTTTCACAAGGCGAGTGTTTCTATGTCTGTGTATCCCACAGTGTCCGTGCTTGTAGACATTAGAAAAGAGAATGCATCAATGGATGTTTCCTGTCAAGTAGAAAGCTTCCCAGCATTCATCCTGCCCAATTTATGAATGCACTAGGGCTTGCCTTATCGATGGGCAACACCTGCTATTTTCCTAAGTTCATGTTTTCTTCCTGAAATCTAGCCACTCTCCAGAATAGGTTCATGCATTTGCATCCAGGATATGTACCACCTCCAACCACTGTGACATGGACATGTACTGGATAGCTGAAGAGAATGGCAAGCATCTCAGAAAAGTCAGATATCAGTGTGACCCGGAAAGTCTCAGTAGAGAAACCCTGCAAAGGGCCTTTTGATTACCTATTGTTCTGTTGCCCTGAATGTCAGGAAGTTCTTTGCCTCAGGTCACGCTTTTGTGAAGCCTGAAGAAAACAGTTTTCAAATGGAAATGAATGGGCATCACCTGTGGCTCTTTGCTTAAGTGCATTGTAAAGGGATGTGTCTGAATCAGCCTCTTGGCCCTGTGTGAGCCTGTGGCTTAGATTATCAGCACCTGATGGGTCTAAAGAAAGATCCCATGTGTGGATCCATAATCAAAATGGCCAAAAAATCAGTCATTGTTGATGAAGTCTCTCGCATTCCTCTGTAAGGTTCCTGACCTCCATCAAGTGAGAAAAGGGATCCATTGGGTCAATTGAGTTCTTCAAAGCCCTGCAGATGCTAGCCCATAGGTTCTTGGGTTTTCTTATGAATCCAATTCAAATAAAGACTCTAAACCCCACAGACAGTAGGCCTCAAATTGAAGAACAGAGCTGTATTAATGGCAGGCATATTTGATCACTCCTGGTTCACAGGAAGGGTGTCCAGGCCACTCTGACTTTTGGCAAATGAGGGGAAAGGGAGATTATTTGGGACACTGTCTTGTGCTGCGCCTCTCATGGAATCCTCCTGCCAGAAGTTATGATGAGTGTCTATTTGGAAGAAGATGAGTGCCATTTCGGAGTGTTTTGGTTTTAATTGTGGGCATTTGTGTGGCGGTTGGTAGAGATAATTGGGTCCACCTTGTCTTGAATTTTGGTGTGATTCCCCTTAGAGACTGTGTTTTGGAACTGACCTCTGAGAAGGTACAAGGTCCTGTGTCATTGTATATCCATAATTCTAGGACATCTCCACGGAATGTAATTCAAAGCTAAGTATACCAATCAAGGACCAAATGAACTTCTGGGCTTCAAATCTTACCTAGATTTCTGTTTTCATACTTATATTGAAAGGTTAATAAAATAGGTACTTGTCACGTCCTGTTTTTCTGTATGCTTAATAAAACACTGTTGAAATCTTGAGAACTGTTTGCTCTTCTTGTTCCCAGAATGTGCTGCCCCCAACTGCCAAACTGCAGAATGTACTCCATCAACCATTTGCACGCAAACCGCCCACTCGCCCTTAACCATCAATAAACTTCCCTCCCTGCCCTCTCCAAGGAAAATATATAAGCACTTCTTAAGCTGTTCTCAGGGCTCTCTGCTCTATTCAACTGATCTCTGAGCCCTTGCATGCCGGACTCCCAATAAACCCTTTGAGGTTGCATTAGACAGTCTCTTGGTGGTCTCTTCCAGCGACGCTCACCCGACCTTTACTTCTGGTGGCCCCAGCGAGATCCGGCAGCTGCAGATGAAAGACCCCCAATGGGCTCCTCTGGGGGTAAATAAGGCCCCTCTTTCTGGTTTCAGGATTCAGGTTAGGGTTTGACAAAATGGCTATTGGTAAAGAGCGTGAGCTCTCTCCCACGGTGGCTGACACACATGTCACAGAGCCACAGGCCATGTTCCTGTGGGATGGACTCGGGAAATCGAAGAACCATAGTCTCCTCGACTCAGTGATATTTTCTTTCAGATTTGGAATTGGCAGCCCATCAGGATTTGCCCGCTACTCAGTCCTGGTCTCAGTATTGGACGTCCATTGTCTGTCTTTATTGTCTTGTCTTGTCTGTGTCGTGTGTCTTTGCTTTCACTGTCTGTGTATATTTCATTATGGGACAGAGCACTTCAATGCCTCTGTCCCTGACCCTTAATCACTGGACCAAAGTCTGCTTAAGGGCTCAGATTCTTTCTTTTTCATTAAAACACCAGACCTGGCAGATTCTGTGTCTCAGAATAACCCACCTTTGTAGTCGGATGGCCCCTAGAAAGATGTTTCTACTTCGCACTAATTTGAAAAGTCTGAGATATTGTCTTTCAGCCGGGGCCACATAGACATCCAGATCAATAGCCATATATCTTAACTTGTCAGGACCTCTGCAAATCTCCTCCTCCATGGGTGAAGCCTTTCCTTGTCCCTGCACCCACTCCTACTCCTTCCCCTACGATTCTATCTCTCAAACTCTCTGCTCCTCAACCTCCACCCTCTGTTCTCCCTGAGTCTCAAGACTCTACTCGTCCTTATCCTCTGCCCTTGTCCCCCAACCCCCAAAACCCTGTAAGTAATTCCCCTGCTGCTTACTCAGCCTCTCCACCATTCAAGGAAGCCAGGATGGCCCAGCACCCTCCAGATGACTGTCGAATGGCACACACAGCCCCTCCTTCCCTAGAGGAAGCTGGCCCGGCTAAAAAAACTCAGAGAACTCGCCAACGTTTTCACACCTGCCTACTTGGGATGACTGCCAACAACTCCTAGGGACTCTCTTCACGACAGAGGAATGAGAGGAAAAACCTCCTGGAAGCTAGAAAAAAATATCCTCGGACTTGATGGGCGACCAACACAACTTCCCAACATAATCAAAGCCGGCTTCCCCTTAAACCAACCCAACTGAGACCCCAACACCTTTGAAGATAGGGAGCATATGTCCAATTATTGCCAGGCTCTAATAGCGGGTATCCAAGGGGCCGCTAGGTGACCAACTAATTTGGCCATGGTAAGAGAAATTATTAAAAGGCCTGATGAATCTACCTCTATGTTTCTAGAGAGAATTATGGAGGCATATAAGAGATATACTCCTTTCGATCCTCAGGCAGCAGATCAAAAGGCATCTGTCATGATGGCCTTAATTGGGGAAGCTGCCATGGATATTAAAAAAAAAAAGTTAAAAGAGAGATTTAGTCAGAGAAGCCAAAAAAATATACTATAAAAGAGAAACAGGGAAAAAGAAAGGGAGCAAAGGGATGATGAGAGAAGCAAAAGAAAGACTAAGGCATTGACTTAGATCCTGGTCACAACAAGAAAGAGGCCAGAAATTAAGACATAAGGTGACAGGAAGGGATACCTGGGCCCGTGCCAGAGGCCACCCCTGGCCTCAGATCAATGTGCCTACCGTAAAAAAAAAGGACACTGGGCCAAAGAGTGCCCTATAAAGAGACAGACACGCCAGCCAGCCATTCTGACTCTGGAGGATGACTAAGAAAGTTGGGGCTCAGATTCCTTCCCCTAGCTCAGGGTAACTTTTGAAGAGTAGGGGACCCCAGTAAACTTTGAAATGAATACAGGAGCAGTATACTCAGCCCTTAGGGCCCCATTGGTCCGTCTATCAAATAAAAGGTCTGTAGTTCAAAGGGCTAATGGCAGTAAATATCGGGCTTAGACTACTAAGAGGACCATGGACCTGGGGAAAGGAAAAATCCATCACTCCTTCCTAGTAATCCCAGAATGCCCGCACCCATTGATGGGCAGAGATCTGCTCACCAAGCTCTGGGCCAAAATAACTTTTAACCCTGAAAGCCCCCAAAAGAAATTTCTAAATCCTTCAGTAAAAACTCCTATAGTCACGGCTGTAACTATATTAGTAGAAGATAAACATCCACTCTTCACACCCCCCAAGACTGATCAAACAGGCAAGCTACCGCAGAAATGAATAACAGATAACCTAGATGCCTGGGCAAAAACTGCTGTGTTAGGCCTGGCCGTGAAACAACCTCCAATAACAGTGGAGTTAAAAACCTCAGCCTCCCCAATCAATGTCAAATAATATCTTCTAAGCATAAAAAGCTAAAGATGGGATAAGGCCCTATATTCAGAAATATCTGGCCTTAGGGGTCCTAAGGCCCTGTCAATTGGCCTGGAACACTCCCCTGTTATTAGAAGAAAAAGCCAGGAACCAGGGACTATCAACCTGTTAAAGACCAAAGAGAGATCAACAATAGAGTGCAGGACATTCACCCCACAGTACCTAATCTGTTCCAACTGCTTAGCACTCTGAACCCTGAGCAGAAATGGTATACTGTTCTGGACTTAAAACAAGCTTTCTTTTGCTTGCCTCTGCATAAAGATAGTCAGTTGCTGTTTGCTTTTGGGTGGGTAGACCCAGAAACCGGAAAGTATAGTCAACTAACTTGGACTAGACTCCCAGAGGGGTTCAAAAACTCCCCCACTCTCTTTGATGAACCCCTCCACAGAGATCTCAACAATTTCAGAACTACACACCCCGAAGTCACCCAGCTTCAATACGTGGATCACCTGCTACTGGCATCCAACACCAAGGAAAACTGAACTGGGACCCAAGCACTATTATCGGAGCTTGCTCAACTCGGGTATAGAGCTTCGGCCAAAATTGCCCAATTTGCCAGCAAGAAGTAACCTTCCATGACTATTTCCTCAGGGGCGGTAAACGATGGCTCACTGAGCCCAGAAAACAAACCGTTGAGCAGATACCAACCCCATCTTACAGCAGACAACTAAGAGAGTTTCTTGGGATTGCTGGGTTTTGCAGGTTATGGATAAATGGGTTCGCGTCCTTAGCTGCTCCTTTATACCCGCTGTTAAAGGGATATGCCCAATTCCAATGGACCCCTGAGTAACAGGAAGTTTTAGATAACATCTAAGGACACTGACACTGAACGCCTCAACTTTACTGAGCTCAGCCTGCAATTACAGAAAGCCCTACACTAAGTTAAAAATGTACGTCAACTCACTCACCTTGGTTCAAAGAAACTGCAGGCATTCCTGTAGGATTAAGAACAGAGTTTTCCACTAACCAACACACAGCGAAAGAAAAAAACTGAACCGGTAACAAAAGCCTGTTGGGTCAGTCAATTGTTTAATGCTTACCCTTCCAAGTTTCTTAGAGGAAAGCACCTATGAGGAACCAGACCAGGAAAATTCTGGGAAGTGGACATTACTGAAATTAAGCCAGCAAGGTATGGACTTAAATATCTCCTAGTCTTTGTCGATACATTTTCAGGATGGATTGAAGCCTTACACACACACACACACACACACACAGGAAAAAAAAAACAACGGCCCAAATGGTTCTCAAGAAGAACCTGGAAGATATTTTTCCAAGATATGGTCTGTTTAAGGTAATAGGGTCTGATAATGGACTTGTGTTCATGGCCCAGGTAAGTCACGTGTGGATTAATTGTAAGTTACATTATGCTTATATACCCCAGAGCTCAGGAGAGGTAGAAAAAATAAATAGAACCATTAAAGAGACCTTAACAAAATTAAGCTTAGAGACTGGCATAAAAGATTGGACTATGCCCCTGCCTTATGCACTGTTTCATGCGAGAAATACTCCCTCAGTTTCTCTGTGTAACCTCACCCCCTATGAAATTCTCTATGATGCCCATCATCCAGTAAGGGACCTAATCCCCAACTCTAAGGCCTAACAATCCCTTCCACACCCCTTGCTTGACAGACTTAAAGCCATTGAAAGAACTCAGTGATAACTGTGGAAACAGCTGGCCACTGCCTACCAACCTGGGGACGAGGGGATTCCACATCAATATCAAGTAAGAGACTTCGTCTACATAAGACAACATCAGGTGTCATTCCTAGAAACCCCGCTGGAAAGGAACATACCAGGTGCTACTTATAACACCTACAGCGGTAAAAGTAGACAGAATCACTTTTTGGATCCATGCCTCTCATCTAAAGCCTTCGCTGTGTCCAGACTCTGGTTGGAAACTGGAAAAGACTGGTAACCATTTCAAATTTCGTATTCGCTATGTGGACAAGACTGTAGACTCTCAACTTGGCCACCAGTACTCCTAACCCTCATCAGCCTGTTCAGCAGTGAAGGCTGATCTCAAATCCTACTAGACAAGAAGTATGGTATATCTCGCATACAGCCCCCTTAGGGACCTGGTGGCTATCTCTCCACCCAGACATTTTTCAGCTTGGTATACGTCTTTCCTATTGAGATAACCCTGATGAAGAGGATCCCACTAAAGTTTCATTAAATCCCTTCCGTTCCATAGATAATTGAAACAAACATTATGGATGCACAGAAACGCGAGCCAGATTCAGGTTGGCTAGCCTAGATTATGATGTATGCCCGGCGGACTATCAAAGCCACAAACAGCCATGGCTGTGTGGGGGAAAAGCCAACTTCTTGTGTAACTCATGGGGATGTGAGCATACCGGGGCTGCCTGGTGGAACCCAAACTCCTCATCACATTCAGTACACAGCATTGGCCATATTACCAATTAGACAACCAAAAGCTATGGCCCCCAGAGGGTTCTCTAGATCCTCAAATTCTGCGTGACATTTTTAACTTCGGCAAGTGCTCAAAAGGGGAAAATTCCCCTATGTGGAATCCTTTTCCCTCCTTCACTCACATCCTGTACTATGCTTCTCCAATAGTTCCTCACCCTCAGTCTTCTGCTCTAGAGTCTCTGCTGTCACTCCCACCTCAGCAACGTGATTTCTCACCTCCAATTACTAGATCAAAAACCCAAACCTCTGACAGTTCTCAGACCATTGCCCCCTTGCTGAGGTAGCAGGTACCGAGGTACCCCTCCACTCACTCACTCCTCTCTTTTTCTGTCTGTGCGTGCACTAGGTCCCACCAAGTCCTCTAAGAAGCTAAACCAAAGCTCAAACCAGCTGAGAAGAGCCCTCAGACCCCTATCCAAGATGTAATAAAAATGGCCTTTAAAGTTGCTTTGTCATCACTGAAAACAGGTTTCTAAAAATTTAAAGTCCCTCAGGGGTTTTTGGAATACTCACTCCCATCTTCACCTCTGCTCTACCTGTTCTACTGCTCAAGTTTTGTTCTAGGAAAATCCCAAACCCCTTTTCCATTATTCTTTTACATCTCATCTTCCTCATTCTCAGATCCACGGAGCTGCTCTCAGCCTCGCCTTCCCAGTCTTCCCCCTCTGTACCAGGTCCATAGATATGTCTTAAATAACCTTCTCCAGAAGTCTTCACCGAGGCTTACATTAGGTCTTTCAGCAAAAGAGTCCCTCTGAAAGAGTTCAATGTAGATAAACTTCCACTTTTCGTGTTGCCCTGTTCTACTTGGCCACTGGCTGGAAAAATCACCACCCCTAAGCTTGACAACGCCTTACTAGGTTTTCACAAAATATGTGAACAAAGCCTCTGGCCTTGAGCTGGGGCTTCACAGAGATGACTACATTTCTAAGATAAAAAAGTTACCAACTGGGCTTCATGGTGACAGCTGGCAGGGAGAAAAAAAAGAGACAAAAAAGCTCTCCCTTTCCAAGGTGTCCTTGAAAAGTTAACTTGCCCAGAACAGAGGAACAAAAACAGAAACAAAAACTGATTTTTGTGAATTTCTACAGACTGTGAACTTCTGATCTACTTCCCTTACATATTGGGTACAAATTCTAAAACTACCAAAACTTGGGGTTCAGGGGATTAATTGATTACAACAGAAGCAATGCCCTCTAAATCCGGATGCAACCAAATAAGGCTGTTTTCCTGTGTTTGGTGCTATCTTAGGTCCCTTTCCTTGTCCGTCCCTACAACAGTATAATTCTATACACTTTAACATTATTTATGTTTTCATAAAATGGTCAATATATGTGATTAATTATGTAATGATGCAGATGTTTTCCAGAGTTCTCTATCATGACGTAGGTTCATTTAAAGATCAAATAGGGGGGCATACAACCCGGTTCCAGCGGGAACCTGTATCCCTCACTTTAGCCATCCTATTAGAAATAATAGTTGCTTAACTGGTGGGCTAGTCCATGAGACACAACAAAGACACAATTAGAAGCAGAAATAGGCCAAACCTTAAAGACATTAAAAACCGACATCACAGCTTTACAGGAATTTTAACCTCTCTCTTTCTGAAGTTGTTTTACAAAGCAGGCGAGTGTTGGACCTCCTCTTCATGAGAGAAAGGTGCCTTTTTGCTTGCATTGAGGGAAGAATGTTGTTTTTGTGCCGACAATACTGGAGTTGTAAAAGAATCTATGAATAAATTAAGAAAACGACTTGAAGAGCGTCAAAGAGAGACAGAGGCCCCAAAAGGGAGGTTTGAGTCTTGGTTCACATAGTGACCTGATTAACTGCGCTTTTATCTGCCATGGCCGGTCCATTAAAATTCCTCATATTATTGCTAACTGTAGGACCCTGTTTGCTCAACCGTGTAGTTTTCTTTCTAAACCAAATCGAACCTGTTATTAATCCTAACCATACACTGTTCTCTCAATCTAATTTTACAGAAGAGCAGGGACAGAATTGGTATTAAAATACAGGAAAATAGAGGATCTTCCACCTGCTGAAAACCTCAAAGGTCCACGTAGAAATGATCCCTGGAGAAGATGTAGGCAAGTATGAAGGACCTGAGAGAGCAAAAGTCTTCCATGGCAAACAACCTGCTCAGGATGAAGGGATGTGTCTGAATCAGCCACTCTCTTCTTAATGTAGAGAAGATGGACCAAAGCAGGCATGTGTTGAGAGCTGCTCCTGCATGCCTATGGTTGACATACCTCTCTGACCTGTGAAAGTGTCACAGGAAGTAGGAGCAGCCTCCCTCTCATGGGAACCTTGAAAGCAACTGTTAGGACAAAGTTGTTGCCAAGGCAGTGACCTCATTCAGTTCCAAAATTAAGTGACTTCACCTAACTTCCTTGGTGATGGAACTCTCTGAACTTGGAATCCAGGAAGCCAGGCACCCAGAGCCAGTCCCAGTCCCAGTCCCAGTGGTCAAACTTATTTTGATTTACCAAGGACAGACTCAGTCTTTCTTGGGACCTACTGATGTAAGGATGGCCAAATGCAAGGAAAGCTATGAAGAGGGGCCTTTCCTGAGAAAGCACGCAGTGGCTCACCGCTGGCTCCTGACAACTTCACAGAGTTGGCCAAAAGACCAGATTTGAGACAGAACAGGCTATTTCCAGGGAACATAATAAGGCCCACCAGACAG
This sequence comes from Callospermophilus lateralis, assembly GCF_048772815.1. Lineage (NCBI taxonomy): Eukaryota > Metazoa > Chordata > Mammalia > Rodentia > Sciuridae > Callospermophilus > Callospermophilus lateralis. Next base: position 199,087 of record NW_027514751.1, on the reverse strand, counting down.
AGGACACTCCGGATAGTCACAGACCTACTTGGGGGAAGGAGGTGCCTTTGTGGTGTGGGTGTGGGTTTGTGGTTTTGTCTCATGTTCTGAGAATAGGTATGAAAGGTGGTTTGTTTTGTTTGGAGTGAACTGTTTCTAGTAAGTCGTTTGACAAGGCGAGAATTTCTATGTCTGTGTATCCCACTGTGTCCGTGGTTGTAGACATTAGAAAACAGAATGCATCAATTAATATGTCCTGTCTAGTAGAAAGCTTCACAGCATTCATCCTGCCCTATTTATGAATGGACTGCAGCTTGCCTTATTGATGTGCAACACCTGCTATCTTCCTTAGTTTCTGTTTTATTCCTGAATTCTGGCCACTCTCCAGAATAGGTTCATGGTTTTCTGTTTAAGATATGTACAACCTCGAAGCTCTGTGACATGACCATGTCCTGTATAGCTGAAGGGAATGGTGAGCATCTCAGAAAACTCAGATATCAGTGTGACCAGGAAAGTCTTAGTGGAGAAACCCTGCTTGGGGCCTTTTGTTTACCTACTCTTCTGTTGCCCTGAATGTCAGGAAGGTATTTTCCTCAGTCCACCACTTTGTGAAGCCTGAAGAAAACAGTTTTCAAATGGAAATGAATGGGCATTACCTGTGGCTCTTTGCTTAATTGCTTTGGAAAAGATGTGTCTGAATCAGCTTATTTACCCTGTGTGAGGCTGTGGCTTAGATTCTCAGGTCCTGATGGATCTAAAGAAAGATCCCATGTGTACATCCAAAACCAAAATGGCCAAAAGAGCAGTCCTTGTGGATGAAGTCTCTCGCCTTCCTCTGTAACTTTCCTGACCTCCAACAAGTCAGATTAGGGATCCTTTGGGTCAAATGAGTTCTTCAAAGCCTTGCAGAGTCTAGCCCATAGTTGCTTGGGTTTTCTCAAGACTCCAATTCACATAAAGAATCCAAACCCCACAATCATTTGGCCTCAAATTGAAGAAGCGGAGCAGTATTAACGGGAGGCCTATTTAATCTCTTCTGGTTCACAAGAAGGGTGTCCAGGCCACCCTGAATTTAGGCAAATTAGGTGCAAAAGAGCTTATTTTGGACACGGTCTTGGGCTATGCCCCTCATGGAAAACTCCAGCCATAGTGGAGTTTATTGTGAGTGTCTATATGGAAGAAGATGGGCGCCACGTTGGAGTGTTTTGGTTTAAATTGTGGTAATTTGGGTGGCGGTTGGAAGAGATGACTTGGTCCACATGTTCTTGAACTCTGGTGTGATTCCCTTAGAGTCTGAGTTCTTCAACTGACCTCAGAGAAGTATTGCCATGAATAGTGTTGAAATTTTTGGAAGCCAGGCATGAGCATCGCCCTTGGAAACTGAGTTCTAGGCCCAGGGTGGCTTTCCACAGAGCACTGAGCCTCTCAGCCAGGATACCACAAATTTTATTCTGAAAAACTTGACACCCATAGTTGAGAGTCAAAACTCATATGGACCTCACATTGTAGACCTAAATGGGCATAGCATCATATGATCTTCTGTCCACTCTTTGGGAAGCCTTACCTGTGAGTGTTCTCCAGAGATTTCATTGAAATGAGCTTCCTAAACATTTAATGGTTCCTGAAAAAATTGAAACTCACAGTGCCTCCAACTTCATCCTTAAAAAATGGCTAGATAAATACCATGAAATTTTTGAATTTCCCATCACCAGGTGGCACTGGAAAACCTTTTGATGTCCTGTTGCTGATCATGAATATACCAGACAGTGCCTTGATTGACTGGGTTTCATGTAAATGGTGTAGAACAGAGATGCCAGTAAGTTGGACTCTGTTGAGTAGTAGGTTAGAGCAGTGGTGGGCAGGTATGTGATAAAACATCTGTGGTGGGGCCATGTGTATCTTCCATTGGTTTCAAATGCCTTGTGACTGACATGGTGCAGCCAGCAGAACCTTCCATGTAAAGGCAAGTTGTTATATGGAGAGGTTTCAGGACATTGTTCAGAATCAGGTTGCTATGGTCAAGGGGGCAAGATATGTGGGATAGGATCCTGGTTCTTGTATCCTCCTGCAAAACCTGACCCACCATACATGACAGAACTTCCTCTTGCATTGTGACCCAGTTGAACTCCTTGTATTTTGTGAAGCAAATACCAAACTCTCAGTGCAGCAGGAAGAAACACCACGAAAATGGAAGATGACCATATGCCTTCACAGTGCACACCGGCACACATTTAGCCCCCAGTGGCCACAGTTTATCTAAAAAGAGAATTCAGCACTGCTGCCTCATGTACATTGGGAAATAAGAAACCATGTCCTCCAGGTCTCATAGATGCAGACCAAGCTTTTATGGTCTCCCTAGAAAGGAAGCTAAAGCTCTTGACAACAACATATTTTTCAAGTGCCCAACCTCACAGGCAGTTTCTCAAGAAGTCTCTAGGCCAGCAGACCTCCATGTTTGTGGAGTTTTTACCCTGTCCCATACTTTTGGAAACTACTCTACCACTTCCAAGGTTGTGAGCTCCTGAGCATATTGCATTCCACAAATTTATTCACAGATTTTCTAAATCTTCTCCTCTAATTGTGTCTTACTTGGGGTGAAGGGATTGTCAAGGCATTGTTCTGGTTGAGAGTGGGAATAATTTTGTGTAGCACATATTTACATACACATTGGATTCATTGTTCAATTTTCCATTCGAAATACTGAATCCTTGACACTAACCCATACCCTACTAGACTCTGACTATTAATTCTAATATGATGAAGAAAAATAACCGAAACAGAATAGAAATACTAGCACTTCAGAAGAGGCATGGTGTATAGTTGGTCTTGCCTTTTGTATGATATAGGGTAGGAGTTATAAATCTTGTCAATTTTTTGTTGAAATAGTTCTGCATGTGTTTTTAAAGTTAACACATCTGTGAATTCCTGTCTCCATTTTTCTGTAGCCTATTCAGCACATGTATTTTTATACGCACATATAGAATCCTACCTGGTATCACACGTATATTCTTGAGAGGTGGCTAACTTGGCAGATACAAAGTGTGAGAAGAGATCACTCCTCATTAATACATTTGGAACTGAAAATTCAGACTATGAGTGAGCTTCTTAGTTCAAGAACATTATACATAAATCCATGTTCAGTAAAATTAATATTTTTGGATCTGTGGATGATATATATTTCACAATGAATTTTAATTGGCATATATATAGCTACTTTTCAATGTCTCTGTGTGTGTTTTGTGTGTGTGTGTGTGTGTGTATATATATATATATATATATATATATATATATATATATATATACTCTCTAGATTTTTCAAAATATAAAATATATGTGTCCTATTATACACTCCCTAAATTCATTCTTGTTCATGTATGTGGTTTTATATTAAACTATTCATTCTTGTTCATGTATGTGGTTTTATATTAAACTTTTCATAAGATTATTTTAAAAATATTCATCCACCTGAAATACATATTTGTTTTCTAGTACTAAAAAGTTACTTCAGTGAATGGTGCAAACAAATCCTTTTATTTTTACAGTAGCTGACCCACTTTAACATCAATGCAAGTAGATTCCTATGGGACATGATGTGTATTTTGACGTTCATTTTTATTAAACACTGGTACATTAGTATTTCTGCAGTTTTTGTACATCATAGAATATACATTTCATCCACAAGTTCACAAATTTAAAGAAATTTGTAACACATTCAATCACTTCCTGCTTCAGAACATATGTATTCCTCCTTGTTTTTGACTGGTCATTTCATGAGACTTCTTTCCAAACACATTATTTTCGATTTCCATAATCAATTTTGAAGCAAAATTCACACACTCTTTATGATAAACCACAACCGTAATATTACCATTAGATGTATTACTGGTTGAAATGAATGTATATATATCAATATATGATTCCTGTGTATTTTCAGATATCAATTCAATCCATTATTTAAAGTTGGAACAAGTTATATTATTTATTCGCAGTATGGTCTATTCATGCATTATCTCTATATTCATACATACATGGTACACCTATATGTACCTCCAATACTAATTTATACCCCTTCAAAATATTGCTCCAAGAAATGGTGCAAGAAAGACTCATGTCACCTGATCTACATATACGTTTTATCACAGTAATATTCTGGCCACAAAATGCAAAGTCACACTTACGATTGTACCAAAGCCTAAATGGAATGTGAGTATGGGTTATGAAAATCACCCATGTCCACGTTGCCTAATGCTCTCAAATGTCAATCCTATTGGTGACTACATATTTGTTACTTCCTAAGATTATATATTCAATCTCAAGCCTGTTGAAAGTGTCTATTGCTATCACTCACTTTATACTTTGCCTGATTTCCTAATGTCGCTATTGATATCTGCTTTCCTACATATTTTCCCCATTTCATCACTGTGACTGACTCTTCACATGTGCTGACATTTACATTTTCTGTCTACCTGAAAACCTATTGCTAAAGAACTATTTGTCCAAATGCTATACTCACACTTTTTTCTAATCCTATCAACTATCTTCCTAATCCTACCGACTCTCCCTCTTTGAATGGTTGTTCTCCTCAACATTCAATCATCCAAGGTATCAGGTCCTATGCCATTGTGTATAGATTTATCTGAGACATCTGTGCAGAACATAATTAAATGCTAAGTATCCCAATCAAGGACCTAATGCCCTTCTGGGCTTCAAATGTTACCGAGATTTCTGTTTTCATTCATATATTTCACCTATATAATCTTATATATATCGCAGGTTCCCAATACCATTATTCATCCAGCAGAATGATCCTAACCCAAATCAAACATGTTATTAACCGTAACCATACACTGTTCCCTCAATCTAACTTTACAGAATAGCAGGGACAGAGTTGGTCTTACAATACAGGAATGTAGGAGATCTTCAACCTGCAGAGAACCTCAAAGGTCCATGCAGAAATGATCCCTAAAGAAGATGTAGGCAGCTATGAAGGACCTGAGAGTGCGAAAGTCATCTTTCATGACAAAAAAAAAAAAACAGGTCAGGATGAAGGGATGTGTCTGAAGCAGTCTCTCTCTTCTTAATGTAGAGAAGATAGACCAAACCAGGCTTGTGTGGAGAGCTGTTCCCGGGTGCCTGTGGTTGATATTCCATTCTAGCTTGTGAAACTGTCATAGGAAGTAGGGGCAGAATCCATCTCAGGGACCCTTGGAAGCAACTGTTAAGACAAAGTGGTTGCCAAGGCAGTGACCTCATTCAGTTCTAGATGAAGTGACCTATGTCACTTTCTTGTTGATAGAACACTCTGAACTTGGGATCCAGGAAGCCAGGCACCCTGAGGCAGTCCCAGTCCAAGTCCCAGTGGTCTCAAATGTTTGGATTTAAGAAGGACAGAGTCAGTCTTTCTTGGCAACTAATTTGAAGATGGACAAATGCCAGGAAAGCTCTGAAGAGGGGCTTTACCTGAGAAAACAGGCAGTGGCTCACCGCTGGCTCCTGATAACATCACAGTTTTGGCCAAGGAGACCAGATCTGACATAGCACAGCCCGTCTCGGGGGAACATAGTATGGCCCACCAGTCAGAGGACGCTCTGGATAGTCACAGACCTATTTGGGGAAAGAAGGTGCCTTTGTGGGTGTGTGTGTGTGTGTGTGTTTTTGATTTTGTCTCATGTTTTGAGAATATGTAGGAAAGTCGGTTTGTTTGGTTTGGAGTGGACTGTTTCTAGTAAGTCCTTTGAGAAGGCGAGTGTTTCTATGTCTGCATATCCCACTGTGTCCGTGGTTGTAGACAATAGAAAAGAGAATGCATAAATAGATGTGTCCTGTCTAGTAGAAATCTTCGCAGAATTCATCCTGTCCAATTTATGAATGGACTGCAGGTTACCATATGGATGGGCAACACCTACTACCTTCCTACATTCGTGATTTCTTCCTGAATTCTGGCCACTCTCCCATAGGCTCATGGTTTTGTGTTCAAGATATGTATCTCCTCCACAATCTGGGACATGGCCATGTACTGGATAGCTGAAGAGAATGGTGAATATCTCAGAAAACTCAGATATCAGTGTGACCAGGAAAGTCTCAGTGGAGAAAATCTGCTTTGGGATTTTGCTTACCTATTGTTCTGTTGCCCTGAATGTAAGGAAGGTCTTTGCCTAAGGCCCCACATTTCCAATGCCTGAAAAAAACAGTTTTCAAATGGAAATAAATGGGCATCACCTGTGGCTCCTGGCTTAATTGCTTTGCAAAGGGATATGTCTGAATCAGCCTCTCAGTGCAGTTTGAGATTATCGCTTAGATTCTCAGCACCTGATGGACCTAAAGAAAGATCCCATGTGTGCATCCAAATCCAAAATGGCCAAAAGAGAAGTCATTGTGATGAAGTCTCTTGCCTTCCTCTGTAAGGTTCCTGATCTCCATCAAGTGATAACAGGGATCTTTGGGTCAACTGAGTTCTTCAAGCCCTGCAGAGGCTAGCCCATAGGTGCTTGGGTTTTCTTATGACTGCAAATCACATAAAGAAACTATACCCGACAGTCAGTATGCCTCAAATTGGAAAAGCGGAACAGTATTAATGGCATGCCTCTTTGATCAGTCCTGGTTCACAGGAACGTTGTCCAGGAAACACTGACTTTAGACAAATGAAGGGCAAGGGAGCTTATTTTGACATTGTCTTGGGCTGTGTGCCTCATAAAAACTTCCAGCCAAGGTTATGATGAGTGACTATATGGAAGAAAATGAGGGCCATGTGGGAGTGTTTTGGTTTTAATTCTGGTCATTGGTGTGGCGGTTGGAAGAGATGACTGGGTCAACTGGTCTTGAACTCTGGTGTGTTTCCACGTAGAGACTGAGTTTTGAAACTGATCTCAGAGAAGTATTGCCATGAATTGTGTTGGGATTTTAGGAGGCCACGCATGAGAGTCGCCCTTGGAACCTGAGATCTAGGACCAGGGTGGCTTTCCACAAAGAACTGGGAATCTCAGCCTGGATATCACATGATTTTATTCTGAAAGACTTGGCAGCCATAGTTGAGAGTCAAAAGACATAGGACCTCACATTGTAGACCTCAATGGTCCTGGCTTCAAGTGACCTTTGTCCACTCTTTGGAAAGCCTTGCCTGTGAGAGTTCTCTAGAATTTTTTTGAAATGAACTTTCTCAATATTTAATGGTTCCTGAATAATTGAAATCCACAGTGCATCCAACGTCGTCCTTGAAAAATGGCTAGATAAATAACACGAAATTTTTGAAATTTCCATGACCAGGTGGAACTGTAGAAACTTTCGATGTCCTGTTGCTTACCATGAGTGTACTAGACAGTGCCTTGATTGACAGGGTTTCATGAAATTTGTTTAGAACAGAGAAGCCAGTATTTTGGAGCCTGCTGAGTAGTGGGCCTAGAGCAGTGGTGGAGAGGTGTGTGATAAAACATCATGGTGGGGCCATTTGTATCTGCCATTGGCTTCCAAATGGCTTGTAACTGACAGAGTGCAGACATCAGACCCTTATATGTAAAAGCATCTTGTTATATGGCGTAGTTTCAGGGCAATGTTCAGAATCAGGTTGCTATGGACAAGCGGGCAATCTTTGAGAGATAGAAGCCTGGTTGGTGAATTTTCTTGCAGACCCTGACCCACCACACGTGACAGAACTACCTCAAGCACTGTTTCCCAGTTGAACTCCTTGTATTTTGTGAAGCATGAACCAAACTCCAAGTGCAGCAGCAAGAAACACTACGAAAAGTGGAGGATGACCAAATGGTTTCACAGTCCACACGGGGAGACAATAAGCCCCCAGTGCCCACAGTTTACCTACAAAGAGAGAATTCAGCACTGCTGCCTCGTGTTCATTGGAAAATGAGAAATGTTGTCCTCCGGGTCTCATAGATGCAGACACAGCTTTGAGGATCTCACTACAAAGGAACCTTAACTCCTGACAACAACCTATATTTCAGTGCCCAATTTCACTGGCAGTTTCTCAAGAACTTTTAGGCAAGCAGAGCTTCATGTTTGTGGAGTGTGTACCCTGTCCTTACTTTTGGAAACTCCTATTCCACCTCCAAGTTTGTGCACTCCTGAGCATTTTCTATTCCAGAAATGTAATCACAGATTTTGTAACTCTTCTACTCTAATTGTGTCTCCCTTGGGGCGAAATTAATGACAAGGCATTGTTCTGGATGAGAGTCAGAAGATTAATTTTTCTATTTTCCATTTGAAATTCTGAATCCCTGACACTAACCCATATTCTACTAGACTCTGACTACTAATCCAAATATGATGGAAGAAAATAACCCAAACAGTACATAAATACTTGCAGTTCAGAGTTGGACTTGCCTTTTGCATGATAAAGGGTAGGTGTTATAAATCTATTCAATATTTAATTGAAATAGTTCTCCATGTGTTTTTAAAGTTAACAAATATGTGAATTACTGTCTCCCATTCTCTGGAGCTTATTCAGCACATGTATTTTTATATGCACAAATAGAATCCTACAAGGTATCACACGTACATCCTTGTGAGGTATATGACTTAGCAGATACAAAGTGTGAGAAGTGATCACTCCTCCTAAACGCTGTTGGAACTGAAAATTCAACCTATGGGTGAGCTTCCCAGTGGAACAACATTATACATAAACCCATGTTCACTAAAATGAATGTTTTTGCATCTTTATGATATATATTTCATGATGAATTTCGATTGGCATATATATTGCTACTTTTTAAAGTCTGTGTTAGTGTGTGTGTGTGTGTGTGTGTGTGTGTGTGTATATATGTATATATATATATATATATATACATATATATATATATATATGGAGAGTATATATATATATATATATATATATATATATATATATATATATATATACTCTCCATATTTTTAAAAATATGAAATATGTGTGTCTTATATACACTCCCTAAATTCATTCATGTTCATGTATGTGGATTAATAATCAACTTTTCACAAGATTATTCTTAGAAATATTCATCCACCCGAAATACATATTTGTTTCCTAGTACTGAAAACTAACTTCAGTAAAAGGTGCATACAAATCCTAATATGTCTACTTTAACTGACCCAGTTTAACATCAATGCATGTAGGTTCCTATGGGACATGATGTGTATTTTGACATTAATTTTTATTCCACACTGGTACATTACTATTTCTTCAGTTTATGCAAATCTCAGTATATATATATTTTATTCACTAGTTAGCAAATTTATAGGCATTTGTTTCACTTTCAATCACTTCCTGCTCCAGAACACATGTATTCCTCTATGTTTCTTGACTGGTCTATTCATGAGACTTTTATCCAAATATATTATTTTCGATTTCCATAATCAATTTTGAACCAAAACTCACACACCCTTCATGATAAACCATAATCCTAAGATTATCGTTAGATATATAACTGGTTGGAATGAATGATTGCATATCAATATAAAATTTCTTATAAATTTTCAGATATTTATTCAATCCATTATTTAAAGTGGATCCAGTTATATTATTTATTCACAGTATGGTCTATTCATGCATTATGTCTATATTCATTGAAACAGGGTACACCTATTTGTACCCCCATACTAATTTGTAAGTCTTCAAAATATTGCTCGCAGAATTGGTGGAAGAAATACTCTTTTCACCTGATCTACATACACATTTTATTACAGAAATATTCTGGACACAAAAAGCAAAGGTCACACTTACAATTGTACCAAAGCGTAAATGGAAAGTGAGCATGGATTACTAAAAACATCCATGTCCAGGTTGCCTAATGCTCTCAAATATCAATTCTATTTTTGACTACATATTTGTTTCTTCTTAAGATTATATATTCAACTTCAAACCTGTTGACAATGTCTAACCCTATCACACAATTTGTACTTTGCTTGATTTCCTAATGTCTCTATTGATATCTGCTTTCGTATAGTTTTCCCCAGTTCATCATTGTGACTGACTCTTCACATGTGCTTACATTTACATACACTCTCTACCCGAAATCTTATTGCGAAAGAACTTTTGGTCCAAATCCTATACTCACTCTTCTTTCTAAACCTACCAACTACCTTCCTAATCCTACCGACTATCAGTTTTTGACTGGATGTTCTCTTCAACATTCAATATCCAAGGTACAAGGTACGATGCCAGTGTATATTGATTTATCTGAGACATCTGTGCTGCACATTACTCAAAGCTAAGTATCCCACTCAAGTCCCCAATGCCCTTCTGGGCTTCAAATCTTACCTAGATTTCTGCTTTCATACTTATGTTTCACATATATACTCTTGTAAATATCGCATTTTGCCAATACCATTATTCATCCCGCAGAATGATTTGTAACCCAAATTGAACATGTTATTAACCCTAACCATACACTGTTCCCTCAGTATAACTTACTTAAGAGCAGGGACAGTGTGGGTCTTACAATATAGGAATGTAGATGATCTTCCACCTGCTGAGAACATCAAAGATCCATGGAGAAATGATCCTTGCAGAAGATATAGGCAGCTATGTAGGACCTGAGAGAGCAATAGTCATCTTCCATGGCAAACAACCTGGTCAGGATTAATTGATAGTCTGAATCAGCCTCTCTCTTCTTAATGAAGAGAAGATGGACTGAACCAGGCCTCTGTGGAGAGCTGTTCCCTGGTGCCTATGGTTGATATACCATTCTAACTTCTGAATGTGTCACAGGGATGTTGGGGCAGCCTCCATCTCATGGGAACCCTGGATGCAACTGTTAGCACAAAGTGGTTACCAAGGTAGTGACCATATTCAGTTCCTGAAAGAAGTGACCTCACTTCACTTCCTTGGTGATGGAATTCTCTGAACCTGGGATCCAGGAAGGAAGGCACCCAGAGCCAGTCCCACTCCCAGTTCCAGTGGGCTAACTTGTTTGCTTTTCCCAAAGACATAGTCAGTCTTTCTTGGTACCTACTGATGTGAGGATGGAAAAATGCCAGCAGAGCTCTGATGAGGGGCCTTTCCTGAGAAAGCAGGTAGTGGCTCACCTTTGGCTCCTGACAACTTCACAGAGTTGGACAAGGAGACCAGATCTGAAACAGGACAGGCCATTTGTGGGAACATAATATGGCCCACCAGTCAGAAGACACTCCAGATAGTCACAGACCTATTTGGGGGAAGTAAGTGCCTTTGCCGTTGTAGGTGTGAGTTTGTGGTTTTTTCTCATGTTCTGAGAATAGGTAGGAAAAGTGGTTTGTTTGGTTTGGAGTGGACTGTTTCTAGTAAGTCGTTTGACATGGTGAGTGTTTCTAGGTCTGTGTATCCCACTGTATCCGTGGTTGTAGACATTAGAAAAGAGAATGCATCAATGGATGTGTTGTCTTTAGTTGAAAGCTTCCCCGCATTCATACTGCCCAATTAATGAATGGACTGCAGCTTGCCTTATGGATGGGCAACATCTACTATCTTCTAAAGTTCCTGTTTTCTTCGTGAATTCTGGCCACTCTCCAGAATAGGCTCATGGTTTTGTTTCCCAAATATGTAACACCACAAGATTCTGTGACATGGCCATGTGCTGGATTGCTGAAGGGAATGGGAGCATCTAAGAAAACTCAGATTTCAGTGTGACCAGTAAAGTCTCAGTGGAGAAACCCTTCTTTGGGCCATTTGCTTACTTCTATTTCTATTACCCTGAATGTCAGGAAGGTCTTTGCCTCAGGCCACCCCTTTGTGTAGCCTGAAGAAAACTGTTTTCATATGGAAATGTATGGACATCACCTGTGGCTCTTTGCTTATTTGATTTGGAATGAGATGTGTCTGAATCAGCCTCTTGTCCTTGTATGAGGTTGTGGCTTTGATTCTCAGCACCTGATGGATCTAAAGAAAGATCCCATGTGCTTCCAAAACTAAAATGGCCAAAAGAGCAGTCATTGTTGATGAATATTTTTGCCTTCTTGTTTTAGGTTCCTGACCTCCATAAAGTGAGAATAGGGATCCTTTGGGTCAAATGAGTTCTTGAAATCCCTGCAGAGGCTAGCCCATATTTGCTTGGGTTTTCTCATGACTCCAAATCACATAAAGAATCTATACCCTACAGCCAGTAGGCCTCAAATTGGAGAAGTGGAACACTTTAACAGCAGGAATATTTGATCATTCCTGGTTCACAGGAAGAGTGTCCAGGCCATCATGATTTTAGGCAAATGAGGGGCAAGTGAGCTTATTTGGGCTCATAGAAACCTCCAGCTGGAGGTTATGATGAGTGTCTACATGGAAGAAGATGATGGCCCTGTGGGAGTGTTTTGATTTTAATTGTGGTCATTTTTTGGCGGATGGAAGGGATGACTGGGTCCACCTGGGCTTGAACTCTGGTGTGATTCCCCTTAGAGACTGAGTTCTGAAACTGACCTCAGAGAAGTATTGCCATGAATTGTGTTGGGATTTTAGGAGGCCACGCATGAGACTCACTCTTGGAAACTGAGATCTAGGCCCAGGTTGGTTTCCACAGAGGCCTGAGAATCTCAGCCAGGATATCACATGATTTTATTCTGAAAGACTTAGCACCCATATTTGAGAGTCAAAACACACATGGACCTCACATTGTAGATGTCAGTTGGCCTGGCTTTAGGAGACCTTTTGGCAACTGTTTGAGAAGCATTGACTGTGAGAGTTCTCCAGAGCGTTCATTGTAATGAACTTTCTCAACACTTAATGGTTCCTGAATGAATTGAAACCCACAGTGCCTCTAACTTCATCCTTGAAAAATTTCAAGATAAATACCATGAAATTTTTGAAATTCCCATGACCAGGTGGCACTGCAGAAACTTTTGATGTCCTGTTGCTGATCATGTGTATACCAGACAGTGCCTTGTTTTTGACTGGGTTTCATTAAAATGGTGTAGAACAAGAGAAGCCAGTAATTTGGAGCCTGCTGAGTAGGGGGGCTAGAGCAGTGGTGGGAAGGTGTGTGATAAAACATCATGTTGGGGCCATGTGAATCTGCCATTGGCTTCCAAATTTTTTGTGACTGATATAGTGCAGACATCAGACCCTTATATGTAAAGGCATCTTGTTAAAGGGAGAGTTTTCAGGGCAATATTCAGAATCAGGTTGCTATGGTTATTGGGGCAAGCTATGTGGGATACAAGCCTGGTTGGTGCATTCTCCTGCAGACCCTGACCCACCACACGTGACAGAACTCCCTCCAGCACTGTATCTCAGATGAACTTTTTATGTTTTGTGAAGCAAATACCAAATTCCCAGTGCAGCAGCAAGAAATACCACGAAAAGTGGAGGATGACCAAATGTCTTCACAGTCCCCACTGGGAGACACTTAGCTTCCAATGGACACAGTTTAGCTACAAAGAGAGAATTGAGCACTGCTGCCTCATGTTCATTGAAATATAAGAAACCATGTCTTTCGGTTACATAGATGCAGACCCAGCTATGATGGTCTCACTACAAAGGAAGCTAAAGCTCATGACAACAACATATATTTCAAGTGCCCAACCTCAGAAGCCGTTTCCCAAGAATTCTTAGGCCAGCAGAGCTCCTTTTTGTGGAGTGTTTACCCTGTCCTTTACTTTTGGAAACTCCTCTACCACCTCCAAGGTTGTGAACTCCCGAGCATATTCCATTCCATATATGTATTCATAGATTTTCACACTTTTCTACTCTAATTGTGTTTTACTTGGGGCGTAGGTAATGTCAAGGCATTGTTCTGGATGTGAGTGGGAAGATTTTTGTGTAGCACATATTTACATACACATTGGATTCATTTTTCAATTTTCCATTTGAAATACTGAATCCCTGACACTAACCCATACCCTACTAGTCTCTGACTAATAATCCTAATATGATGGTGAAAAATAAGCCAAAAAGAGAAGAAACACAAGCAGTTCAGAGGACGCATTGTGTATTGTTGGAATTGCCTTTTGCATTATATAATGTAGGAGTTATAAGTCTAGTCAATTTTTTTGTTGAAATAGTTCTAAATGTGTTTTTAAAATTAGCAAATATGTGAATCCCTGTCTCCCTTTCTCTGTAGCCTATTCAGTACATGTATTTTTATATGCACATATAGAATTCTACCTGATATCACTCGTATACACTTGTGAGGTGGCTGAATTGGCAGATGCAAATTGAGAGAAGAGTTCACTCCTCCTAAACGCTGTTGGAACTGAAAATTCAACCTATGGGTGAGCTTCCTAGTTGAAAAACATTATACATGAATCCATGTTCAGTAAAATGAACATTTTTCGATCTGTGGATTATATACTTTTCATGATGAATTTCTATTGGCATATATGTTGCTACTTTTTTTTTTCTTTTATTGGTTGCTCAAAACATTACAAAGCTCTTGAATATCATATTTCATACATTAGATTCAAGTGGGTTATGAACTCCCATTTTTACTCCAAATACAGATTGCAGAATCACATTAGTTACACATCCATATTTTTACATAATGCCCTATTAGTTACTGTTGTATTCTGCTACCTTTCCTATACTCTACTATCCCCACTCCCCTCTCTTCCCATCTTCTCTCTCTACCATACCTACTGTAATTCATTTCTCTCCTTGTTTATTTTCCCACAACCTCTTATATGTAATTTTGTGTAACAATAAGTGTCTCTCTCCATTACCATGCAATTTCCGTCTGCTCTCCCTTTCCCTCCCACATCATGTTTCTGCTTAATGTTAATCTTTTCTTCATGCTCTTCCTCCCTGCTCTGTTCTTAGTTGCTCTCATTATATCAAAGAAGACATTTGGTAATTGTTTTTTAGGGATTGGCTAGATTCACTAAGCATAATCTGCTCAGTGCCATGCATTTCCCTGCAAATTCCATGATTTTGTCATTTTTTAGTGCTGCGTAATTCTCGATAGTATATAAAAGTCACATTTTTTTATCCATTCATCTATTGAAGGGCATCTGGGTTGGTTCCACAGTGTAGCAATTGTGAATTGTGCTGCTATGAAAATCCATGTGGCAGTATCCCTGTAGTACGCTCTTTTAAGGTCTTCAGGGAATAGTCCGAGAAGGGCAATAGCTTGGTCAAATGGTGCTTCCATTCCCAGCTTTCCCAGGAATCTCCATACTGCTTTCCAAATTGGCCACACCAGTTTCAGTCCCACCAGCAATGTACAAAAGTACCCTTTTCCCCACATCCTCGCCAGCACTTGTTGTTGTTTGACTTCATAATGGCTGCCAATCTCACTGGATTGAGATGGTATTTTAGGGTGGTTTTTATTTGCATTTCTCTTACTGCTAGAAATGGAGAGCATTTTTTTCATGTACTTGTTAATTGATTCTGTGTCCTCCTCTGAGAAGTTTCTGTTCAGGTCCTTGGCCCATTGGGTTATTGGTTATCTTATTGTCTAATTTTCTAAGTTCTTTGTATACTTTGTATACTCTGGATATTAGGGCTCCATGTGAAGAGTGAGGACTAAAAATTTGTTCCCATGATGTAAGCTCCATATTTACCTCTCTTATTGTTTCTCTTTCTGAGAAAAAATAATTCAGTTTAAGTAAGTCCCATTTGTTGATTCTTATTATTAACTCTTGTTCTATGGGTGTCCTATTAAGGAATTTGGAGCCTGACCACACAATATGTAGATCGGAACCAACTTTTTATTCTATCAGACGCAGAGACTCTGATTTGAATCTAGTTCCTTGATCCACATTGAGTTAACTTTGGTGCATGGCGAGAGGAGGGGATTCAGTTTCATTTTGTTGCATATGGATTTCCAGTTTACCCAACACCATTTGATGAAGATGCTATCCTTCCTCCATTGCAGGGCATTAGCTCCTTTATCAAATATAAGATAGTTGTAGCTTTTTGGATTAGTTTCTGTGTCCTCCATTCTGTACCATTGGTCCACCCGCCTGTTTTGGTACCAGTACCATGCTGTTTTTATTATGATTGCTCTGTAATATAGTTTGAAATCTGGTATCGCTATACTGCCTGATTCACACTTCCTGCTTAGAATTGCTTTTGCTATTCTGGGTCTTTTATTTTTCCATTTGAATTTTATGATTGCTTTATCTATTTCTACAAAAAGTTTCTATGGGATTTTGATTGGCATTGCATTAAACCTATAGAGAACTTTTGGTAATATCACCATTTTGATGATGTTAGTTCTGCCTATCCATGAACACGGTATAGTTTTCCATCTTCTAAGATCTTATTCTATTTCTCTTTTTAGGGTTCTGTAGTTTGCATTATATAAATCTTTCACCTCTTTTGTTAGGTTTATTCCCAAGTATTTAATTATTTGAGGAAATTGGGAATGCAGTGTTTTGACTCATTTTTGTTTCAGAAGTTTTGTCGCTGATATACAGAAATGCCTTTGATTTATTCATGTTGATTTTGTACCTGCCACATTGCTGCATTCATTTATGAGTTCTAGTAGTTTTTTCTGTAGACCCTTTTGGGTCTTCTATGTATAGAATCATGTCATCTACAAATAGTGATAATTTAAGTTCTCCTTTTCCTATTTTTATGCCTTTAATGTCTTTCATCTCTCTAATTGCTCTGGCCAGTTTTTCGAGAACTATATTGAATAGAAGTGGTGATAGAGGACATCCCTGTCTTGTTCCAGATTTTAGAGGGAATGCCTTCAATTTTTCTCCATTCAGAATGATGCTAGCCTGAGGATTAACATAGATAGCTTTTACAATGTCGAGGTAAGTTCCTGTTATCCCTAGTTTTTAAAATGTTTTGAACATAAAGAAATGCTCTACTTTGTTGAATGGTTTTTCTGCGTCTATCGAGATGATCATATGGTTCTTATCTTTAAGTCTATTGATGTTGTGAATAACATTTATTGATTTCCATATATTGAACCCTCCTTGCATCCCAGGGATGAATCCAAGTTGATCATGGTGCACGATTTTTTTGATGTGCCTTTCTATCCAATTCGCCAGAATTTTAATGAGGATTTTTGCATCTAGGTTCATCAGAGATATTGGTCTGTAGTTTTCTTTCTTTGAGGTGTCTTTGTCTGGTTTCAGAATCAGGGTGATGTTGGCCTCATAGAATGAATTCGGCAGAGCTCCCAGTTTTTCTATTTCCTGAATAACTTGAGAAGTATTGGTATTAATTCTTCTTTAAAGGTTTTGTAAAACTCTGCTGTATACCCATCCGGTCCTGGGCTTTTCTTGGTTGGTAGTCTTTTGATTGCTTCTTCTACTTCATCCATTGATATTGGTCTGTTTAAATTGTGTGTTTCCTCCTGACTCAGTCTGGGCAAATCATATGACTTAAGAAATTTATCGATGTCTTCACTATTTTCTATTTTATTGGAATACAGGTTTTCAAAATAATTTTTAATTTTCTTCTGTATTTATGTAGCATCTGTTGTAATATTGCCTTTTTCATCCCGTATGTTAGTAATTTGATTTCTCTCTCTTCTTCTCTTCGTTAGCATGGCTAAGGGTCTGTCTATCTTATTTATCTTTTTGAAGAACCCCTTTTAGTTTTGTTAATTTTTTCAATAGTTTCTTTTGTTTCAATTTCGCTATGATTATAATTATTTCTTGCCTTCTGCTACATTTGCTGTTGTTTTGCTCTTCCTTTTCTAAGGCTTTGAGATGAAGTGTGAGCTCATTTATTTGTTTTTCTTTTCTATTTTGAGGAATGACCTCTAGGCGATGAATTTACCCCTTAAAACTTCTTTTCATTGTACCCCATAGAATCTGATATGTTGTGTCTGTATTTTCATTTATCTCTAAGAATTTTTTGATTTCCTCCTTTATGTCTTCTGTAACCCATTGATCATTCAGTAACATATTCTTCATTTTGGATGTGATGTATGATTTTTTCTTCCTTCTTTTATCATTGGTTTCCAGTTTCATTCCATTATGATCACAAAAAATTCATGGTATTATCTCCACCCCTTTATATTTACTGAGGGTTGCCCTATGGCATAACATATCGTCTATTTTTGAGAAGGATCCATGTGCTGCTGAGAAAAAAGTATATCCACTTGATGATGGTTGATATATTCTATATATGTCAGTTAAATCTAGGGTATTGATTGCGAGATTGAGTTCTATAGTTTCTTTTTTCAACTTTTGTTTGGAGGATCTGTCCAATGGTGAGAGAGGTGAGTTGAAGTCACCCATAATTATTGTATTGTGGTCTATTTGATTCTTTAACTTGAGGAGAATTTGTTTTATGAACATCGCAGCACCATTATTTGCTGCGTGAATATTGATAATTGTTATGTCTTGTCGGTGAATGGTTCATTTTAGCAGTATATAATGTCCTTCTTTATCCCTTTTGATTAAATTAGTCTTGAGGTCGATTTTATTCGATAGGAGGATGGCCACCCCTGCTTGCTTACGAGGACCGTGTGCATGGTATAAATTTTCCCAATCTTTCACCTTCAGCCTGTGTATGTCTTTTCCATTCAGATGTGTCCCCTGGAGGCAATATATTGTTGGATTTTTTTTTTTTATTTCAAGTTACAAGCCTATGTCACTTTATTCGAGAGTTTAAGCCATTTACTTTTAGAGTTACTATTGATATATGGTTTGTACTGCCACCCATGTTTGCTTATATCTTTTTTTTAAATTAGTTTGTTTCTCCATGATTAGCTTTTCCCCCGCCCTCTGTCATTACTGAGGCACTTCTCACTCATGGTTTTCGTTGTTGATTTTCATTTCTTCCTCGTGTAGTGTTTTGCTCAAGATGCTTTGCAATGCTGGTTATCTGGCTGCAAATTCTTTTAGGTTTTGTTTATCATGAAATATTTTTATCTCGTTGTCTTACCTTAAGCTTAATTTTGCTGGATACATAATTCTTGGTTGGCATCCATTGTCTTTCAGTGTTTGAAGTACGTTGTTCCAGGATCTTCTCACTTCCAGCATCTATGATGAAAAATCCATTGTTAACCTTTTTGGTTTACCCCTGATTGTAATGATTCTAATCTGCCTCCTTTCTCTGGTAGATTTTAATATTTTCTCTTTGTTCTGTATATTGGATATCTTCATAACAATGTTTCTTGGCATTGGTCTACTGTGATTTTGTGTGCTCGATGTCCTGTAAGCATCTACAATTTGTTTATCCCTTTCCATTTTTATTTCTGGAAAGTTTTCTGTAATTATTTCATTCAGCAGATTTCTCATTCCCTTGGTTTGAATCTCTGTACCTTCCTCTATCCATATGACTCATTAGTTTTTTTTTTTTTTTATGTTATTCCATATCTCTTGAATGTTTTCTCATAATTTTTTACAGCATTTCTTTGTTGGCTAGACTTTTTTCAAGATGGTATATTTTGTCTTCATTCTGTCTTCTACTTGCTCTACACTGTTAGTGATACTCTCAATTGAATTTTTAATTTGGTTTATCATTTCCTTGATTTCTAGAATTATTGTTTGATTTTTCTAATAATCTCTATCTCCTGATAAAGATGCTTAATTTCTTATTTTATCTGTTTATGTAATTTATTTTCAATGCGTTCTATCACTGTTTGTTTTTGCTGTCTCGTATCCTCTTTAAGGTTCCATTCCATCTGTCTAAGGTATTCCTTGAGTTCTTTATATGACCATTTTTCTGATGACTCTAGGTGCTCTTGAATATTTAGGCTGTCCTTCATTGTTCGTACTCCTTTTCTTCCTTGCTTTTTTATGCTTCTCATGTTACTTCTCGTTCTGTTTGACTACTGAGTTACTGCTTACTCTTATAAATTTATTTGATGCTTGAGAGGAAAGATATTAGAAGGGAAGGGAGAAGTCACTAAAGAGAATGAGAGTAGGCAGGTAGAATTCAAGTAAGGGGGAATAAAAAAATTGAAATGAAATGAAAAGACAAAAAAATAGAAAATAAAGAAAGAAAATTTTAAGTAATAATGATGATTAAAAAATTGAAAATTAAAATTTAAAATAATAATATTAATAATAATAATAATAAAATAAAAGAAATTAAAAAAATAAAAACATTTAAAAAAGTTAATGAACAACAACAACAAAAATGAAAATGAAAGAAAAAGAAAAAAATACAAATAAAAAAATAGTAATAATACATGCAGTCCTAGAGTTCAATTAACTTCTCTTCCAGTAGGTGGAGCTGTGCGCACTGGGCCAAGCTTCTCTTCTCAATAAGTGGGAACCAATCACTGTGCAGCAGCTCTTTCTCCCAGACTGGGCGGGTCTCCAACCCTGAGTGCCTAGGGCCTTCTCTTGTGCTTCCTCAAGCCAGGCCCCACTCACCTGTGACGCTCACCACAATACTGGTTACAAGCCAGGCCTCTGCTCCTGGTAGCCCTGTTTCCATGAACGGCTGGGCACACTCTCCTTAATTGCCTCCCTCAGACCCTAAGTTTGTACAGCTTGGGGCTGAGAAACCCCAGCGAATTTGCTTGCCCTTCGGGAGCCATGGCCCCGGTAGGTGGTGTAAGAGACCTCAATTGTCAGCACTGGTGGGAGCGGTAGCCGGCAATTACACGCCTCGAGTCCCGAGCCAATCCTGATTCCCTAGGTCTGGGTATTGCGCTCCTTGGAGAGCTGGGAGGGGCCATTACGGCAGAGGTGGGAAGGGCCCTTGAGGTTTCCCTGCGGTGTTGAGAGAGATGGCAATGGGATAACATACTTGTCGCACTGGTTTCAATGAAGTTATCTCCTCCGACTGTGACGTCAGTTCGCTGCCATGGTGGTATACCATTAAAATGGTGACCGTTCGTTCCCTTTGCTGGGTGACCAATGCAACAGCTGGGTCCTGACTATCTCTCCCAAGCCCCATTTCAATCCTGTGGCCACTGCCTATGAAGGCTCAGTTGGCTTTTAACTCTGTCAATTCCGAAAGCCCGACCAATTATTTCAGCAGGAATGTTAGTGCTGAGTCACAAAAACCAGATGAATCTAAGCTTGAATGCAGCCAATCCGGGCTTTGTGTGTGTTCTGAGGGGCCCAGACTGTTCGCCCCAGATTCACAACAGGTCAATATTGCCTAGTGATTCTGAGCAAACAGCATTTAGACAGTTTACGACTCCCTATGCCCGCGCAGCTGAAGAGATCAGAGACTTGAATTCTCCATGCCTGCCTTCATAATGGATCTCCTGTATTGCTACTTTTTAATATCTGTGCATTTGCGTGTGTGTGTGTATATATATATATATATATATATATATATATATATATACTCTTTAGATTTTTCAAAATATGAAATATATGTGTCTTATTATGCACGCCCCTAAATACATTCATATTCATATCTGTGGATTTATAATCAACTTTCAACAAGATTATTTTCAGAAATAATCATCCACCTGAAATACATATTGTTTCCTAGTACTGAAAACTAAATTCAGTGAATGGTGCATACAAACCCTAATATTTCTACAGTTACTTAGCCAGTTTAAAATGAATGCAAGTAGATTCCTAGGGGACATGATGTGTATTTTGACTTTCATTTTTATTCAACACTTGTACGTTACTATGTCTTCAGTTCATGCACATGATGGGATATATATTTCAGTCACAAATTAGAAAATTTATAGGCATTTGTTTCACGATCAATCACTTCCTGATTCAGAACACATGTATTCCTCCATGTTTCTTGACTGGTCTTTTCATGAGACTTCTTTCCAAACATATTATTTTTGTTTAACATCATCACGTGTAAAGCAAAACTCAAACACCATTCATCATAAACCATAATCCTAATATTACCATTAGAAATATAACTGGTTGGAATGAATGATTGTATATCAATATAAGATTTCTTATATATTTTCACATATCAATTCAATCCATTATTTAAAGTGGAATCAGTTACGTTATTTATTCATAGTATGGTCTATTCATGCATTATCTCTATATTAATAGACACAGGGTACACCTCTTTGTACCCCTAATACTAATGTATACGTCTTCAAAATATTGCTCCCAGAAATGGTGAAAGAAATACTCATGCCACCTGATCTACATATACATTTTATCACAGTAATATTCTGAACAAAAAAAAAACCCATAAAAATGTCACACTTATGATTGTACCAAAGCCTAAAAGGAAAGTGAACGTGGATAACTAATAACATCCATGTCCAGGTTGCCTAATGCTCTCAAATGTCATTCCCATTTGTGACGAGATATTTGTTTTTTCCTATGATTATGTATTCAAACTCAACCCTGTTGAAAATGTCTAATCCTATCACTCACTTTATACTTTGCCTGATTTCGTAATGTCTCTATTGACACCTGCTTTCCTACATATTTTCCCCAGTTCATCATTGTGACTGACTCTTCACATGTGCTGACATTTCCATTCACTCTCTAAACGAAACCCTATTGCTAAAGAAGCTTTTTATTCCAAATCATATACTCACTCTTCTTCCTAAACCTACTGACTATCTTCCTAATCCTACTGACTATCCCTTTTTGACTGGATGTTCTCTTCTACATTCAATCATCCAAGGTACAAGGTCCTATGTCACTGTATTTCGATTTTACTGAGACAACTGTACAGAACATAATTCAACACTAAGTATCCAAATAAAGGGCCCAATGCCCTTCTGGGCTTCAAATCTTTCTTAGATTCCCGTTTTCATACATATATTTCACGTATATATTCTTATAAATATCGCAGGTTCCCAATCTCATTATTCTTCCTGCAGAATGATTCCTAACCCAAATCGAACATATTATTAACCGTAACCATACACTCACTTTGCAGGAGAGCAATAACAGTGTGGGTATTAAACTACAGGAATCTAGGGGATCTTCACCTGCTGAGAAACTCAAATGTTCATGCAGAAATGATCCCTGGTGAATATGAAGGCAGCTATGAAGTACCTCAGAAAGCAAAAGTCATCTTCCATGGCAATCATCCTGGTCAGGATGGAGGGTTGTGTCTGAATCAGTCTCTCTCTTCTTAATGTATAGAACATGGACCAAACCAGTCCTGTGTGGAAGCTGTTCCCGGGTGCTTATGGTTGATATAACATTCTAACTAGAGAAAGTGTCCCATGAAAATCAGGACAGCCTCCACCTCATGATACTTTTGGAAGCAACTGTTAGGACAAAGTGGTTGCCAAGGCAGTGACATCATTCATATCCTGAAGGAAGGGATCTCACCTCACTTCCTTGCTGATGGAACTCTCTGAACTTGAAATCCAGGAAGCCAGGCACCAAGAGACAGTCCCTGTCCTAGTCCCAGTGGTCTGACATGTTTGGATTTACCAAGGACAGAGTCAGTCTTTCTTGGTACCTACAGATGTGAGGATCGCCAAATTCCAGGAAACCTCTGAAGAGGGGCTTTTCCTGAGAAAGCAGGTAGTGTCTCACCGCTGGCTCTTGAGAACTTCACAGAGTTGGCCAAGCAGACATGATCTGAGACAGGAGAGGTCATTTTGGAAGAACATAGAATGGCCCACCAGTCAGACGACACTCCAGGGAGTCACAGACCTACTAGGGGGAAGGAGGTGCCTTTTTGGGTGTGGGTGTGAGTTTGTGGTTTTGTCTCATGTTCTGAGAATAGGTAGGAAAGGCGGTTTGTTTGGTATGGAGTGGAATATTTCTATTAAGTCCTTTGACAAGGCGAGTGTTTCTATGTGTGTGTATCCCACTGAGTCCATTGTTGTAGACATTAGAAAAGACAATGCATCAATGGATGTGTCCTGTCTAGTAGAAAGCTTCCAGCATTCATCCTGCCCAATTCATGAGTGGACGCTGGCTTGCCTTATGGATGGGCAACACCTACAAGCTTCCTAATTTCCTGTTTTCTTTCTCAATTCTGGCCACTCTCCAGAATAGTATCGTGGTTTTGTGTCCAAGATTTGTACCTCCAAGATCTGTGACATGGCTATGTACTGGATAGCTGAAAGAAATGCCTAGCATCTCAGAAATCTCAAATATCTGTTGACCAGGAAAGTCTCAGTGGAGAAACCCCTCTTTTTTCCTTTTGCTTACCTATTGTTCTGTTGAATGTCAGGAAGTTTTTTGCCTCAAGCCACCACTTTGTGAACCCCGAAGAAAACAGTTTTCAAATGGAAATGAATGGGAATCACCTGTGACTCTTTGCTTAATTGCTTAGGATTGGGATATGTCTGAATCAGCCTGTTGGCCCTGTGTGAGGCTGTGGCTTAGATTCTCAGCACCTGATGGATCTAAAGATAGATCCCATGCATGCATCCAAAACCAAAATGGCAAAAAGATCAGATATTGTTGATGAACTCTCTTGCCTTCCTCTGGTAGGTTCCTGATATCCATCAAGTGAGAATAGGGATCCTTTGGGTCAAATGAGTTCTTCAAAGCCCTGCAGAGGCTAGGCCATAGGTGTTTGATTTTCATGACTCCAATTCACTTAAAGAATCTAAACCCCAAAGCTAGAAGGCCTCAAGTTGGAGAAGCCAAGCAATATTAAAGGCAGGCCTATTTGATCACTACTGGTTCACAGGAAGAGAGTCCAGGCCACCCTGACTTTAGGCAAATGAGGGGCACGGAGCTTAGTTTGGACACTGTCATGGGCTGCGTCCCTTATGGAAACCTCCAGCCAGAGAATATGATGAGTGTCTATATGGAAGAAGATGAGGGCCATGTGAGAGTGTTTGGTTTAAATTGTGGATATTTGTCTGGCGGTTGGAAGAGATCTCTGGGTCCACCTAGGCTTGCACTTTGGTGTGATTCCCCTTAGAGACTGAGTTCTTTTACTGATCTCAGAGAATTATTGCCAGGAATTGTGTTGGAATTTTAGATGGCCATGCATGAGAGTTGCCCTTGGAAAGTGACATCTAGGACCAAGTTGACTTTCCACAGAACACAGGGAATCTCAGCCAGGATATCACATGATATTATTCTTAAAGACTTGGCAGCCATATTTGAGAGTCGAAACACACATGGACCATACATTGTAGACCTCAAGGGGCCTGGCTTAATCTGACTTTTCGCCACTTTTGGAAGCCTTGCCTGTAAGAATTCTCCAGAGTTTTCATTGAAATGAGCTTCCTCACCATTTAATGGTTTCTGAGTGAATTAAAATTCACAGTGCCTCCAACTTCATCCTTGAAAATTGGCTATATCAATACCATGAAATTTTTGAAATTCCCATGACCGGGTAGCACTGGAGAATATTTGGATGTCCTGTTGCTGATCATGAGTATACAAGACAGTGCCTTGATTGACTGGGTTTTATGAAAATGGTGTTGAACAGAGATGCCAGTAAGTTGGATCCTGCTGAGTAGTTGTACTAGAGTAGTGGTTGGCAGGTGTGTAATAAAACATCTGTGGTGGGGGCATTTGGATCTGCCATTGGCTTCCAAATGGATTGTGACTGACATTTTGCAGCCAGTAGACCCTTATATGTAAAAGCATATTGTTATATGGAGAGGTTTTAGGGCAATGTTCAGAATCAGGTTGCTATGGTCAATGGGGCAAGCTATGTGGGATAGAAGCCTGGTTGGTGCATTCTCCTGACGAACCTGACCCACCACACTTGACAGAAGTTACTTCAGCACTGTGTCCCATTTGAAATCCTTGTATTTCATGAAGCAAACACCAATCTCCCAGTGCAGCAGCAAGAAATACCACGAATAGTGGAGGATGACCAAATGGAATTACAGTCCACAAGGGGAGACACTTAGACCCCAGTGGCCACAGGTTACCTACAAATAGAAAATTCAGCACTGCTGCCTCATGTTCATTGGAAAATAAGAATCCATGTCATCCAGATCACATAGATGAAGACTCAGCTATGATGGTCTCACAACAAATGAAGCTAATGCTCCTGACAACAGCATATATTTCATTGCCCAACCTCAGAGGCAGTTTCTCCACATGTTAGGCTGGCAGAACTTCATGTTTGTGGAGTTTTTACCCTGTCCCTTACTTTTGGAAACTCCTCTACCACCTGCAAATTTGTGAACTCCTGAGCATTTTTCATTACACATATGTATTCACAGATTTTCTAACTCTTCTCCTCTAATTGTGTCTTATGTGGGGCGAAGGTAATGTCAAGGCATTGTGCTGAATGAGGGTGGGAAGATTTTTGTGTAGCACATATTTGCATACACATTTGATACATTTTCCAATTTTCCATTCGAAATACTGAATCCCTGACACTAACACATACCCTACTAGACTTTGACTTTTAATCCTAATATGGTGGAGAAAAATAACCCAAACAGAATAGAAATACAAGAGGTTCACAGGAGGCATGGTGTATAGTTGGACTTGCCTTTCGTATGATAAATGGTAGGTGTTATAAATCTAGCGAATTTTAATTGAAATAGTTCTCCATGTGTTTTAAAAGTTAACAAACATGTGAATAACTGTCTCCCTTTCTCTGTAGCCTATTCATCACATGTATTTTTATATGCACATATAGAATTCTACCTGGTATCACTCGTACATTTTGTGAGGTGGCTGGCTTGGCAGATGCAAATTGTGAGAAGAGATCACTCCTACTAAATGCTGTTGGAACTGAAAATTCAACATATGAGTGAGCTTCTTATTTGAACAACATAAATCCATGTTCATTAAAATGAATATTTTTGGATCTGTGGATGATATATTACTTCGTGGTGAATTTCGATTGGCATACATAATGCTACTTTTTAATGTCTGTGTGTGTATGTGTGTGTGTGTGTATATATATATATATATATATATATATATATATATATATATATATATATTCACTCTCCAGATTTTTCAAAATATGAAGTATATTTTTCTTATTATACACTCCCTAAATTCACTCATATTCATGTATTTGGATTAATAATCAAGTTTTCACAAGAATATTCTCAGAATTATTCATCCACCAGAAATACATATTTGTTTCTTAGTACTGAAAACTAACTTTGGGGGATCATATGATGGTGGTGAAGGGAGTGCATCACCCCCATGTACCGCGTCACTGTGCGGGAGAATGACGAGTTATAATGGCAAAAACCTATCTTGTTAGAAATTTCCAGCAAAATTGGGGTGCTCCAAAACCTAGTCGACATATTTCCATCTCACGAGGATCAGCTACGCGGGCTCAAACACGAGTGATTTGTCCGCATAGAGGGTCATGCTGCATATTCAGGAAATCGGTCTGCGGCTAGAGTCTGCGGCGTGCACTGGGAAACGAAGAGATAGCAATGCAAATATACAGCGGTGTGGATTCTGTGGGCTCCTGACAGGTATGCAATCACTGTGCTAAGTGCTGAATTCTGGGTTTGAGACGGGAAAGGATGCGGTCCAATTCGGTTCTCCACACCGGTCAGACCACAGAGGAAGCCAGCGGCCACCATCTTGGAGAGCTGATGTCACCATCCCTGTTTTCGACTGATCGAAGCTCATTCACCTATAGAACAGGTAATTTCAGGATGCCATTCACCTTTGTGTCACAGACAAATTACTCAGGCTCAGTGCCAAAGAACCTGCAGAAACTCCGTCTTGGAGCCTGCTCCTATTAGAACATACTCCAAGCCCAGAGCGGCCGAATTCCGCCTCTCGGAACTGATCTGGCCCAGGGCTAAAGAACCCGCGGAAACTGCTTCTCGTTCCGGGTCTTGCTGAATACTGTGGAGGTAAATATCAACCGAGCCTTCATAGGCAGTGGCAACAGGATTGAGACGCGGCTTGTGAGGGCCGGTCAGGACTCACCCATTGCTTTGGTCACCCAGAAAAGGGAACAAAATGCTGCCTTTCACATGGGATACCAACATGACAAATTTCTGATGTCATCAGAAAGCAGCAGAGGAGATAACTTCATTGATACCAGCAGTGACAGAAACAGTTGGTCTCCTGGTGAAGAAAGTGAGTCACAAACACCCGGGTCTCTCTCACTTTGTCATCAAGCCAGAGGGGCAGAGCAGAGCAGCTGCCCGCACCTGGAACAGACCCAGTGACACACCTGCATGGTAGTCACGTCAACCCAATTGGAGTAGAGGCAGAACAGAGCTGCTACCCGGGCCCAGAACAGGCCCAGCGACCCACAGGTGTGGTAGTCACGTCACCCCAATTGGAGTTGTTGCAGAGCAGAGCCTTCTCCTGTGCCTAGTGCAATCCCAGTGAGTCACCGGCATGGTAGTCACATTACCCCAATAGGAGTAGGGGCAGAGCAGAGCCTTTGCCCATGCATAGAACAGGCCCAGCAACCTGCAGGCATGGTAGTCACGACACACCAATTGGAGTAGGGGCAGAGCAGAGCCACCACCCGCGCCTGCAAGGTAGCAGACCTGCACCTGACCAGAAGAAGAGGCCCAGCGGCCTGCTGGCGCGGCAGACACTTTACCCCATTTGGAGTAGGGGCAGAACAGATCTGTAGCCCGTGCTCACAAGGTATCCTGACCTGCGACCAACCGGCAGACCAGGCCCAGCGGCCCACTGGCGTGGTAGTCACGTCACCCCAATTGGGGTAGGTGTAGAGCAGAGCCGCCGCCCACGCAAGCAAGGTAGGCAGACCTGCGACCGATCGGCAGAACACCGCAGGGGTCCACGGGCGTGGTAGACACGTCACACCAATTGGAGGAGGGGCAGAGGAGAGCAGCCTCCTGCGCCTGCATGGTAAGCAGACCTGCGACCGATCAGAATAACAGGCCTAGCGGCCCATCAGCGTGGTAGATATATCACCCCAATTGGTGGAACAGCACAGCCACCCCTGCCCCTGCAATGAAGACTTTTCAAATATACAAGAGCAATATAAATATATAGGGGGAAAATTTCAAAATCACAACAGTTTCACCAAGCAGAAAGAAACGCGAGCAGTATGAAAAGAAAAGGAAAAAAGAACCACAAGCAATGCAGGTCAACACAACTTTAGAAGAGGTAATAGCTTCAGCAGATGGAATGTCAGATAAAGAACTCAGGATATACATTCTTCAGATGATCTGAAGTCTCAAGGAAGACATTAGACAGCAAAATCAGACAATGAAAGATCACTTCAACAATGAATTACATAAACAAAACCAAGAAGCAAAAGATCAACTATACAGGGAGATAGAGGTTGTAAAAAATAACAAACAGAAATCCTAGAAATGCAGGAAGCAATAAACCATCTTAAAAACTCAATTGAGAATACTACCATCAGAGTAGAACACTTATAAGATAGAACATCAGACAATGAAGACAAAGTATTTCAACTTGAAAAGAACATAGACAGCTCAGCCAAACTGTTAAGAAACCATGAACAGAACATCCAAGAAATATGGGATAAAATAAAGAGACCAAACTTAAGAGTCATTGGGATACAGAAAGGTATAGAGGTCCAAACCAAAGGAATGAGCAATCTATTCAATGAAATAATATGAGAAAACTTCCCAGACTTGAAGAATGAGACAGACTCCCACATTCTAAAAGCCTACAGGACGACGAATGTGAAAAATCATAAGAGATCCACACCTAGACACATTATAATGAAGATGCCCAACATACAGAATAAGGAGAGAATTTTAAAATCTACAAGAGAAAGGAAGCAGATTACATTTAGGGGTAAACCAATCAGGATAACAGCTGATCTTTCAACAAAGACTCTGAAAGCTAGAAGATCCTGGAATGACATTTTTCAATCACAGAAAGAAAATGGGTTCCAACCATGTACTGTGTATCCAGCAAAATTAAGCTTCAGGATGGAAGATGAAATTAAAACTTTCCACGATAAACAAAAGTTAAAAGAATTTGTAGCTAGAAAACCATCTCTTCAAAACATCCTTGGCAAAATATTACAGGAAGAGTAATTGGAAAATAATGAAAACCAACAGTGGGAGGTAGGACATTAAAGGGGGGAAATAATCAAAGAGGAAAACAATCCATGTTTAATAACATAAATAAACAAATATGGCTGGAAGAACAACCCTTATCTCAATAATAACTGTAAATGTTAATGGCTTAAACTCACCAATTAACAGACACAGGCCAGTAGAATGGATCACAAAACAAGACCCAATAATATGCTGCCTACCGGAGACGCATTTGATAAGAAAAAGACATACATACACTGAAGGTGAAAGTTTGGAAAAAATCATATCACTCATATGGACTTCGGAAAAAAGCAGGAGTGTCCATACTCATATCAAATAAAATAGATTTCAAGCCAAAGTTAATCAAAAGGGATAAAGAGGGACACTACATACTGTTCAAGAGAACCATACACCAGCAAGACATAACAATCATAAATATGTATGCCCCAAACAATGGTGCAGCTATGTTCATCAAACAAACTTTTCTCAAGTTCAAGAGTCTAATAGACCACCATACAATAATCATGGGAGACTTCAACACAGCTCTCTCACCACTGGACAGGACTTCCAAACAAAAGTTGAAATAGGAAACTATAGAACTCAATAACACAATTAATAACCTGGACTTAATTGACATATATAGAATATACGACCCAACATCAAGCAGTTACATTTTTCCTCAGCAGCACATGGATCCTTCTCAAAAATAGATCATATATTATGTCACAGGGCAACTCTTAGACAAATTAAAGGAGTAGAGATAATACCATGCATCTTATCTTATCATAATGGAATGAAACTAAAAATCAATGATAAAAGAAGGAAGGAAAAACCATGCATCATTTGGAGAATGAACAATAGGTTACTGAATGATCAATGGGTTATAGAAGACATCAAGGAGGAAAATAAAAAATTCTTAGAGAAAAATGAAAACACAGACACAATATATCGGAATCTATGGGACACATTGAAAGCAGTTCTAAGAGGAAAATTCATTGCTTGGAGTTCATTCCTTAGAAAAAGAAAAAAAACAACAAATAAATGATCTCATACTTCATCTCAAAATCTTAGAAAAACAAGAGCAAACAACAGCAAAAGAAGTAGAAGGAAAGAAATAATTAAAATCAGAGCAGAAATCAATGAAATCGAAACAAAAGAAACAATTGAAAAAATTGACAAAACTAAAAGTTGGTTCGTTGAAAAAATAAATAAAATGGACAGACCCCTAGCCATGCTAATGAAGAGGAGACAGAACTGAAATTACTATCATATGGGATGAAAAAGGCAATATCACAACAGATATTTCAGAAATACAGAAGATAATCAGAAATTACTTTGAATCCTTATACTCAAAAATAATAGAAGATAGTGAAGGCATCGAAATATTTCTTAAGTCATATGATCTGACCAGAGTGAGTTAGGAGGATATAGACAACCTAAACATACCAATATCAATTGAGGAAATAAAAGAAACCATCCAAAGACTACCAACTAAGAAAATCCCAGGACCGTATGGGTATACATCAGACTTTTACAAAACCTTTAAATATGAACTAATTCCAATACTTTTCAAGCTATTTCAGAAAATTGAAAAAGAGGGAGATCTTCCAAATTCATTCTACGAGGCCAATATCACTCTGATTCCTTCACCAGATAGACACTTCAAAGAAAGAAGACTAAAGACCGATATCTCTAATGAACCTAAATGCAAAAATCTTAAATTAAATTCTGGAGAATCAGATACAAAAACATATCAAAAAAATGTGGACCATGATCAAGTAGGATTCATCCCTGGGATGCAAGGAGGGTTCAATATACGAAAATCAATAAGTGTTATTCACCACATCAATAGACTTAAAAATAAAAACCATATTATCATCTAGATAGATGCAGAAAAAGCATTCGACAAAGTACAGCATCCCTTTATGTTCAAAACTCTCGAAAAACTAGGAATAACAGGAACATTCCTCAATATTGTAAAAACAATCTATGCTAAACCGCAGGCTAGCGTCATTCTTAATGGAGAAAAATTGAAGACATTCCCTCCAAAATCTGGAACAAGACAGGAATGCCCGCTCTCACCACTTCTGTTCAATATAGTTCTCAAAAGACTGGCCAGAGCAATTAGACAGATGAAAGAAATTAAAGGCATATAAATAGGAAAAGAATAACTTAAATTATCACTATTGCAGATGACATGATTCTATACCTAGCAGACCCAAAAGGGTCTACAAAGAAACTAATAGAGCTAATAAATGAATTCAGCAAAGTGGCAGGATATAAAATCAACACGCATAAATCAAATGCATTCCTGTATATCAGCGACAAATCCTCTGAAATGGAAATGAGGACAACCACTCCATTCACAATATCCTAAAAAAAAAAATGGGAATCAACCTAACAAAAGAGGTGAAAGTCTTATACAATGAAAACTACAGAACCCTAAAGAGAGAAATAGAAGAAGATCTTAGAAGATGTAAAAATATACCCTGTTCATGGATAGGCAGAACTAACATCATCAAAATGGCGATATTACCAAAAGTTCTCTATAGGGTTAATCCAATGCCAATCAAAATCCCAAAGGCTTTTCTTGTAGAAATAGAGAAAGCAATCATGAAATTCATATGAAAAAATAAAAGACCCAGAATTGCAAAACAATGCTAAGCAGGAAGTGTGAATCAGGTGGTATAGCGATACCAGACTTCAAACTGTACTACAGAGCAATAGTAACAAAAATAGCATGGTACTGGTACCGAAAAAGGCAGGTGGACCAATGGTACAGAATAGAGGACACAGAAACCAATCCACAAAACTACAACTATCTTATATTTGATAAAGGGGCTAAAAGCATGCAATGGAGGAAGGATAGCATCTTCAACAAATGGTGTTGGGAAAACTGAAAATCCATATGTAACAAAATGAAACTGAATCCCTTTCTCTCGCCATGCACAAAAGTTAACTCAAAATGGATCAAGGAGCTTGATATCAAATCAGAGACACACTGTCTGATAGAAGAAAAATTTGGTTACGATGTACATACTGTGGGGTCGGGCTACAGATTCCTCAATAGGACACCCATAGTACAAGAGTTAATAACTAGAATCAACAAATGGGACTTACTCAACTAAAAAATTTTTTCTCAGCAAAAGAAACAATAAGAGAGGTAAATATGGAGCCTACATCCTGGGAAGAAATCTTTACTACTCACACTTCAGAGAGAGCCCTAATATCCAGAGTATACAAAGAACTCAAAAAATTAGACAATAAGATAACAAATAACCCAATCAACAAATGGTCCAAGGACCTCAACAGACACTTCTCAGATGAGGACATACAATCAATCAATAAGTACATGAAAAAATGCTCACCATCTCCAGCAGTCAGAGAAATGCAAATTAAAACCACCCTAAGATACCATCTCACTCCAGTAAGATTGGCAGCCATTATAAAGTCAAACAACAAGAAGTGCTGGCAAGGATGTGGGAAAAGAGGTACACTTGTACATTGCTGGTGGGACTGCAAATTGGTGCAGCCAATTGGGAAAGCAGTATGGAGATTTCTTGGAAAGCTGGGAATGGAAGCACCATTTGACCCAGCTATTCCCCTTCTTGGTCTATTCACTAAAGACCTAAAAAGAGCATGCTACAGGGACACTGCTACATCGATGTTCATAGCAGCACAATTCACAACAGCAAGACTGTGGAACCAACTTAGATGCCCTTCAATAGAATAATGGATAAAAAAAATGTGGCATTAACACACAATGGATTATTACTCTGCATTGAAAAATGAAAAAATCACAGAATTTGCAGGAAAATGGATGGCATTAGACTGGATTATGCTAAGTGAAGCTACACAATTCCTGTAAAACAAATGCCAAATGTCATCTTTGATATAAGGAGAGTAACTAAGAACAGATAGGGACAAAGAGCATGACAAGATGATTAACATTAAACAGGGATGAGAGGTGGAAGGGAGGGAGAAGGGAAATTGCATGGAATTGGAAGGAGACACTCTGGGTTATACAAAATTACAAACAAGAGGAATTGAGGGGAAAGGGAAAAATAATACAAGGGGGAGAAATTTATTACAGTAGAGGGAGTAGAGAGAGAAGTGGGGAGGGGCAGGGAGGCTAGGGGGGATAGTAGAGGATAGGAAAGTCAGCAGAATACAACAGACACTAGTATGGCAATATGTGAATCAATGGATGTGTAACTGATGTGATTCTGCAATCTGTATACAGGGTAAAAATGGGAGTTCATAACCCACTTGAATCAAAGTGTGAAATATGATATATCAAGAACTATGTAATGTTTTGAACAACCATAAATAAAAATAAAAAAAAAACTATCTTTGGTGCATAATGCACACAATTCTAATATTTCTACAGTAACTGACCCAGTTTAACATCAATGCAAGTAGATTCCTATTGGACATGATGTGTATTTTGACTTTCACTTTTATTCAACACTGATACATTACTATTTCAACAGTTTATGCACATAACAGGATATATATTTCATTCACAATTTAGAAAATTTATAGGCATTTGTTTCACTTTCAATCACTTCCTGCTTCAGAACACATGGATTCCTCCATATTTCTTGACTGGTCTTTTCATGAGACTTTTTTCCAAACATATTATTTTCGATTTCCATAATCACTTTTGAAACAAAACTC
Organism: Callospermophilus lateralis; assembly: GCF_048772815.1. NCBI lineage: Eukaryota > Metazoa > Chordata > Mammalia > Rodentia > Sciuridae > Callospermophilus > Callospermophilus lateralis. Next base: position 164,801 of record NW_027514751.1, on the reverse strand, counting down.
ACACACACTTCATGATAAACAATAACCCTAAGATTACCATTAGATATATAACTGGTTGGAGTGAATGATTGTATGTCAATATATGATTTCCTATATATTTTCAGATATCAATTCAATCCATTATTTAAAGTGGAACCAGTTATAATATTTATTCACAGTATGGTCTATTCATGCATTATCTCTATATTCATAGACACAGGGTACACCACTTTATACCCCCAATACTAATTTATATGTCTTCAAATATTGCTCCCAGTAATCGTGGAAGAAATACTCATGTCTTATGATCTACATATACATTTGATCACAATATTTTTCTGGGCACAAAATGCAAAAATCACACTTATGATTGTACCAAATACTAAATGGAAAGTGAACATGGATTACTAAAACGATAAATGTCCTGGTTGCCTAATGCTTTCAAATGTCATTCCTATTGGTGACGACATATTTGTTTCTTCCTAAGATTATGTATTCAATCTCAACCCTATTGAAAATGTCTAATCCTATCACTCACTGTATAATTGCCTAATTTCGTAAGGTCTGTATTGATATTTTCCTTTCTACATATTTTCCCCAGTTAATCATTGTGAATGACTCTTCACATGTGCTGAAATTTACATTCACTCTATAACCAAAACACTATTGCTACAGAACTTTTGCTCCATGTCCTATACTCACTCTATTTCCTAAACCTACTGACTACCTTCCTAATCCCACCGACTATCTCAATTTGAGTGGATGTTCTCTTCTAAAATCAATCTTCCAAGGTGTAAGGTCCTATGCCATTGATTATCGATTTATCTGAGACATCTGTGCAGAACGTAATTATAAGCTAAGTATCCCAATCAAGGGCCTAATGCCCTTCTGGGCTTCAAATCTTACCTAGATTTCTGTTTCCATACTTATATTTCACCTCTATAATCTTATAAATATCGCAGGTTCCCAATACTATTAATCATCCTTCGCAATGATTCGTAACCCAAATCAAACATGTTATTAACCCTAACCATACACTCTTCCCTCAATCTAACTTTGCAGAAGAGCAGGGACAGAGTTCGTCTTACAATACAGGAATGTAGGGTATCTTCCTCCTGCTGAGAACCTCAAATGTCCATGCAAATTTGATCCCTGGAGAAGATGTAGGCATCTATGAAGGACCTGAGAGAGCAAATGTCATCTTCCATCGCAAACAACCTTTCCAGGATGAAGGGTTGTGTCTGAATAAGCCTCTCTCTTGTTAATGTACACAAGATAGACCAAACCAGGCATGTGTGGAGAGCTGTTCCTGGGTGCCTATGGTTGATATACCATTCTAACTTGTAAAAGTGTCACAGGAAGTAAGGGCAGCCTCCATCTCATAGGACAAAGTGGTTGCCAAGGCAATGACCTCAAAGAATTCCTGAAGGAAGTAATCTCACCTCACTTCCTTGGTGATGGAACTCTCTGAACTTGGAATCCGGGAAGCCAGGCACCCAGAGCCAGTCTCAGTCCCAGTCCCAGTGGTCTTATTTTTTGGATTTACCAAGGACAGAGTCAGTCTTTCTTGGTACCTACTGAGGTGAGGATGAACATATGTCAGGAAAGCTCTGAAGAGGGGCCTTTCCTGAGACAGCAGGTAGTGGCTCACCGCTGGCTAGTGACAACTTCACAGATTTGGCCAACGAGACCATATCTGACACAGGACAGGCGATTTCATCAGAACATAGTTTGGCCCACCAGTCAGAAGACACTCCCAATAGTCACACACCTACTTGGGGAAGGAGCTTCCTTTGTGTGTGTGGGTGTGGGTTTGAGATTTTGTCTCATGTTCTGAGAATAGGTAGGAAAGGCGGTTTGATTGGTTTGGAGTGAACTGTTTCTGGTAAGTCGTTTGACAAGGCCAGTGTTTCTTTGTCTTTGTATCCCACTGTGTCCGTGGTTTTAGATATTAGAAAAGAGAATGAATCATTGGATGTGTCCTGTCTAGACTCAACTTGCCCAATTTATGAATGGACTGCGGCTTGACTTATGGGTGGACAACTCCAACAATCTTCCTAAGTTCCTCTTTTCTTCCTGAATTCTGGCCACTCTCCAGAATAGGCTCATGGTTTTTTGTCCAAAATATGTACCACCTCCAAGCTCTGTGACATGGCCATGTACTGGATAGCTGAAAGAAATGGGAGCATCTCAGAAAACTCAGATATTAGTTTGACCAGGAAATTCTAAGTGAAGAAACCCTGCTTTGGGCCTTTTGCTCACCAATTGTTCTGATGCCCTGAATGTCAGGAAGGTCATTGCCTCAGGCCACACCATTGTAGAGCCTAAAGAAACAGTTTTCAAATGGAAATGAAAGGGCATCACCTGTGGCTCTTTGCTTAATTGCTTTGGAAAGGGATGTGTCTGAATCAGCCTTTTGGCCCTGTGTGAGACTGTGGCTTAGATTCTCAGCACCTGATGGATCTAAAGAAGGATCCCATGTGTGCATCCAAAACCAAAATGGACAAAAAAGCAGTCAGTGTGGATGAAGTCTCTCGCATTCCTCTGTAAGGTTCCTGTCATCCATCATGTGAGAATAGTGATAATTTGGTTCAAATGTGTTCCTCAAAACCCTGCAGAGGCTAGCCCATAAGTGCTTGGTTTTTCTCAAGACTCCAATTCACATAAAGAATCTAAAACACACAGTCAGTCGGCCTCAAATTGGAGAAGCAGTGCCATATTAATGGCAGGGCTATTTGATCACTCTTGGTTCACTGGAAGGATGTCCTGGCCACCCTTATTTTAGGCAAATGAGGGGCAAGGGAGGTTATATTGGACACTGTCTTGGGCTGCACCCCTCATGGAAACCTCCAGCCAGAGATTATGATGATTGTGTAAATGGAAGAAGATGAGTGCCATGTGGAAGTGTTTTGGATTTAATTGTGGATATTTGTGTGACACTTGGAAGACATAACAAGGTCTACCTGGGCTTGAACTCTGGTGTGATTTCCCTTATAGACTGAGTTCAGGAACTGATCTCAGAGAAGTATTGCCATGTATTGTGTTGTGATTTAAGAGGCGATGTATGAGAGTCACCCTTGGAAACTGAGATCTAGCCCCAGAGTGGCTTTCCACAGAGCACTGGGAATTTCAGCCAAGATAACACATGATTTCATTCGAAAGACTTGGCAGACATAGTTGAGAGTGAAAACACACATGGACCTCATATTGTAGACCTTAATGGGCCTGGCTTAATGTGACCTTTTGGCCATTCTTTGGGAAGCCTTGCCTGTGAGGGTTCTCCAGAGCTTTCATTGAAATAATCTTGCTCACCATTTACTGGTTCCTGAATGAATTGAAACCCACAGTGCCTCCAACTTCATCCTTGAAAAATGTCTAAATAAATACCATGAAATTTTTGAAATTCCCATGACCAGGTGGCACTGGAGAATCTTTGGATGTCCTGTTGCTGATCATGGATGTACCAGACAGTGCCTTGCTTGACTGGGTTTTATGAAAATTGTGTAGAACAGAGGTGCCAGAAAGTTGCAGCCTGCTGAGAAGTGGGCCTAGAGCTGTGGTGGGCAGGAGTGTGATAAAACATCTGTGTTGGAGCAATGTGGATCTTCCATTGACTTCCAAATGGCTTGTGGATTACATGAAGCAGCCAGCAGACCCTTGTAATTAAAGGCATCTTGTTATATGGAGAGGATTCAGGGCAATGTTCAGAATCAGGTTGCTATGGACAAGGATGCAATGTGGCAAGCTTTGAGGGATAGAAGCGTGGTTGGTGCGTTCTTCTGCAGACTCTGAACCACCACACATGACAGAACTCCCTCCACCACTGTGTCTCAGTTGAACTCCTTGAATTTCATGAAGCAAATACCAAACTCCCAGTTCAGCAGCAAAAACCCCACAAAAAGTGGAGGAGGACCAAATGGCTTCACAGTCCAACGGGGAGACACTTAGCCCCCAGAGGCCACAGTTTACCTAAAAAGAAGAAAATCAACACTGCTACCTCATGTTCATTGGAAAATAAGATACCATGTCCTCCACATCACATAGAGGCAGACCCAGCTTTGATGGTCTCACTACAAAGGAAGCCAATTCTCCTGACAACAACATATTTTTCACGTTCCCAAACTCAGAGGCAGTTGCTCTAAAAGTTTTTAGGCCAGCAGAGCTCCATGTTTGTGGAGTGTTTACCCTGTCCCTTACTTTTGGAAACTCCTCTACAACCTCCAAGGTTGTGAACTCCTGAGCATTTTCCATTCCAGATATGTATTCACTGATTTTCTATCTATTCTCCTCTAACTGTGTCTTACTTGGGGTGAAGGTAATTTCAAGGCATTGTTCTGGATGAGAGTGGGAGGATATTTGTGTAGCATATATTTGCATACAAATTGGATTCAATTTCCAATTTTCCTTTTGAAATACTGAATCCCTGACACTAACCCATACATACTAGAGTCAGACAACTCATCCTAATATGATAGAGAAAAATAACACAAACCTATAGAAATACAAGCAGTTCTTTGGAGGCATGTTGTATAGTTGGACTTGCATTTTGCATTATACAAGGTAGGAGTTATAAATCTAGTCAATGTTTAATACAAAAAGATCTCCATGTGTTTTTAAAGTTAACAAATATGAGAATTCATGTTTCCCTTTCTCTTTAGCCTATTCACACTTGTATATTTATATGCATATATAGAATCCTACCAGGTATCACACGTACATCTTTATGAGGTGGCTGACTTGGCAGATACAAATTGTGAGAAGAGATCACTCCTCCTAAATGCTGTTGGAACTGAAAATTCAACCTATAAGGAGCGTCCTAGTAGAACAACATTATACGTAAACTCATGTTCAGTAAAATAAATATTTTTGCATCTGTGGATGATATATATTTACTGATGAATTTCGATTGGCATTTATATTGCTACTTTTTAATGTCTGTGAGTGTTTTGTGTGTGTGTTTGTGTGTGTGTGTGTGTACACTCTCCAGATTTTTCAAAATATGAAATATATGTGTCAAATATACACTCTCTAAATTCATTTATGTTCATGTATGTGGATTTTTAATCAACTTTTCACAAGATTATTCTGGTGAAAAGTTGATTAAAAATATTCAGAAATATTCATCCACCTGAAATATATATTTGTTTCCTAGTACTGAAAACTAACTTCAGGGAATGATGCATACAAATCCTAATTATTCTACAGTAACTGACCCAGTCTAACATCAATGCAAGTAGATTCCAATGGGACATGATATGTAATTCTTTATTCATTTGTATTCGACACTTTTACATTATTATTTCTTCAGTTTTTGCACATCATAGGATATACATTTCATCCACAAGTTCACAAATTTGTAGGCATTTGTTTCAAATTTAATCACTTTTTGCTTCAGAACACATGTATTGTCAAGGTTTCTTTACTGGTATTTTCATGAGTCTTCTTTCCAAACACATTATTTCCATAGTCACTTTTGAAGCAAAACTCACACACTCTTCATGATAAACCAAAACACGAATATTACCATTAGATGTATAACTGCTTGGAATGAATGATTGTATATCAATATACGATTTCCTGTGATTTTTCAGATATTATATCAATTCATTTTTTAAAGTTGAAAAAAGTTATATTATTCATTCACATTACGGTCTATTCATTCTTTATCTCTATATTCATAGACACAGGGTACACCTCTTTGTACCCCCGATTCTAATTTTACATCTTCAATATATTGCTTGCAGAAATGTTGGAAGACATACTCATGTCACCTGATGTACATATACATTTTATCAAAGTAATATTCTGGACAAAAAAATGTAAAGGTCACATTTATGATTGTACCAAAGCCTAAATGTAAAGTGTACATGAATTACTAAAAACATCCATGTCCACGTTGCCTAATGCTGTCAATTGTCAATCCTATTGGTGACTACATATTTGTTTCTTCCTAATTTATATATTCAAACTCAACCCTGTTGGAAATGTCTAATCCTATCACTCACTTTATACTTTGCCTGATTTCATAATGTTTCTATTGATATCTGCTTTTCAACAAATTTTCCCAAGTTGATCCTAGTGACTGACACTTCATATGTGCTGACATTTACATTCACTCTATAATCGAAACCCTATTGCTAAAGAACTTTTGGTCCAAATCCTATACTCACTCTTCTTTCTAAACCTACCGACTATCTTCCTAATCCTACCGACTATCCCTTTTTGACTGGATGTTCTCTTCTACATTCAATAAAATGTCCTATGCCATTGTATATCGAATTATCTGAGACAATTTTGCAGAGCATAATTCAAAGCTAAGTATCCCAATCAAGGGCCCAATGTCCTTCTGGGCTTCAAATCATACCTAGATTTCTGTTTTCATACTTATATTTCACCTCTATATTCTTGTAAATATCGCAGGTTCCCAATAGCATTATTCATCGCACAGAATGATTCGTAACCCAAATCAAACCTGTTATTAACCCTAAACATACTCTGTTCCCTCAATCTCATTTTACAGAAGAGCAGGGACAGAGTGGTTTTTACAATACAGGAAACTTGGGGACGTTCCACCTGCTGAGAACTTCAAAGGTCCATGCAGAAATGATACCTGGAGAAGTTGTAGGCAGGTATGAAGGACCTGAGAGAGCAAAAGTCATCTTCCAATGCAAACAACCTGGTCAGGATGAAGGGATATGTATGAATCAGCCTCTCTCTTCTTATTGTAGAGAAGATGGACCAAACCAGACCTGTGTGGAGAGCTGTTCTTGGGTGCCAATGGTTGATATACCATACTACCTTGTGAAAGTGTCACAGGAAGTAGGGGAAGGCTCCATCTCATGGGACCTTTGGAAGCAACTGTTAGGACAAAGTCGTTGCCAAGGCAGTGACCTCATTCAGTTCCAAAGAAAGTGACATACCTCATTTCCTTGGTGATGGAACTGTCTGAACTTGGTATCCAAAAAGCCAGGCACCAAGAGGCAGTCCCAGTCCCAGTCCCAGTGGGCTCACTTGTTTGGATTTACCAAGGACAGAGTCAGTTTTCTTGGTACCTAATGATGTGAGGATGGCCAAATGCCAGGAAAGCTCTGAAGATGGACCTTTCCTGAGAAAGCAGATAGTGGTTCACCACTGGCTCCTGACAACTGCACAGAGTTGGCCAAGGAAACCAGATCTGAGAGAAGACAGACCATTTCAGGGGAACATAGTATGGCCCACCAGTCAGAGGACACTCTGGATAGTAACATACCTACTTGGGTGAAGGAGGTGCCTTTGTGGGAGTGTGTGTGGGTTTATTGTTTTGTCTCATGTTCTGAGAATAGATGGGAAAGGCGGTTTGGTTTGGAGTGGACAGTTTCTAGTAAGTTGTTTCACAAGGTGAGTGTTTCTATGTCTGTGTATCCCACTGTGTCCATTGTTGTAGACATTGGAAAAGAGAATCCATTAATGGATGTGTCCTGTCAAGTGTAAATCTTCCCATATTTCAACCTGCCCAATATATGAATGGAGTGCAGCTTGTCTTGTCGATGTGCAACACCTGCTATCTTTCTAAGTTGCTGTTTTCTTCCTGAATTCTGCCCACTCTCTAGAATAGGCTCATGGATTTATGTTCAAAATATGTACCACCTCCAACTCTGTGACATGGCCATGTACTGGATAGCTGAAGAGAATTGCGAGCATCTCAGAAAACTCAGATATCAGTGTGACCAGGAAAGTCTCAGTGGAGAAACCCTGCTTTGGGCCTTTTGCTTACTTATTGTTGTTTTTCACTGAATGTCAGGAAGTTCTTTGCCTCAATCCACCCCTTTATGAAGCCTGAAGTAAACAGTTTTCAAATGGAAATGAATGGCATCACCTGTGGCTCTTTGCTTAATTGCTTTGGGAAGGGATGTGTCTGAATTAGTCTCTTGGCCATGTGTGTGTCTTTTAGTTAGATTCTCAGCACCTGATGCATCTAAAGAATGATCCCATGTGTGCATCCAAAACCATAATGGCAAAAAAATCATTCATTATGGATGAAGTCTCTTGCCTTCCTCTGTTAGGTTCCTGAACTCCATCAAGTGAGAATAGGGATTCTTTGGGTCAAATGAGTTCTTCAATTCCCTGCAGAGGTGCTTGGGTTTTCGAGTAACTCCAAATCACATAAGAAATTGATACCTGAAATCAGTAGGCCTCAAATTGGAGAAACACAGAAGTATTAACGGCAGGCTTATTTGATCACTCCTGGTTCACAGAAACGGTGTCCAGGCCACCCTGACTTTAGGCAAATGAGGAAAAAGCAAGCTGATTTTGGACACTGTCTTGGCTTTTCTCATGACTCCAATTCACATAAAGAATCTACACCCCACAGTCAGAGAGCCTCAAATTGGATAAGCGGAGCAGTATTAAGGGCAGGCCTATTTGATCACTCCAGGTTCACAGGAAGGGTGCCCAGGCCACGCTGAAGTTAGGCAAAAGAGGTGCAAGAAGCTTATTTTGGACATTTTCTTGGGCTGCACAACTCATGGAAAACTCCAGGAAGAGGTTATGATTAGTGTCTATATGGAAGAAGAATAGGGCCATGAGGGAGTATTCTGGTTTTAATTGTTTTCATTTGAGTAGCGGTTGGAAGAGTTGTCTGGGTCCACCTGGACTTGAACTCTGGTGTGATTCTCCTTATAGACTGAGTTCTGGAACTGACCTGAGAGAAGTATTGCCAAGAATTGTGTTGGGATTTTAGGAGGCCAGGCATGAAGTTGCCATTGGAACCTGAGATCTAGGCACAGGTTGGCTTTCCACAGAACACTGCGAATCTCAGCCAGGATATTACATGATTTTATTCTGAAAGACTTGGCATGCATTATAGAGATTCAAAACCCACATGGACCTCGCTTTATAGACCTCAATTGGCCTCGCTTCATGTGACTTTTTGGCCACTCATTGGGTAGCCTTGCTTGTGAGAGTACTCCAGAGCTTTGCCTGAAATTAGTTTCCTAACCCTTTAAGGGTTCCTGAATGAATTGAAACCCACAGTGCCTCCAACTTCATCCATGAAAAATTGCTAGATAATTACCATGAAATTTTTAAAATTCCCATGACCAGATGTCACTGGAGAACCTTTGATGTCCTGTTGATGATCATGAATATACCAGACAGGGCCTTGATTGACTGGGTTTCATAAAAATGGTGTAGAACAGAGATGCTAGTAAGTAGGAGCCTGGTGAGTAGTGGGCCTAGAGAAGTGTTATGCAAGTGAGTGATAAAACATCTGTGGTGGGGCCATGTGGATCTTCCATTGGCTTCCAAATGGCTTGAGACTGACATGGTGCAGCCATCAGACCCATATACGTAAAGGCATATTTTTATATGGAGAGGTTTTAGGGAAATGTTCAGAATCATGTTGCTATTGTCAAGGGGGCAAGCTACGTGGGATAGAACCCTGGTTGGTGCATTCTCCTGGAGACCATGCCCACCACAGCTGACAGAACTCCCTTCAGCACTGTCTCCCATTTGAACTCATTGTATTTCATGAAGCAAATACCAAACTCCCAGTGCAGCAGCAAAAAACACGACGATAATTGGAGGATGACCAAGTTGTGTCACAGTCCACACGGGGAGACACTTAGCCCTCAGTGGCCACAGTTTACCTACAAAGAGAGAATTCAGCACTGCTGCCTCATTTTTATTGGAAAATAAATAACCATGTCCTCCAGGTCACATAGAAGCAGATCGAGCTTTGATTGTCTCACTACAAATAAAGCTAAAGCTAATGAAAACAACATATATTTTAAGTGCCCAACCTCAAAGGCAGGTTCTCAAAAAGTCTTTAGGCCAGCAGAGCTCCATGTTTGTGGAGTGTTTACCCTGTCCCTTACTTTTGGAAACTCCTCTACCACCTCCAAAGATGTGAAATCTGGAGCATTTTCCATTCCTGATAGGTATTCACAGATTTTCTAACTCTTCTCCTCTAATTGTGTCTTACTTGGGGCGAAGGTAATGTCAAGGCATTGTTCTGGAGGAGAGTGGGAAGAATTTTCTGTAGCATATATTTGCATACACATTGGATTCAGTTTTTTATTTTCCATTCAAAATACTGAATCCCTGACTCTAACCCATACCCGACCAGACTCTGACTACTAATTCTAATATGATGGAGAAAACTAACCCAAACAGAATAGAAATACAAGCAGTTCAGAGTAGGCCTGGTGTATTGTTGGACTTGCCTTTTGCATGATACAGAGTTGGAGTCATGAATCTAGTCGATTTGTTGTTGAAATAGTTGTCCATGTATTTTTAAGGTTAACAAATATGTGAATTCCTGTCTCCCTTTCTCTGTATTCTTATATGCACATATAGATTCCTACCTGGTACCACACGTACATTCTTGTGAGGTGGCTGACTTGGCAGATACAAATTGTTAGAAGAGATCACTCCTACTAAACTTGTTGGAATTGGATATTCAACCTATGGGTGAGCTTGCTAGTTGAAGAGCATTATACATAAATCCATGTTCAGTAAAATTAATATTTTTAGATCTCTGGATGATGCATATTTTATAATGAATTTTGATTGACATATATATTGCTACTTTTTTGTCTGTGTGTGTGTTTTGTGTATATATATATATATATATATATATATATATATATATATATATATATATACACTCTCCAGATTTTCAAAATATGAAATATATGTGTCTTATATACACTACCTAAATTCATTCATGTTTATGTATGTGGATTTATAATCAACTATTCACAAGATTATTCTGAGAAATATTCACCCACCTGAAATTTGCCTAATGATCTCAAATGTCAATCCTATTTGTGACTACATATTTGTTTCTTCCTAAGATTATATATGTAAACTCAACCCTGTTCAAAATATCTAATCCTATCACTCACTTTATACTTTGCCTGTTTTCGTAATGTCTCTATTGATATCTGCTTTCCTACATATTTTCCCCAGTTCATCATTGTGACTGACTCTTCACCTGTGCTGACATTTACATTCACTCTCTAATCGAAACCCTATTGCTAAAGAACTTTTTTTTCCAATTCCTATACTCACCCTTATTCCTAAAAGTACTGACTATCTTCCTAATGCTATAGACTATCCCTTTTTGACTGGATGTTCTCTTCTACATTCAATCATCCAAGTAAATGTGGGGCGAGCTTCAGAGGAGGAGACAACCAACAGACTATCTCATGCAACATCAAAGGGTTTTTTTGGTGTCCAGCATGCTGGGGCTCAGAGATCACTTGAATCGAGCAGATAGCCCTGAGAATAGCTTAAGTAGAGCTTATATACTTTCCCTGGAGAGGGCAGGGAGGGAATTTTATTGATGGGTCAGGGCGAGTGGGTGGTTTGCGTGCAACTGGGTGAGGGAGTACATTCTGCAGTTGCGCAGTTGGGGACAGAACATTCTGGGAACAAGATTTGCAAGCATTTCTCAAGATTTCAACAGTGTTTTGTTAAGCATACAGAAAAATAAGAAGTGACAAGTACCTATTTTATTATCCTTTAATTCCCCACTTCTTCTTCTGGCTACTTTTAATCATAAAAATGATCATTGGAGGGTGTCACATTCTATGTCTGCTAGTGGGGTATTACCATAAGTTTAACTCGTCCAATTTGAGCCTGGAGAAAAGAAATTACATGGTTGAGCAAACAGGGTTTTATAGTTAGCAATAATATGAGGATTATTATTGGACCTGCCAGGTTGATAAAAACGTAGTTAACCAGGAGGAGTGTGTGAACCAAGACTCAAGCCACCCTTTTTGGGCCTCTCTCTCTTGTTGATGCTCTTCAAGGTGTCTTTTAAATTTACTCATAGATTTTATTACAACTCCAGTATGGTCAGCATAAAAACAACATTCTTTCCTCAATGCATCACAAAGGCCCCCTTCTCTAATAAAGAGGAGGTCCAACCCTCAACTGTTCTGTAAAACAACTTCAGAGAGAGAGGTTAAAGATTCATGCAAAGCTCTGATGGGGGTTTCTAATATCTTAGTTTTGCTCTATTGCTGCTTCTAATTGGGTCATTTGTTGTGTCCCATGGACAATGGCAGTGGCTCCTGTGCCCACCCGTGCAGCAACTCCTATTCATAATAGGATGGCTAAAGTGAGCGATACATGTTCCCAGTGGAACCGGTTGTATGCCCCCCCCCCCATTTGATCTTCAAACGAACCTGCATCATGATAGAGCACTCTGGGAAACATCTGCACCATTTCAAAATTAATCCCATCTGTTGACCATTTCATGAAAACATAAACAATGTTTAAGTATATAGAATTATGCTGTTGTAGGGACAGACAAGGCAAGGCACCTAAGGCACTGAAGACAGGGAAACAGTCCTATTTTGTTGCAACCGGATTCAGAGGGCATTGCTTCTGTTGTAATCAATTAATCCCCTGAAACTCAAGTTTAGGTAGTTTCAGAATTTTGTACCCAGCATATAAGGATGGGGCTCAGAAGTTTACAGTCTGCAGAAGTTCAAAAAAGCAGTATTTGTTTCTGATTTTTCCTCTGTTCTGGGCAAGTTAAATTTTCAAGGACACATGGGAGGGGGAGAGCTTTTTATTCCCTTTCTTATTTTCCCCCTGCCAGCTGTTACAACGGAGCCCATTTGGTAATTTCTTTATCTTAGAAATGTAGCCATTTCTGTGAAGCCCCAGCTGAAGGCCAGAGGCCTTGTTCACATATTTTGTGAAAAACAAGTTAGGGGTTGTCTAGCTTAGAAGTACTGAGTTTTTTAACCAGTGGCCAAGTAGAACAGGGCAATACAAAAAGAGAAAGTTTATCTACATTGCACTCTTTATAGAAACTCTATGCTGAAAGTTCTAAATTCAGCCATGGTGAAGACTTCTGGAGAAGGACATTTAAGACTTTTCTGTGGGCCTGGTACAGAGGGGGAATACGGGGAAGGTGGGGCTGAGAGAAGCTCTGAGGATCTGAGAATGAGGAAAAAGAGAGATGTAAAAAAATAATTGGAAAGGGGTTTGGGAATTTCCTAACAACAAAACTTCAGCAGTAGAACAGGTAGAGCAGAGCAGAAAACGGGAGTGAGTATCCCAAAATTCTGTGAGGGACTTTAAATTTTAGTAACCTGTTTTCAGTGATGACAAAGCAACTTTAATGGCCATTTATATTACATCTTGGATAAGGGTCTGAGAGCTCTCCTCAGCTCGTTTGAGCTTTGGGTTAGCTGGAAAGAGGACCTGGTGGGACCCGGTGAGGGCACTGACAGGAGAAGAGAGGAATGAGTCGGTGGAGGGGTACCTCAGTACCTGCTACCTCACTAGTGGGCAATTGTCTGAGAACTGGTGGAGGTTTGGGTTTCTGATCTAGTAATTGGAGGGGAGAAATCAGGTTGCTGAGGTGGGAGTGACAGCAGAGAGTCTGGAGCAGAAGGCTGAGGATAAAAATCTATTGGAGAAGCATAGTTCAGGATGTGAGTGAAGGAGGGAAAAGGCTTCCACTTAGGGGAATCTCCTTTCACCCTTTTGAGCACTTGCAGAAGTTAAAAAGGTCACGCAAAATTTGAGGATCTAGAGACCCCTCTGGGGGCCATCCTTTTTCTGTTTTCTACTTGGTAATATGGCCAATGCTGTGTACTGAATTTGATGAAGTATTGGGGTTCCATCAGGCAGCCCCTGTATGATCACATCTCCATGAAATACAGAAGAAGTCGGCTTTTCCCCCACACAGCCGTTACTGTTTGTGGCTTTGATAGTTTGCTGGGCAAACATAGTAATCTAGGCTAGCCAACCGCATCTGGCTCGCGTGTCCCTACATCCATAAAGTTTGTTTCCATTATCTATGGTACGGAAGGGATTTAATGGTATTTTAGTGGGATTTTCTTCATCAGGGATATCCCAATAAAAAAGACCTATGGCCAGCTGACAAATGTCTGGGTGGAGAGATGGCCACCAGGTCCCTAAGGGGGCTGTATGCGAGATAGATTATACTCTTTTCCAGTAGGATTTGTGATCAGCCATCGCTGCTTAACAGGCTGATGAGGGTTAGGACTACTTGTGGCCAAGGGGAGAGTATATAACCTTATCCACATGGCGAATACACAATTTGAAACTGTTACCAGTCTTTTCCAGTTTCCAGAAAGATTCTGGACAAGGAGCAGGCTTGAGATGAGAGGCATGGATCCAGGAAGTGATTCTGTATACCTTTACCACTGTAGGTGTTATAAGTAACACCTGGTATGGTCCTTTTCAGCAGGGTTCCAGGGATGACACCTGATGTCATCTTACATACATGAAGTCTCTTATTTGATATGGATGTGGAATCCCCTGGTACACAGTTTGGTAGGCAGTGGCCAGCTATTTTCACAGGTATCACTGAGTTCTTTCAAGAGCTTTAAGTCTGTCAACCAAGAGGGTGTGAAATGGATCCTTAGGTCTTACAGTTGGGCTTAGGACCCTTACTGGACGAGGGCCACCATAGAGAATTTCTCAGGGGGTAAGGCTACTCAAAGAAACAGAAGGATTTTTTCTTGCATGAAACATTGCATAAGTCAGGAGCATAGTCCAATCTTTTATGCTGGTCTCTAAGCTTAATTTCGTTAAGGTCTCTTTAATTGTTCTATTCATTCTTTCTACTTGTCCTGAACTCTGGGGTCTATAAGCACAATATAACTTCCAATTAATCCCCAGGTTCCTGGCTAACCCCTGACTTACCTGGGCCATGAACATCGGTCCATTATCAGATCCTATTACCGGCTTAGCTTCCTCCAATGGTAGAGAGGCTTAGTCAGAAGCAGGGGAATCACTTAGAGTGTGTTGTGTGTTAGGGGACGAGGGCAGTGGATAAGGAGGGGAAGAAGAGTCCAGTAGAGTCAAATCTTGTGACTCAGGGAGAACAGAGGGTGGAGGAGGTGGAAGAGGTGAGGGTTTGAGAGATCATGGGGGAAGGAGTATGAGCAGAGGCATGGGCAAGGAAAGGCTTCACCCATGGTGGAGGAGATTTGCAGAGGTTGGCAAAGTTAAGATATATGGCTGTTGATCAGGATGGCTATGTGGCCCTGGCTGAAAGACAATATCTCTGACTTTTTAAATTAGTGGGAAGTAGAAAGATATTTCTAGGGGCCATACGACTCCAAAATGGGCCATTCTGAGGCACAGAGAGTCTGCCAGGTCTAGCGTTTTACTAAAAAAAGAAAGATACTGAGCCCTTAAGCAGACTTTGGTTCAGTGATCAAGGGTCAGGGACAGAGCCATTGAAGTGCTCTGTCCCATAATGAAAGGTACACAAACAGTAAAAGCAAAGTCACATGACACAGATAAGACAAGACCATGAAGACAGGCAATGGACGTCCAACACTGAGACCAGGAATGCGTAGCCGGCAAAACCCGATACGATGGCAATACCTAATCTAAAACAAAATATCACTGAGTCAATGAAGCAATTGTTCCTTGATTCTCCGAGTCCTCTGCGGGGTCCCCCATGGAGGTGCCCTATGTCTCTGTGACACGTCTCTCAGCCACCGTCGGAGAGACCCCAGGCTCTTCATCTCCAGCAATTTTGCCAAGCCCTAACATGACACCTGAAACCAGAAAGAGGCGCCTTACTTGCTCCGAGAGGAGCCCGTTGGGGGTCTCTCATCCACCACTGCCAGAACTCGGTGGAACCTCAATATGTAAAGGTCAGGCGAGTGTCGGAGGAAGAGACTACCAAGAGACTGTCTCATGCAACAGCAAAGGGTTTTTTTTGGGTCCAGCTTGCTGGGGCTCACAGCTAACTTAAATAGATCAGAGAGCTCTGAGAACAGCTTATGCAGAGCTTACATACATTTCTTGGAGAGGGAAGGGAGGGAAGTTTACTGATGTGTAAGGGTGAGTGGGCGGTTCGCGTGACACCGAGTGAGGCAGTACATTCTGCAGTTTGGCAGTTGGGAACAGTACATTCTAGAACAAGATTAGCAAACATTTCTCAAGATTTCAACAGTGTTTTGTTAAGCATACAGAAAAACAGGAAATTACAAGTACCTATTTTATTAACCTTTCACTACTGACTATCCCTTTTTGACTGGATGTTCCTTCTACATTAATTCATGCAAGGTACAAGGACCTATGCCATTGTATATCGATTTATCTGAGACATCTCTGCAGAACGTAATTCAATGCTGCGTATCCCAATCAAGGGCCCAATGCCCTTCTGGCCTTCACATCATACTTAGATTTCTTTTTTCATACATATATTACACCTATATATTCTTATACACATAGCAAGTTCCCAATACCATTATTCATCCAGCACAATGATTTCTAACCCAAATCAAACATGTTTTTAACCATAATCATACACTGTTCCTTCAATCTAACTTTATAGAAGAGCAGGGAAAGAGTTGATTTTACAATAAAGAGATGTAGGGAAACTTCCACCTGCTGAGAACCTCAAAGGCCCATGCAGAAATGATCCCTGGAGAAGATGTAGGCAGCTATGAAGGACCTGAGAAAGCAAAAGTCATCTTCCATGGCAAACAACCCGGTCAGGATAAAAGGTTGTGTCTGAATTAGATTCTCTTCTTAATGTAGAGAACATGGACCAAAACAGGCCTGTGTGGAGATCTATTCCTGGGTGCCTATGGTTGATATACCATTCTAACTTGTGAAAGTGTCACAGGAAGTAGGGGCAGCCTCAATCTCATGGGACCCTTGGAAGCAACAGTTAAGACAAAGTGGTTGCCAAGACAGGGACCTCATTCAGTTCAGGAAGGAAATGACCTCACCTCACTTCCTTGGTGATGGAACTTTCTGAACTTTGGATCCAGGAAGCCAGGCACACAGAGCCAGTCCCAGTCCCCATCCCTGTGGTCTCACTTATTTGAATTTACCAAGGACAGTCAGTCTTTCTTGGTACCTTCAGACGTGAGAAGAACAAATGCCAGGAAAGCTCGGAAGCGTTGCTTTTCTTGAGAAAGCAGTTAGTGGCTCACCGTTGGCTCCTGAGAAGTTCACAGAGTTTGCCAAGGAGACCAGATCTGAGACAGGACAGGCTATTTTGGGGGAACATATTATGGCCTACAAGTCAGAGGACACTCTGGATAGTCAAAGACCTACTTGGGGGAAGAAGGTGCCTTTGTGGGTGTGGTTGTGGGTTTGTGGTTTTGTCTCATTCTCTGAGAATAGGTAGGAAAGTCAGTTTGTTTCGTTGGAAGTGGACTGTTTCTAGTAAGTCGTTTAACATGGCGAGTGTTTCTCTGTCTGTGTATCTCACTGTGTCCGTGGTTGTAGACATTAGAAAAGAGAATTCATGAATGGATGTGTCTTGTCGAGTAGAAAGCTTCTCAGCATTCATATTGCCCCATTTATGAATGGACTGTAGCTTGCCTTATTGATGTGCAACACCTGCTATCTTCCTAAGTTCCTGTTTTCTTCCTGAATTCCGGCCAATCTCAAGAATAGGCCTATGGTTTTGTGTCCAAGATCTTTACCACCTCAAAGCTCTGTGACATATCAATGTACTGGATAGCTGTAGGGAATGGGGAGCATCTCAGAAAACTCAGATATCAGTGTGACCAGGAAAGTCTCAGTGGAGAAACCCTGCTTTGGGCCTTTTACTTACCAATTGTTCTGTTGCCCTGAATGTCAGGAAGGTCTTTGCCTCTGGCCACCCCTTTTTGAAGCCTGAAGAAAACAGTTTTCAAAGGGAAATGATTGGGCATACCTGTGGCTCTTTTCTTAAGTGCTTTGAAAAGGGATGTGTATGAATCAGCCCCCTGGCCCTGTGTGTGGCTGTGACTTAGATTCTCAGCACCTGATGGATCTAAAGAAAGTTCCCATGTTTGCATCCAAATGAAAAATGGCCAAAAGAGCAGTCATTGGGATGAAGTCTCTTGACTTCCTCTGTAAGGTTCCTGAACTCCATCAAGTGAAAATAGGGATCCTTTGGGTCAAATGAGTTCTTCAAAACCTACAGAGGCTAGCCCATAGGTGTTTGGTTTTATCATGACTAAAATTCACATAAAGAATCTAAACCCCACAGTCAGTAGGCCTCAAATTGGAGAATTGGAGCGGTATTAATGGCAGGCCTATTTGATCACTCCTGGTTCACAGGATGGGTGTCCAGGCCACCTTGACTTTAGGCAAATGAGGGTCAAAGGAGCTTATTTTGGACACTGTCTTGGTCTGCGCCCCTCATTTAAACATCCAGCCAAATTATGATGAGTGTCAATATGGAAGAAGATGAGGGCCATATGGGAGTGTTCTTGTTTTAATTGTGGTAATTTGTGTGGTAGTTGGAAGAGATGACTGGGATCACCTGGGCTTGAACTCTGGTGTGATTCCCCTTAAAGAATGAGTTCTGGATCTGACCTCAGAGAAGTATTGCCGTGAATTCTCTTGGGATTTTACTAGGCCACGCGTGAGAATCGCCTTTGGAAACTGAGATCTAGGCCCAGGATGGCTTTCCACGGAGCTCGGGGATTCTGAGCCAGGATATCACATGATTTACTTCTTGAAGACTTGGCAGCCCTAGTTGAGAGTCCAAACACATATGGACCTCACATTGTAGACCACAATGTGTCTGGATTCATGTGACCTTTTTGCCAGTCTTTTGGAAGGCTTTTCTGTGAGTGTTCTCCAGAGCTTTCATTGAAATGAGCTTCCTCACCATTTAATGGTTCCTGAATTAATTGAAACCCACAGTGCCTCTAACTTCATTTTTGAAATATGACTAGATTAATACCATGAAATTTCTGAAATTCCCATGACCAGGTGGCACTGGATAAACTTTGGATTTCCTGTTGCTGATCATGAGTGTACCAAAGAGTGCCTTGATTGACTGGGTTTCGTGAAAATGGTGTAGAACAGAGATGCCAGTAATTTGGATCCTGCTGAGTACTGGGCCTAGAGAAGTGGACTGTAGGTGTGTAAATAAATATTTTTGGTAGGACCACCTGGATCTTCCATTGGCTTTGAAAGACTTGCGACTGACATGGTGCAGGCAGCAGACCTTTATATGTAAAGGCATCTTGTCATATGGAGAGGTTTCAGGGCAATGTTCAGAATCAGGTTGCTATAGTCAAGGGGAAAGCTATGTAGGATAGAAGCCTGGTTCGTACATTCTCTTCGCGACCCTGACCAACCACACATGACAGAACTCCTCCAGCATTTTTATCCCAGTTGAACTCCTTGTATTTCGTGAAGCAAGTACCAAACTCCCAGTGCAGCAGTAAGAAACACCCTGGAAAGTGGAGGATCACCAAATGGCTTCACAGTCCACATGGGAGACACTTCAGCCCAGTGGCCTCAGTTTACCTACAAAGAGAGAATTCAGCACCGCTGCCTCATGATCATTGGAAAATAAGAAACCATGTTCTCCAGGTAACATAGATGCAGACCCAGATTTCATGGTGTCACTACAAACGAAGCTAAATCTCCTGACAATTACATATATTTCTTGTTCCCAACCTCAGAGGAAGTTTCTCAAGAAGTCTTTAGGCCACCACAGCTCCATGTTTCTGGATTGTTTACCCTCTCGCTTACTTTTGGAAACTGTTCTACCACCTCCAGTGTTGTGAACTCCTGAGCATTTTCCATTCCACATAAATTCACAGATTTTCTAACTCCTCTCCTCTAATTGTGTCTTACTTTTAGCGATGGTTATGTCAAGGCATTGTTCTGGATGAGAGAGGGAAGATTTATGTGTATCACATTTTTGCATACACATTAGATTCATTTTCCTTTTTTCCATTTGAAATACTGAATCCCTGACACTAACCCATACCCTACTAGACTCTGACTACTAATCATAATATCATGGAGAGAAAGAAACCTAACCGAATAGAAATACAGGCCTTTCATAGGAAGCATGGTGTATACTTCTATTTGCCTTCTGCATTATCAAGAGTATGTGTTTTAAATCTAGTAAACTTTTCATTGTAATATTTCTCCATGATTTTTTAAAATTATCACATATATAAATTCCTGTCTCCCTTTCTCTGTATCCTATTCAGCACATGTATTTTTTTATGCATATATATAATATCCTACCTGGTATCACACGGACATTCTTTTGAGCTCCCTGACTTTGGAATATAAAATTGTGAGAACAGATGACTCTCCCTAAATAATGATGGAACTGAAAATTCAACCTATGGGTGAGCTTCCTAGTGAAAAACACTATACATAAATCCATGTTCAGTAAAATGAATATTTTTGAATACGTGGATGAATTATATTTCATGATGAATTTCGATTGGCATATATATTGCTAAATATTAATGTGTGTGTGTGTGTGTGTATGTGTGCATGTGTGTGTGTGTGTGTGTGTGTTTGTGTATTTTTTTTAAATCTGGAAAAAATATATATGTGTATATATATATATATATATATATATATATATATATATATATATATATTTTTTTTTTCTCCAGATTTTAAAAAAAAATATGAAAAATATGTGTCTTATTATACACTCCCTAAATTCATTTATATTCATGTATGTGGGTTCAAAATCCAATCTTTACAAGATTATTTTCAGCAATATTTATATTCCTGTAATACATTTTTGTTTCCTACTACTGAAAACTAAGTTCAGTAGGTGGTGCATACAAATCCTAATATTTCTACAGTACCTGACCCAGTTTAACATCAATGCAAGTATATTGCTATGGGACATGATGTGTATTTTGAAGTTCATTTTTATTCAACACTGGTATATTACTATGTTATCTGTTTATGGACATCATAGGATATATTTTTTCATCCACAACTTCACAAAATTATAGGCATTTGGTTCACATTCATTTACTTACTACTTAAGAACACATGTATTCCTCCATGTTTCTTTACTGGTCTTTTCACTAGACTTCTTTCTAAACACATTATTTTTGATTCCATAATCATTTTTGAAGCAATACTCACCTTTCACGATAAACCGTAACCCTAATATTACCATTACATATATAACTGGTTGGAATGATTGTATATATATCAATATAAGATTTCCAATATATTTTCAGATGCAAACTCAATCCATTATTTAAAGTTGGAACTAGTTATATACTTTATCACAATATGGTCTATTCATGCAACATCTCAATAATCATCAACACAAGGTACACCTATTTGTATCACCAGTACTAATTTATAAGTTTCCAGAATATTACTCCCCATAATGGTGGAAGAAATACTCATGTCACCTTATCAACATATACAATTTATCACGGTAGTATTCTGGACACAAAATGCAAAGGTCACACATATGATTGTACCAAAGCCTAAATGGAAAGTGACCATGGATTACTAAAAACATCCATGTCCAGGGTGCCTAATGCTCTCAAATGTCAATCCTATTGATTACTACATATTTGTTTCTTCCTAAGATTATATATTCAACCTCAAGCCTGTTGAAAATGTCTAATCCTATCACTCACTTTATACTTTGCCTGATTTCCTAATCTTTCTATTGATATCTGCTTTCCTACATATTTTTCCCAGTTCATCATTCTGACTGTCTCTTCACATGTGCTGACATTTACATTCACTCTCTAACTGAAACCCTATTGCTAAAGAACTTTTGGTCCAACTCCTAGTCTCACTCTTCTTCCTAAACCTACTGACTATCTTCCTAATCCTACAGACTATCCCTTTTTGACTGGATGTTCTCTTCTACATTCAATCATCCGAGGTACACGGTCCTATGCCATTGTATATCGATTTATCTGAGACCTCGGTGCAGAACATAACTCAAGCTAAGTATACAAATCAATGGTTCTGTTGCCCTGAATGTCAGGAAGGTCTTTGCCTCAGGCCACCCCTTTGTGAAGCCTGAAGAAAAAATTTTCAAATGGAAATA
Source organism: Callospermophilus lateralis (assembly GCF_048772815.1). Taxonomy (NCBI): domain Eukaryota; kingdom Metazoa; phylum Chordata; class Mammalia; order Rodentia; family Sciuridae; genus Callospermophilus; species Callospermophilus lateralis. The sequence continues at coordinate 143,023 of NW_027514751.1, read as the reverse complement.
AATGGACATCACCTGTGGCTCTTTGCTTAATTACTTTGGAAAGGGATTTGTCTGAATCTGCCTCTTGGCCCTGTGTGAGGCTGTGGCTTAGATTCTCAGCACCTAATGGATCTAAAGAAAGAACCCATGTGTGCATTCAAAACCAAAATGGCAAAAAGAGCAGTCATTGTGGATGAAGATTCTTGCCTTTCTCTGTTAGGTTCCTGACCCCCTTCAAGTGAGAATAAGGATCCTCTTTGTCAAATGAATTCTTCAATGCTCTGCAGATATGCTTGTGTTTTCTCATGACTCCAAATCACATAAAAAATCTATACCTGACATTCAGTAAGCCTCAAATTATAGAAACAGAGCGGATTTAATGGCAGGCCTTTTTGATCACTCCTGGTTCACAGGAAGGGTGTCCAGGCCACCCTGACTTTAGGGAAATTAGAAGCAAGGGAGCTTATTCTGGAAACTTTCTTTGGTTGCGACCCTCATGAAAACTTCCATCCAGAACTTTTGATGAGGGTCTTTATGGACGAAGATGAGGGCCATGTGGGAGTTTTTTTGTTCTAATTGTGGTCATTTGTGTGGGGGTTGGAAGAGATGACTTGGTCCACCTGGGCTTGAACTCTGGTGTGATTTCCCTTAGAGCCTGAGTTCTGGAACGTACCTCATAGAAGTATTGAAATGAATTGTGTTGGTTTTTAGGAGGCCACGCATGAATGTCACCCTTTGAAACTGAGATCTAGGCCCAAGGTGGCTTTCCACAGAGCAATGGGAATCTAACCCAGGAAATCACATGATTTTATTCTGAAAGACTTTGCAGCCATTGTTGGCCCTCGGAAGCAAGAAGGAGTGGCCATACTCATATCGATTAAAATCAACTTAAACCTAAGTTAATCAAAAGTGATAAAGAAGGACACTATATACTGTTAAAAGGCACCATTAACCAACAAGACATAACAATTATCAATTTGTATGCATCAAACAATGGTGGTGCAAAGTCATAAAACAAACTCTCCTCAACTTCAGGAGTCATATAGGCTATAACACAATAATTACGGGTGACTTCAGCACACAACTCTCGCAATTGGACAGATCCTCTAGAGAAAATCTGAATTAAGAAACTATAGAACTTAATAGAACAATCAATAACCTAGACTTAACCAACATATATAGAATATATCAAACATCATAAAGTGGATACATGTTCTTCTCAGCAGCACATTGGTCCTACTCAAATATAGACCATATATTATGCCATATGGAAACTCTTAGTAAATATAAAAGTATGGAGATAATACCATGCACCATATCTGATCATAATGGAATGAAACTTGAAATTAATGATTGAAGAAGGAAGGAAAAATTCTACATCACATGGAAAATGAACAATATGTTACTGAATGATCAATGGGTTACAGAAGACATAAAGGCGGAGATAAAAAATTTCTTAGAGACAAATGACAATACAGACAAAGCATACCGGATTCTATGGAAAACAATGAAAGCAGTTTTAAGAGGGAAATTCATTTCTTGGAATTCTTTCCTCAAAAAAAAAAAAAAAGAAAAAAAAAAACAACAAATAAATGATCTCACACTACATCTCAAAAACCTAGAAAAAAAAAAGCAAAACAACAAATGTAGTAGAAGACAAGAAATAATTAAAATTAGAGGAGAAATCAACAAAATTGAAACAAAAAAATTGAAAAAATAAAAGTTGGTTCTTTGAAAATAAATTAAATCGACAGGGCCTTAGCCATGCTAATGAAGAGAAGTAGAGAGAGAACTCAAATTACTAACATATGGGATAAAAAAGGCAACATCACAACAGACACTACAGAAATTCAGATGATAATTAGAAAGTATTTTGAAACCCCATATTCCAATAAAACAGAAGATAATGAAGATATTGATAAATTTCTTATGTCATATAATCTGCCAAGTTTGAGTCCAGAAGACTCACACAATTTAAATAGACCAATAACAAAGGAAGAAATAGAAGAAACCTTCAAAAGACTACCAACCAAAAAAAGCCCTGGACCAGATGGTTATACAGCAGAGTTCTACAAAACGTTCAAAGATGAATTAATACCAATACTTTTCAAGCTATTTCAAAAAATAGAAAAAGAAGGAGTTCTTCCAAATTCATTCTATGAGGCCAACATCACCCTGATCCCAACACCAGACAAAGACACTTCAAAGAAAGAAAACTACAGACCAATATCTCTAATAAACTTGGATGCAAAAATTCTCAATAACATCCTGGCAAATAAAAAACAAAAGCATATAAAAAAATTGTGCTTCATGATCAAGAGGGATTCATCCCAGGGATGCAAGGCTGGTTCAATATACGGAAATCAATAAATGTAATCCATCACATCAATAGACTTAAAGAGAAGAACCATATGATCATCTCGATAGATGCAAAAAAAGCATTCTACAAAGCACAGCATCCCTTTTTCTTTAAAACTCTATAAAACACTAGGAATAACAGGAACTTACCTCAACATGGTAATAGCTATATATGCTAAACCTCAGGCTAGCATCATCCTAAATGGAGAAAAACTGAAGGCATTCCCTCTAAAATTTGCAACAAGACAGGGATGCCCTCTATCACCACTTCTATTTAATTTAGTTCTTGAAATACTATCCAGAGCAATGATACAGACAAAGGAAATTAAAGGCATAAAAATAGGAAAAGAAGAACTTAAATTATCGCTATTTGTGGATGACATGATAATATATTTAACAGACCCAAAAGGGTCTACAAAGAAACTGCTAGAGTTAATAAATGAATTCAGCAAATTGGCAGGATATAAAATCAACACGCATAAATCAAAGGCATTCTTGTATATCAGCAACAAAACTTCTGAAATGGAAATGAGGAAAACCACTCCATTTACAGTATACTCAAAGAAAATAAAAAACTTGGGAATCAACCTAACCAAAGAGGTGAAAGATTTATACAATGAAAACTACAGAACCCTAAAGAGAGAGATAGAAGAAGATGTTAGAGGATGGAAAAATATGCCCTGTACATGGATAGGCAGAAATAACATCATCAAAATGGCGATATTACCCAAAGTTCTCTACAGGTTTAATGCAATGCCAATCAAAAACCCAATGGCATTTCTTGTAGAAATAGATAAAGTAATCATGAATTTCATATGGAACAACAAAAGACCCAGAATAGCGAAAGCAATTCTAAGCAGGAAGTGTGAATCCAGAGTTCAAACTGTACTACAAAGCAATAGTAACAAAAACAGTGTGGTACTGGTATCAAAACAGGCAGATGGACCAATGGTACAGAATAGAGGACACAGAGACATATCCACAAAATTACAACTTTCTTGTATTTGAAAAGGGACCTAAAAGCATGCAATGTAAGAAGGATAGCATCTTCAACAAATGGTGCAGGGACAATTGGAAATTCATATGCAACAAAATGAAACGGAATCCCTTTCTCTCACAATGCATAAAAGTTAACTCAAAATGGATCAAGGAGCCAGATATAAAATCAGAGACACTGCGTCTGATAGAAGAAAAAGTTGGCTATGATGTACATACTGTGGGGTTGGGCTCCAAATTCCTTAATAGGACACCCATAGCCCAAGAGTTCATAAAAAGAATAAACAAATGGGACTTACTTAATCTAAAAAAGTTTTTTCTCAGCAAGAGAAACAATAAGAGAGTTAAATAGAGAGCCTACATCCTGGGAACAAATTTTTACCCCTTACACTTCAGATAGAGCCCTAATATCTAGAATATACAAAGAACTCAAAACAATTAAACAATGAGATAACAAATAACCCAATCAACAATGGGCCAAGGATCTTAACAGACACTTCACAGAGGAGGATATACAATCAATCAACAAGTACATGAAAAAATGCTCACCATCTGTAGCAGTCAGAGAAATGCAATCAAAACCACCCTAAGATACCATCTCACTCCAGTAAGATTGGCAGCCATTATGAAGTCGAACAACAATAAGTGTTGGTGAGGATGTGGGGTAAAGGGTACACTTGTACACTGCTTGTGGGCCTGCAAATTGGAGAGTCCAATATGGAAAGCAGTATGGAGATTCCTGGGAAAGCTGGGAATGGAACCACCATTTGAGATATCGCCCTTCTCAGACTCTTCCCTGAGGATCTTAATAGAGAGCAGTATAAGGATACTGCCACATCGATGATCATAGCGGCACAATTCACAATAACTAGACTGTGGAACCAAACTAGATGCCCTTCAATAGACGAATGGATAATAAAAATGTGGCATCTATACACAATGGAGTATTACACAGCACTGAAAATGACAAAATCATAGAATTTGCAGGGAAATGAATGGCATTAGAATAGATTATGCTAAGCGAAGCTATCCAATCCTTAAAAAACAAATGCCAAATGTTTTCTTTTATATAGAGAGAGCAAATAAGAAGAGAACAGGGAGGAAGAACATGAGAAAAATATTAAAACTAAACAGAGATGAGTGGGGGGAGAGAAAGGGAGAGAGAAGGAAAATTATATGGAAATGGTAGGAGACTACTCAATGTTACACAAAATTACATATAAGAGGTTGTGAGGCTAAAGAGGGGAAAACAAGGGAGAGAATTAAACAACAGCAGATGAGGTAGAGAGGGAAGATGGGAGGGGAGGGGGAATAGTAGGGGATAGGAAAGGTAGCAGAATTCAACAATAACTAGTATGCTATTATGTAAAAACGTGAGTGTGTAACTGATGTGATTCTGCGATTTGTATTTGGGGTAAAAATGGGAGTTCATAACCCAATTAAGTCAAATGTATGAAAGATGATATATCATGAGCTTTATAATGTTTTGAACAACCAAAAAAAAAGAATTGAATTTCCAATATTTGAGTCATATAACAACTTTATTTTTTAATAAAATTGTCTTTTATTTGTTATCTTACTTGCTGGTATCTGCCTTTCAGTTTTAAAAAACTATGTGCTTTAGCCATTCATCCATGTAGTATGTAACAGAAAATTTTGAGTGTCTCCATATAACCAGATTGGCAAGGCATCAAGGTTTCCTTCACAAACAAGGTGAAGGCTTTGCCATTAGAAATTTAATATTCTGCAAAACAATTTTTTTAACTTTTCAATTAAATTTCCAAAAAAATTTAGAAAAAAAAAGAATCTAAACCCCACAGTAAGAAGGCCTCAAAGTGGAGAAGTGGAGCATTTACGGCAGGCCTATTTGATCACTGCTGGTTCACAGGAAGCGTGTTCAATCAACCCTGATGTTAGGCAAATGAGGGGCAAGGGAGCTTATTTTGGGCACTGGTTTGGATGTGCACCTCATGGAAAACTCCATCCAGAGGTTATGATGTGTGTTTATATGGAAAAAGATGAGGGCCATGTGGGAGTGTTTTGGTTTTAATTGTGGTCATTTGTGTGGTAGTTGGAAGAGATGACTGGGTCCACCTGGGCTTGAACTCTGGTGTGATTCCCCTTAGAGAATGAGATTTGGAACTGACTTCAGAGAAGTATTGCCATGAATGTTGTTGGGATTTCAGGAGGCCACGCATGAGAGTCGCCCTTGGAAACTGAGATCTTGGCCCAGAGAGGCTTTCCAGAGAGCACTGGGAATCTCAGCTAGAATATCACAGGTTTTATTCTGAAAGACCTGGCAGCCATCGTTGAGAGTCAAAACACACATGGACCTCACATTGGAGACCTCAATGGGCCTGGCTTCATGTGACAATTTGGCCACTCTTTGGGAAGCCTTGCCTGTGAGAGATCTCCAGATCCTTCATTAAAATGAGCTTCCTCAACATTTAATGGATCCTGAATGAATTGAAAAACACAGTACCAACAACTTCATATGTGAAAAATAGTTACATAAATACCATGAATTTTTAGAAATTCTCATGACCAGGTGGCACTGGAGAACCTTTGGATGTCCTGTTGCTGATCATGAGTATACCAGACAGTGCCTTGATTGACTAGGTATCATGAAAATGGTGTAGAACAGAGATGCCAGTAAGTTGGAGCCTGATATGTAGTGGGCCTAGAGCAGTGGTGTGCAGGTGTGTGATAAAACATCTGTGGTGGGGCCTGTGGATCTGCCATTGACTTTCAAATGCCTTGACACAGACACGGTGCAGCCAGCAGACCCTTCTATATAAAGGCATCTTGTTATATGGAGATTTTTCACGGCAATGTTTAGAATCAGGTTGCTATGGTCAAGGGGCAAGCTATGTGGGATAGAAGCCTATTTGATGCATTCCCATGCAGACACTGACCCACCACACGTGACAGAACTCCCTCCAGCACTGTGTCCCACTTGAACTCCTTGTATTTCGTGAAGCAAATACCAAACTCCCAGTGCAGCAGCAAGAAACACAATGAAAAGTCGAGGATGACCAAGTGGCTTCACAGTCCACATGGGGTGACACTTAGCCCCCGTGGCCACAATTTAGCTACAAAGAGAGAATTTAGCACTGCTGCCTCATGTTCATTGGAAAATAAGAAACCATGTCCTCCTGGTCACATAGATGCAGACCTAGCTTTGATGGTCTCACTACATCGGAAGTTAAAGCTCCTGAAAACAACATATATTTCAAGTGCCCAAGCTCAGAGGCAATTTCTCAAGAAGTGTTTAGGCCAGCAGATCTCCATGTTTGTGGAGTGTTTACCATGTCACTTACTTTTGGAAACTGCTCTATCAACTCCAAGGTTGTGAACTCCTGAGCATTTTCCATTCTAAATATATATTCACAGATTTTCTAACTCTTCTCCTCTAATTCTGACTTACTTGGGGCAAAGGGAATGTCAAGTCATTGTTCTGGATGAGAGAGGGAAGATTGTTTTGTAGCACATATTTGCATACACATTGGATTCATTTTCCAATTTTCTGTTTGAAATACTGAATCCCTGACACTAACCCATACCCTACTAAACTCTGACTACTAATCCTAATATAATGGAGAAAAATAACCCAAACAGAATAGAAATACAAGCATTTCAGAAGAAGCATGGTGTATAGTTGGAATTACCTTTTGCATGATATAAGGTAGGAGTTATAAATCTAGTCAATTATTTGTTGAAATAATTTTCCATGTGTTTTTAAAGTTAAGAAAAATGTGAATTCCTGTCTCCCTTTCTCTGTAGCCTATTAAGCAAATGTATTTTTATATGCACAAATAGAATCCTACCTGGTTTCACATATACATTCTTGTGAGGTGGCTGACTTGGCAGATACAAATTGTGAGAAGAGATCACTCCTCCTAAACGCTGTTTTAACTGAAAATTGAACCCATGGGTGAGCTTCCTAGATGAACAACACTATACACATATTCATGTTCAGTAAAATGAATATTTTGGGATATGCGGATGAGTTATTTTTCATGATGAATTTCAATTGGCATATATATTGCTACATTATAATGTGTGTGTTTGTGTGTCTATATATACATTATATTTATATATATATATATATATATATATATATATATATATATATATATATATATTCTCCAGATTTACCAAAATATGAAATATATGTGTCTTCTTATACACCGCGTGAATTCATTCATATTCATATATGTGGATTTATAATCAACTTTTAAAAAGTTTATTCTCAGAAATATACATCCACTGAAATAAATATTTGTTTCCTAGTACTGAAAACTAACTTCAGGGAAGGGTGCTTACAAATCCTAATATTTCTACAGTAACTGACCAAGTTTAACATCAATGCAAGTAGATTCCTATTGGATATGGTGTGTTTATTAAAGTTCATTTTAATCAAACCTGGTACGTTATTATTTCTTCAGTTTATAGACATCATAAATTATATCCTTTCATTCACAAGTTCACAAATTTATAAACATTTGGTTCACTTTCAATCACTTCCTCCTTCAGAACACTTATATTTCTCCATGTTTCTTGACTGGTCTTTTCACTAGACTTCTTTCTAAAGACATTGTTTTCGATTCCATAATCATTTTTGAAGCAAAACTCACACACTATTTATGATAAACGGTAACCCTAATATAACCATTAGATATATAAGTGGTTGGAATGAATGTATGTATATCAATAAATGATTTCCTCTATTTTTTCAGATATCAATACAATCCATTATTTAAATTTGGAACCAGTCATATAATTTATTCACAGTATGGTCTATTAATGCATCATCTCTATATTCATCAACACAGGGTAAGCCGATTAGTATCCCCAGTACTAATTTATATCTTTTCAAAATATTTCCCCCAGAAATGGTGGAAGAAATACTCATGTCACCTGATCTTCATATACATATTAACACAGTAATATTCTGGACACAAAATGCGAAGGTCACCCTTATGAATGTACCAAAGCCTCAATGGAATGTGAACATGGATTACTAAATATATCCATGTCCAGGTTGCCTAATGCTCTCAAATGTCAATCTTATTGGTGACTACAAATTGGTTTCTTCTTAAGATTATGTATTCAACCTCAACCCTGTTGAAAATGTCTAATCCTATCACGTTATACTTTGCCTGATTTCCTAATGTCTCTATTGATGTCTGCTTTCCTACATATTTTCCCCAGTTCATCATTGTGCCTGACTCTTCACATATGGTGTCATTTATATTCACTCTCTAACCAAAACCCTATTGCTAAAGTACATTTGGTCCAAATCCTAGACTCACTCTTCCTTCTAAACCTACTGACTATCTTCCTAATCCTACACACAATCCCTTTTTGACTGGATGATCTCTTCTACATTTAATCATCTGAGGTACAGGGTCTTATGCCATTGTATATCAATTTAACTGAGACCTCGGTGCAAAACATAACTCAAGCTAAGGATCCCAATCAAGGGTCCAAATCCTTCTGGGCTTCAAATATTACCTAGATTTCTGTTTTCATACTTATGTTCTACCTCTATATTCTTATAAATATCGCTGGTTCCCAATACCATTATTCATCCAGCAGAATGATTTCCAACCCAAATCAAACATGCTATTAATCCTAACCATACAATGTTCTTTCAATCTCACTTTACAGAAGAGCAGGGACAAAGTTGGTATTACAATACAGGAAGTTAGGAGATCTTCCAACTGCTGAGTACCTCAAAATCCTTGCAGAAATGATCCCTGGAGAAGATGCAGGCAGCTATGAAGGACCTGAGAGAACAAAAGTCATATTCCATGGCAAAAAACATGGTCAGGATGAAAAGATGTGTCTGAGTCAGCCTCTCTATTCTTTATGTAGGGAAGATGGACCAAACCAGGCCTGTGTGGAGAGCTGTTCCCAGGTAACTATGGTTTCTATACCATTCTAACATGAGAAAGTATCACAGGAAGTAGGGCAGCCTCCATGTCAGGAGACAATAGGAAGAAACTGTTAGGACAAAGTGGTGGCCAAGACAGTGACCTCATTCATTTTCTGAAGGTAGTGACCTCACCTCACTTCCTTGGTGATGGAGCTCTCTGAATTTTGTGATCCAGGAAGCAAGGCACCCTGAGCCAGTCCCAGTCCCAGTCGCAGTGGGCTCATTTCTTTGGATTTTCCAGGAACAGAGTCAGTCTTTCTTGGTACCTACTGATGTAAGGGTTGCCAAATACCAAGAAAGCTCTGAAGAGGGGTCTTTCCTGAGAGAATAGGAATTGGCTCACCACTGCGTCCTTACAACTTCACAGATTTGACCAAGGAGACCAGATCTGAGACAGAAAGGCCATTTCTGGTGAGCATTGTATGTCCTACCAGTCAGAGGACATTCCAGATAGTCACACACCTACTTGGAAGAAGGAGGTGCATTAGAGGGTGTTGGTTTGTGTTTGTGGTTTTTTCACATGATCTGAGAATAGGTAAAAAAGAAGGTTTGTTTGGTTTGGAGTGGACTGTTTCTAGTAAGTCATTTGACAAGGAGACTGTTTCTGTGTCTGTGTATCCCATTGTGTTTTTCTTTGTAGATATTAGAAAAGAAAATAGCTCATTGGGTGTGTCCTGTCTAGTAGAAAACTTCCCAGTATGCATCCTTCCCAATTAATGAATGGACTGAGGCTTGCCTCATCCATGGGCAACACCTGCTATCTACCTAAGTTCTCATTTTTTTCCTGAATTCTGGCCACTCTCAAGATTAGTATCATGTATTTTTGTACAAGATACGTACCACCTCCAAGCTCTGTGACATGGCCATGTACTGGATAGTTGAAGAGAATGGCGAGCATCTCAGAAAACTCACATATCAGAGTAACCAGGAAAGTCTCCTAGGAGAAACCCTGCTTGGGGGCTTTTGATTACCTATTGTTCTGTTTCTCTGAATGTCAGAAAGGTCTTTGCCTCAGGCCAAACCTTAGTGAAGCCTGAAGAAAAGAGTTTTCAAATGGAAATGAATGGGAATCACCTGTGGCTTTTTACTTTATTGCTTTGGAAAAAGATTTGTCTGAATCAGCCTCTTGGCCCTGTGTGAGCCTGTGGTTTAGATTTTCAGCACCTGATGGGTCTAGAGAAAGATCCCATGTGGGCATTCAAAACCAAAATGGAAAAAAGATCAGTCATTTTGGATGAAGCCTCTCGCCTTCCTCTGTAATATTTCTGACCTCCATCAAGTGAGAATAGGGATCATTTGTGTCAAATGAGTTCTTCAAAGCCCTGCAGAGGCTGGACAATAGGTGCTTGCGTTTTCTCATGACTCCAATTCACACAAAGAATCTATACCCCACAGTCAGTAGGCCTCAAATTTGAGAAGTGGAGCAGTATTAACAGCAGTCCTATATGATCACTTCTGTTTCACAGGAATGTTGTCCAGGCCACCCTGACTTTAGGCAAATGAGGGGCAAGGGAGATTATTTTTGACACTGTCTTGGGCTGTGCCCCTGATGGAAACCTCCAGCTAGAGTTTATGATTAGTGTCTATATAAAAGAAGAAGAGGGCCCTGTGGGAGTGTTTTGGTTTTAATTGTCATCATTTGTGTGGCAATTGGAAGAGATGCCTGGGTCCACCTGGGCTTGAACTCTGTTGTGATTCCCCTTAGAGACTGAGTTGTGGAACTGAACTCAGAGAAGTATTGCCATGAATTGTGTTGGGATTTTTGGAGGCCACGCATGAGATTCGCCATTGGAAACTGAGATCTAGGCCCAGGGTGACTTTCCACAGAGCACTGGGAATCTCAGCCAGGATATCACAAGATTTTATTTTGAAAGATTGTCAGCCATAGTTGAGAGTCAAAACACACATGGAATTCACATTGTAGACCTCAATGGGCCTGGCTTCATGTGACCTTTTGCCCACTCTTTGGGAAGCCTTGCCTGTGAAAGTTCTCCAGAGCTTTCATTGAAATGAGATTCCTCACCTTTTAATGGTTCCTGTATAAATTAAATCCCACAGTGCCTCCAACTTCATTATTGAAAAATATCTAGATAAATACCATGAATTTTTTGAAATTACTATGACCAGGTTGCACTGGAGAACTTCTGAATGTCCTGTTCCTGATCATGATTGTACCAGACAGTGCCTTGATTGACTGGGTTTCATGAAAAAAGTGTAGAACATAGATGCCAGAAAGTTGGAGCCTGCAGACTAGTGGGCCTAGAGCAGAGGAGTGTAGGTGTGTGAAAAAAAACATTTGTGGTGGGTCCACGTGGATCTGCCATTGGCTTAGAAAGACTTGTGACTGACATGGTACAGCCAGCAGACCCTTCTATGTAAGGGCATCTTGTTATATGGAGAGGATTCCTGCCAAAGGTCAGAATCAGGTTGCTATTGTCAAGTTGAAAAGCTATGTGGGATTGAAGCCTCACTGGTGCATTTTACTAACCCACCACACGTGAGAGTACATCCTCCAGCACTGTGTCCCAGTAGAACTCCTTGTATTTCGTGAAGCCAATACCAAACTCACAGTGCAGCAGTAAAAAACACCACGAAAGTGGATAATGACCAAATGGCTCTACAGACAACACAGTTAGATACTTAGACCCCAGTGGCCAAAGTTTACCTACAAAGAGAGAATTCAGCACTGCTGCCTCATGTTCACTAGAAAACAAAAAACCATGTCATCCAGGTCACATAGATGGAGACCCGGAATTGATGGTCTCACTACAAAGGAAGCTAAAACTCCTGACAACAATATATATTTTAACTGCCCGACCTCAGAGGCAGTTTCTCAAAAAGTCATTGGGCCAGCAGAGCTCCATGTTTGTGGAGTGTTTACCCTCTCCCTTTTTGTAACCCGTTCTACCTCCTACAAGTTTGTGAACTCCTGAGCATTTTTCTTTCCACATATGTATTCACAGATTTTCTAACTTTTCTCCACTAATTGTGTCTTATTTGGGGCGAAGGTAATGTCAAAGCATTGTTCTGGATGAGAGTGGGATGATTTTTGTGTAGCACATATTTGCATACACATTAGATTCATTTTCATATTTTCCATTTGAAATACTGAATCCCTGACACTAACCCATACCCTACTAGACTCTGACTACTAATCCAAATATGATGGAGAAAAAGAAACTTAACAGAATAGAAATACAGGCCTTTCATAGGAGGCATGGTGTATACTTGGACTTGCCTTCGGCTTTTTCAACGGTATGTGTTATAAATATAGTCAACTTTTCATTGTAATACTTCTCCATGAGTTTTTAAAATTAACACATATGTAAATTTCTGTCTCCCTTTCTCTGTAGCCTATTCATCACATGTATTTTTTAATGCATCTTTAGAATTCTACCTGGTATCACATGTACATTCTTGTGAGCTTGATTATTTTGGAAGATACAAATTGTGAGAAGAGATCACTCCCTCTAAATACTGATGGAACTGGAAATTCAACCTATGGGTGAATTTCCTAGATGAACAATATTATGCATAAATAAATGTTCAGTAAAATGAATATTTTTGGATACGTGGATGATATCTATTTTATTATGATTTTCAAATGGCATATATATTGCTACATTTTAATGTCTGTGTATGTGAGTATCTATCTATCTATCTATCTATCTATCTATATAGATATAGATATCTACTCTTTAGATTTTCCAAAATATGAAATATATGTGTCTTATTATACACTTTCTAAATTTACTCATGTGTGTGTATGTGGATTTATAATCAAATTTTCACAAAATAATTCTTAGAAATATTCATCCACCTTAAATACATATTTATTTCCTAGTACTAAAAACTAAATTCAGTGAATGGTGCATACAAATCGTAATATTTCCACAGTGACTGACCCAGTTTCACATCAATGCAAGTAGACACCTATGGGACCATGATGTGTATTTTGAAGTTCATTTTTATTCAACACTGATACATTACTATTTCTGCAGTTTATGGACATAATAGGATATATTCTTTCATCCACAATTTCACAAATTTATAGGCATTTAGTTCACTTTCAATCACTTCCTACTTCAGAACACATGTATTCCTCCATGTTTCTTGACTGTTCTTTTAATGAGATTCTTTCCAAACACATTATTTTTGATTTCCATAATCATTTTTGAAGCAAAACTCAGACACTCTTCATGATAAACCATAATGCTAATATTACCATTAGATGTATAACTGGTTAGAATGAATTTATGTATATCAATATAAGATTTATTATATATTTTCAGATATCAATTCAATCCATTATTTAAAGTTTGAACCAGTTATATTATTTATTCACAGTATGGTCTATTAAGGCATCATCTCTATATTCATAGACCGATGGTATACCTATTTGTATCCCAAATACTAATTTATAAGTCTTTAAAATATTGCTTTAAGAATATTGGAAGAAATACTCTAGCCACCTGATATATATATACATTTCATCACAGTAATATTCCTGACACAAAATGCAACGGACACACTTATGATTGTACCAAAGCCTATATTGAAAGTGAGCATGTATTACTAACAACATCCATGTCCTGATTAACTAATGATCTCAAATATCATTCCTATTGGTGAGTACATATTTGTTTCTTCCTAAGATTAAATATTGAAACTGAACCCTGTTAAAAATGTCTCATCCTATCACTCACTTTGTACTTTGCCTGATTTCCTAATGTCTCTATTGATATCTGATTTCCTACACATTTTCCCCAGTTCATCACTGTGACTGACTCTTGAAATATGCTGACATTTACATTCACTCTCTAACAAAACCCCTATATCTAAAGAACTTTTGGTCCAACTCCTAGACTCACTGAAATGGGTTCTTCAAAGCCCTGCAGAGGGTAGCCCATAGGTGCTTGGGTTTTCTCATGACCCCAATTCACATAAAGAATCTATGCCCCACAGAGAGTAGGCCTCAAATTGGATAAGTAGAGCAGTATTAATGGCAGGCCTATTTGATCACACCTGATTCACAGGAAGGGTTTCCAGGCCACCCTGAATTTAGGCAAATAAGGGGCAAATGAGCTTATTTTGGACACTGTCTTAGGCTGCGCCCCTCATGGAAACCTCCAGCAAGAAGTTATGATGAGAGTTTATATTGAAGAAGATGAGGGCCATGTGGGAGTGTTTTGGTTTAATTGTGGTCATTTGTGTGGTAGTTGGAAGAGATGACTGGGTCCACATGGGCTTGAACTCTGGAGTGATTCCCCTTAGAGACTGAGTTCTGGAAATGAACTCAGAGAAGTATTGACATGAATTGTGTTGGGATTTTAGGAGGCCACACATGAGAGTTGCCCTTGGAGACTGAGATCTAGGCCCAGGATAGCTTTCCAAAGAGCACTGGGAATCTCAGCCAGGATATCACATGACTTTATTCAGAAAGACGTGGCAGCCATTGTTGAGAGTCAAAACACACATGGACCTCAATTGTAGACCTCAATGGGCCTGGCTTAATGTGACCTTTTGGCCACTCTTTGGGAAGCCTTGCCTCTGAGAGTTCTCCTGAGCTTTAATTGAAATAATCTTCCTCACCATTTCATGGTTCCTGAATAAATTGAAAGCCACAGTGCCTCCAAATTCATCCTTGAAAATTGGCTATATAAATACCATGAATTTTTTAAATTCCCATGAACAGGTGGCACTGGAGAACCTTTGGATATCTGTTGCTGATCACGAGTGTACCAGACATTGCATTGATTGACTGGGTTTCATGAAAATGGTGAGAACAGAGATGCCAGAAAGTTGGAGCCTGCTGACTAGTGGGCCCAGAGCAGTGGTGGGCAGGTGTATGATAAAACATCTGTCGTGGGTACACGTGGTTCTGCCATTGGTTTCCGAATGATTTGTGACTGACATGGTGCAGCCAGCAGAACCTTACAAGTAAAGGGACCTTGTTATATGGAGAGGTTTCAGGGCAATGTTCAGAATCAGGTTGCTATGGACATGGGTGCAAGCTTTTTGGGATAGAAGCCTGGTTGGTGCATTCTCCTGCAGACCCTCATCCACTACACGTGAGAGTACTCCCTCTAGCACTGTGTCCCAGTTTTTCTCCTTGTATTACGTGAAGCCAATACCAAACTCCCAGTGCAGCAGTAAGAAACACCACGAAAAGTGGAGTATGACCAAATGGCTTCACAGATCACATGGTTAGACACTTAGACCCCAGTGTCCTCAGTTTAATAACAAAGGGAAAATTCAGAACTTCTGCCTCATGTTCAATAGCATATAAGGAACAATGTCATCCAGGTCACATAGATGCCGACCCAGGTTTGATGGTCTCAATACAAAGGAAGCTAAAGCTCCTGACAACAACAAATTTTTCAAGGGCCCAAACTCAGAGGCAGTTTCTCAACAACTCATTAGGCCACCAGAGTTCCATGTTTGTGGAGTGTTTACCCTGTACCTTACTTTTGAAAATTCCACTACCACCTCCAAGGTTGTGAACTCCTGAGCATTTTCTTTTCCAGATATATATTCACAGACTTTCAAACTCTTCTCCACTAATTGTGTATTACTTGTGGCGAAGGAAATATCAAGGCATTGTTTTGGAGGACAGTGGGAAGATTTTTGTCTAGCAAATATTTGCATACACATTAGATTCATTTTTCTATTTTCCATTAGAAATACTGAATCCCTGTCACTAACCCATACCCTACTAGACTCTGACTACTAATCTTAATATGATGTAGAAAAAGAAACCTAACAGAATAGAAATACAGGCCGTTCATAGGAGGCATGGTGTATACTAGGACTTGCCTTCTGCTTTATCAAGTGAATGTGTTATAAATCTAGTCAAGTTTTCATTGTAATACTTCTCCATGAGTTTTTAAAGTTAACACATATGTACATTTCTGTCTCCCTTTCTCTGTACCCTATTCATCTCATGAAATTTATTATGCATATTTAGTATCCTACCTGGTATCACACGTACATTCTTGTGAGCTTGCTGTTTTAGGAAGATACAAATTGTGAGAAGAGATCACTCCCCCTAAATACTGATGGAACTGAAAATTCAACATATGGGTGAATTTCCTAGATGAACAGCATTATACATAAATCCATGCTCAGTAAAAAGAATAGTTTTGGATATGAGGATGATATATATTTCATGATGAATTTTGATTGGCATACATATTACTACATTTTAATGTCTGTGTTTGTATCTTTATATATATATATATATATATATATATATATATATATATATATATATATATATATTTTTTTTTTTTTCTCCAGATTATTCAAAATATGAAATATATGTGTCTTATTTTACACTCACTAATTTAACTCATGTTCCTATATGTGGATTTATAATCAAATTTTCACAAAATTATTCTCAGAAATATTCATCCACATGAAATACATATTTATTTCCCAGTACTGAAAACTAACTTCGGTGAAAGGTGCTTACAAATCCTAATATTTGTACAGTAACTGACCCAGTTTAACATCAATGCAAGTAAAATCCTATGGGACATGATGTGTATTTTGAAGTTCATTTTTATTCAACACTGGTACATTACTATTTCTTCAGTTTATGGACATTATAAGATAATACTTTTCATCCACAAGTTAACAAATCTGTACGCATTTGGTTCACTTGCAATTACTTCCTGCTTCAGAATATATGTATTCCTCCATGTTTCTTGACTGTACTTTTCATGAGATTATTTCCAAACACATTATTTTCGATTTCCATAATCATTTTTGAAGCAAAACTCCCACACTCTTCATGATAAACCATAATGCTAAAATTACCATTAGATGTATAACTGGTTAGAATGAACTTATGTATATCAATATAAGATTTCCTATATATTTTCAGATATCAATTCAATCCATTATTTAAAATTTGATCAAGTTATATTATTTATTTACAGTATGGTCTATTAAGGCATCATCTTTATAATCATAGGCACAGGGTACACGTACTTGTGTCCCCAATACTAATTTATAAGTCTTAAAATGTTGCTTTCAGAAATGTTTGAAGAAATACTGTAGTCACCTGATATACATTTACATTTCATCACAGTAATATTCCTGACAAAAAATGCAACGGACACCCTTATGATTGTACCAAAGCCTAAATTTAATGTGAGCATGTATTACTAACAACATCCATGTCCTGATTAACTAATGATCTCAAATATCATTCCTATTGGTGACTACATATTTGTTTCTTCCTAAGATTATATATTCAAATTCAACCCTGTTAAAAACGTCTTATCCTATTACTCACTTTGTACTTTCCCTGATTTCCTAATGTCTCTATTGATATCTGCTTTCCTACACATTTTCCCCAGTTCATCACTGTGACTGACTCTTCACATATGCTGACATTTGCATTCACTCTCTAACCAAAACCCTATATCTAAATAACTTTTGGAACTATCCCTTTTTGTCTGGAGGATCTCTTCCTCATTCAGTCATCCAAGGTACAAGGTCCTATGCCATTGTATAACGATTTATTTGAGACAACTTTGTGGAAATAATTCAAAGCTAAGTATCCCAATCAAGGGCCCAGTGTTCATCTGGGTTTCAAATCTTTCCTAGATTTCTGTATTCATACTTATATTACACCTATATATGCTTGTAAATATCGGAGGTCCCCAATACCATTATTCATCTCGCAGAATGATTCCTAACCCAAATTGAACATGTTATTAACCCTAACCATGCACTGTTCCCTCAATTTAACTTTACAAAGACCAGGGACAGAGTTGGTGTTATAATACAGGTAGGTAGGGGATCTTCCACCTGTTGAGAACCTCAAGTTCCATGCAGAAATAAACCCTGAAGAAGATGTAGGCAGCTATGAAGGACCTGAGAGAGCAACAGTAATCTTCCTTGGTAAAATACCTGGTCAGGATGAAGCGATGTGTCTGAATAAGCCTCTCTTTTCTTAAAGTAGAGAAGATGGACCAAACCAGGTCTGTGTGGAGAGCTGTTAACATGTGCCTATGGTTGATATACCATTCTATCTTGTGAATGTGACACAGGAAGTAGGGGAAGCCTCTCTCTCGTGGGACCCTTGGAAGCAAATGTTAGGATAAAGTGGTTACCAAGGTAGTGACCTCATTCAGTTCCTGAAGGAAGTGACCTACCTCACTTCCTTGGTGATGGAACTCTCTGAACTTGGGATCCAGGAAGCCAGGCACTCAGAGCCAGTCCCAGTCCCAGTCCCAGTGGGTTCACTTGTTTGGATTTACCAAGGACAGAGTCAGTCTTTTTGGTACATACTGATGTGTGGATGGCTAAATGCCAGGAAAGCTCTGAAGAGGGGCCTTTCCTGAGAAAGCAGGTAGTGACTCACTGATTGATGCTGAAAACTTTACAGAGTTGGTAAAGGAGACCTGATCTGAGACAGGACAGTCCATTTCGAGGGAGCAGAGTAAGGCCCATCAGTCTGAGGACACTCTGGATAGTCACAGACCTACTTGGGGGAAGGAGGTGCCTTTGTGGGTGTGGGTGTGAATTTGTGTTTTTTTATCATGTTCTGAGAATAGGTAGGAAAGGCAGTATGTTTGGTTTGGAGTGGACTGTTTTTAGTAAGTCATTTGACAAGGCGAGTGTTTTTAGGTCTGTGTATCCCACTGTTTTCGTGGTTGTAGACAACACCTACTTCTTTCCTTAGTTCCTGTTTTCTTCCTGAATTCTGGCCACTCTCCAGAATAGGCTCATGTTTTTTTGTTCAAGATATGGACCTCCGTCGAGTTCTGTGACATGGCCATGTACTGGATAGATGAAGGGAATTGGGAGCATCTCAGAAAACTCGGATATCAGTGTGACCAGTAAAGTCTCAGTAGAGAAACCCTGCTTTGTGCCTTTTGCTTACCTACTGTTCTGTTGACCTGAATGTCAGGAAGGTCTTTTCCTCAGGCCACCAGTTTGTGAAGCCTGAAGAAAAGTGCTTTCAATTGGAAATGAATGAGCATCACCTGTGGCTCTTTGCTTAATTGCTTTGGAAAGGGATGTGTCTGAATCATCCTTTCGGCTCTGAGAGAGGCTGTGGCTTTGATTATCCGCACCTGATGGATCTAAAGAAAGATCCCATGTGTGCATCCAAAACCAAAATGGCAAAAAGATCAGTCATTGTGGATGAAGTCTCTTGCTTCCTCTGTTAGGTTCCTGACCTCCATTAAGTAAGTATAGGGATCCTTTGAGACAAATGAGTTCTTCAAAGCCCTGCAGCAGTGCTTGGGTTCTCACATGACTCCAAATCACATAAAGAATCTATACCTCACAGTCAGTAGGCTTCAAAATGAAGAAACAGAGCAGTATTACTGGCAGGCCTATTTGATCAATCCTGGTTTACAGGAAGGGTGTCCAGGAAACCCTGACTTTAGGAAAATGAGGGGCAAGGGAACTTATTTTGGACACTGTCTTGGGCTGCGCCCCTTATGGAAACCTCCAGCCAGAGGTTATGATGAATGTCTACATGGAAGAATATGAGGGCCATGTGGGAGTATTTTGGTTTTAATTGAACATATTGTTAACCCTAACCATACACTGTTCCCTCAATCTAAGTGTTCAGAAAAGCAGGGAAAGATTTGGTCTTACAATACAGGAATGCAGGGGATCTTCCACCTGCTGAAAACTTCAAAGTTCCATGCAGAAATGAACCCTGGAGAAGATGTAGGCAGCTATGAAGGATCTGAGAGAGCAAAAGGCATCTTCCATGGCAAACAGCCTGGTCAGGATAAAGGGTTGTGTCTGAATCAGATTCTCTCTTCTTACTGTAGAGGAGAGGCCTGTGTGGAGAGCTGTTCAGAGGTGACTATTGTTTCTTTACCATTCTAACTTGTGAAAGTGTCACAGGAAGTAGGGACATCCTCCATGTTATGAGACCTTAGGAAGCAAATGTTAGGACAAGTTGGTTGCCAAGGCAGTGACCTCACTCAGTTACTAAAGGAAGTGACCTCACCTCACATCCTTGTTGATGGAACTCTCCAAATTTGGGTTCCAGGAATCTAGGCACCCAGGCCTAGCCCCAGCACCAGTTCCAGTGTTCTTACTTGTTTGGATTTTCCAAGGACAGAGTCAGTCTTCTGTGGTACCTACTTATGTGAGAATGGCCAAATTCCAGAAAAATTCTGAAGAGGGGCCCTTCCGGAGAAAACAGATAGAGGCTCACTGCTGGCTCCTGACAACTTCACAGAGTTGACCAAGGAGTCCAGATCTGAGACAGGACAGACCATTTCTGGGGAACATAGTATGGCCCTCCAGTCAGAGGACACTCTGGATAGTTCCAGACCCACTTGGGAGAAGGAGGTGCCTTTGTGGTTGTGGGTGTGGGTTTGTGGTTTTTTCTTTTGTTCTGAGAATAGTTAGGAAAGGGGGTGTGTTTGGTTTGGAGTGGACTGTTTCTAGTTAGTCCTTTGACAAGGCGAGTGTTTTTAGGTCTGTGTATCCCACTGTTTTCGTGGTTGTAGACATTAGAAAAGATAATGCCTCAATGGGTGTATCCTCTCAAGGAGAAAACTTCCCAGCATTCATCCGGCACAATTTATAAATGGAGTGTGGCTTGCCTTATCAATGGGCAACACCAACTATCTTCCTACATTCCTGTTTTCTTCCTGAATTCTGGCCACTCTCCAGAATAGGCTCATGATTTTGTGTCAAATATATGTACCACTTCCAAGCTCTGTGACATGGCCATGTACTGGTAGCTGAAGGGAATGGCAAGCATCTCAGAAAACTCAGATATCAGTGTAGCCAGTAAAGTCTCAGTGGAGAAACCCTGCTTTGTTCCTTTTGATTACCTATTGTTATGTTGCCCTGAATATCAGGAAAGTCTTTGTCTCAGGCCACCCCTTTGTGAAGCCTGAAGAAAACAGTTTTCACATGGAAATGAATGGGCATTACCTTTGAGTTTACAATAAAACCTTCACAGATTTGGCTCTCATTAAGTTAAAAATACTTTTAGATTGTATCTCAGTGTAAAAAGTAACATGGAACTGTACATATCTTATTGATAACAAGTCCAATTATAGAACACAAATGATATACATAAATCTCCAACACTCCAACATGTTTTTCTTTTAAGCCTAGAATTACCATACAACCTTAGAACACCAGCTTGATACAATGGTCTTTGCAAGCTTCTACCTTACAGACTTGTATACCTGGAAGATATGAACACATTAACACCACAATTACATTGATGTTTTTGTATTAAACAAGTTTAGATTTTAAAGAAATAACATGGCACAATTTTATAAAAACAGTACTTGTTTTACCAGCTGTTTAATTTTTTAAGATTACTTGCTCAAAACTTACACATATAACCAAGTTACACACACCTTTTTTTATTATTTACTTAAACCCTTTTAATTACTTAATCATATAGACTCTCTTATCCAGAAACACGTTTTTCCTCTATTATATCTATATCTAGAACCTTTTAGTTTCTCTTTTCCATCTACTAACCTCTTTCTGTTCACATTTCAATACAATGCTTTTCAATTTCTGAATTTAAGCAGATTATTTTATAGACATCTACATTTTATTAGGGCCTTTTTGAAAACCTAGAAAACTTATTGGCCTAATTTTAAAGACATCTTTATTTTTATCTGTTTACCCAATTTGAATTAAAACATATGAATCACGTGAATCAAAGACATTTGGATACATTTTTAAATTTTTCATGAGCGCTCCTCATCTGTCAATTGTCATATCCCTGCATGATATATGGACATACACACATACAGACATACCAACATACAACACGTAACACAAATGTAACACATAACACAATAGTAAAGGCCTTGTAGCTTTTTTCAGGTGAAATCTCCATTGCAATGCTGAAAACTCCAGAGTCGATCAAAAATAGAACTGATCAGAAAACATTAACCCATCAGCAGAATCAAGATCATGAGCTCAAAAAAAAAATTACAGAATCTAAGAAAAGCAAGAGTCCTAAAAATGATGACTGGCCAGTAATTAGTAAATACCATATTATATACTTTTTTGGTTAGGTCTAGTTTGAGTTCAGGTAAAAAGACACATTTACTCTTTTTATCTGTCTCCTGCTGAGTGCTGCAGGCTTCTTTTATTTGCATATCAAAGTAAGTCCTGGCTGAGGTCTGGAAAACTGGAAAGACTGGAATTCTGAGAAGAAACCTCACGCCTAAGGCATTTATCTATAAGTCATAATTTTCAGGTTTGGATGTTGAAAATTTTGATGCAAGTTTAAGATGTAATTCTCAAAATTTTATTTCTTTAGATTTTTCTACACTAGAAAAACTTGCTCACACAAAACTGAAAATAGGATCATTTTTTGATAATATTAATGCCACCATCAGAAGAAGTTTCTATAGGATCATTAAGCCCCTTTCTTTGTTATGAAGTTTCTAATAGTATTAAGTTAAATTAAATTGGCTGAAAAATTTTTAAAAAGAACCACATGCTACCATGTGTATCCGAAATTAAGCTTTAAAAATTTCCAAGACTGTTGCTAATTAATGTCATTTCAATAAGCCAGACCAACGTTTTAATTTAGTACCATTTTTTAAAATCTTACACACTGATGGGAATAGATACCATATCATAATTTATTATCTCTTCCCAAGTTAATGCACTGATATATCTAGTGAAATTTTTTCAGGCTGTCTAGTTCAAAATTAAAACTCTTTATTTTTTTTTTACCCTAAGTATTTAAGTTTCCTAGCATGAACTACCTGAAATCAAACTAAACAATTGTTTAAACCCAACTTTTAAGTGTAAGATAGTGCAATGCTTTAGAAACCCATTTAGATACCAGATGGTTAAAATAAAAAAAATCATTTCTAGATACACATTCACCCTAGATCATCCCCAAGAAACAATCTATAATATCAACATATTAATGCATTCATTGTCCCTTTTGTTAAGTAAACAGAGGTGGAGAAATCCTTAAAGTGCACGTAAGGAATAAGGGAGTTCCCCACAGCAAAATGGATCTGGCAGCTGCTGGGAGTCCCTTAGCCTCACCATTTACTTACAGGATTAGTTCCTCTGGTTTGCTTTGACCCCAGGCACCAGGCATATTCTATGTCTCCCAACTTTGCAGTAGTCAGCTCCCAAAAATTTCATTCTCTGCTTCAGTTGTTTTGAGTGCTAGGCTTCCCCAAGAGGGCAGAGTGGGGTTTATTTAAAGTCCCCTCTGGGGTGTCAAAATTTATGACTGAAGGCTTGGTTCCCATCCCAAAGCCAATTAATGCCAATTTAATAATGAGAACAGGGTTTTGAGAAAAGTTTAAGCGAGATATCAAAGTTCTTAGACCCCAGACATTTCCCTCTGCAGTGGGCATGCTCAATCTAACTACGGGAAGAAAAGAAATCACTGCTTCCGTAATGTTGCTTAACAAAGGGGAGTAAAGTTTATCAAAGTTCTTTAAAGCACAGCTAAGAGAGGTGAAAAGGTGAGAACAGAAAAACTGGCGGTTCTATTGACTTTTGGTCCCTCACAGGAGAAGCATTAGTTTAAAATTTAGCTAAAGTAACTTCCACATATGTAATGCAGGTTGGAACTCGGGACTCTGCATCGGACCAAACAATGCCATCACATTTAACAGAAACACAGATAAAATGACACACAAAGACCATCATGCAGCTCCCGTTTGTTCACAACCCCAAATCTACAATCTTGTGACTCAGAGAGAATGGAGGGAAGAGGGGGAGAAGTAGAAGGTTTGAGTGATAGGATCCTGGGTGAAGGGGTCGGATTGGAGGCAGGGACCAGGAATGGCTTCAAGGAAAGAGGCATGGAATGGCTTTGTCCCATAATGAGAGTTTCTCAAACAGAGACAAGGACAATACAAACGTGACACAAACATGTACACACAGTTAACATTTAACACGAGTTCAGAAGTAAAGATTAGAACCTAGTAACTGTCAAAACCTGATGGGTTAGACCACAAAGACAGACAGTGAATTCAACCTGAGAGAAAAAAGTAGTCAGCAAGATATGATGGGTTGCCAGCAGAGTCACCTAATGTGGGCTCATTCGTCCCTCCTCACCTAATGAGAGCACATCCGTCACTCCCCGAGTCCTCCAAGGCATCCCTTGCAAGGACATGGCCTGTGGCTTTAGGACACGTTTGTCCACCACTGACAGGGGGAACTTACATTCTCCGCTGGAAGCCACTCTGCCAACCCAAACCAAAAACGGAAAAATGGAACCTGAACAAAAAGCTCTGAGTTATCACAAGGAAAAATGAAAAGAAGCGCCTTACTTACCTCCAGAGGGGTCTGTTGGTGTGTCCTTGTCCTATGCTGCGTGATTCCCGGCCAACGCACCAAATGTAAGGGTCCGGTGAACGTCGGAGGAAGAGACCACCAAGAGAACGCGGCTCATGCAACAGAAAAAGGCGTTCATTGAGGATCCAATCCAGCATGCTGGGGCTACGTGCTCACTCAAGAAGGGAGAGCAGCCCAGAGCCCCGAGCAGGGGTTGAGCAGTGCTTAAGTACACTTTTTGGGGAGGGCGGGACTTTACATATATCACAGTCTCCTTTAAGAAATCAACATACACCGCAGAAAAATCAAACAACAATTCCTAAACATGATTAGTTCATTCATTGGCAGGAACAGGTCAGGCGGGAGTGATAGGTGAGTTCTAAAGCGAGGTACACATTCAAACAGATTGGTTTAGGCCTTGCGATGCCTATGTGCCAGGCCACACAGGGTCCTAGGTTATTAAACAACCAGGCGGTCAGGGGGAATATTTACTGGGCAGTCCGGAATTGTACTACAAGCTACAGGAATTTCAGGTTTTGCATGTAGCATAGGAACTTAACAATACCTGGTCCTTTACATTTTAACTCAGGCCTTGCAGCTTAGAAACTTTACAAAACCCGGTCTTTTACACTTCAACTTTTACACTTTAATTTCAATTTATTTTACCCTTTCAGATCACTCCTGGTGCACAAGAAGGGTGTCCAAGCCACCCTGAATTTAGGCAAATGAGTGGCAAGGGAGCTTATTTGGGACACTGTCTTGGGCTGTGCCCCTCATGGAAACCTCCAGCCAGATGTTATGATGAGTGCCTTTATAGAAGAAGAGGAGGGCCATGTGAGAGTGTTTTGGTATTAATTGTGGTCATTTGTGTGACGGTTGGAAGAGATGACTGGGTCCACCTGGGCTTGAATTCTTGCGTGATTCCCCTTAGAGACTGACTTCTGGAACTGAACTCAAAGAAGTATTGCCATGAATTGTGGTGATATTTTAAGAGGTCAAGCATGAGAGTCGCCCTTGGAAACTAAGACCAAGGCCGAGGGTGGCTTTCCACAGAGCACTGGGAATTTCAGCAAAGATATCCCATGATTTTATTCTTAAAGACTTGGTAGCCATAGTTGAGAGTCAAAACACACATGGACCTCACATTGTAGACCTCAATGGGCCTGGCTATATCTAACCTTTTGGTCACTCTTTGGGAAGCCTTGCCTATGAGAGTTCTCCAGAGTTTCATTGAAATGAGCTTCCTCAACATTTAATGGTTCTTGAAACCCA
Organism: Callospermophilus lateralis; assembly: GCF_048772815.1. NCBI lineage: Eukaryota > Metazoa > Chordata > Mammalia > Rodentia > Sciuridae > Callospermophilus > Callospermophilus lateralis. Next base: position 117,195 of record NW_027514751.1, on the reverse strand, counting down.
CAGTGCATACAAACACAATAGAAATACAAGCAGTTCAGAAGAGTCATGGTGTATAGTTGGACTTGCCTTTTGCATTATGTAGGGTAGGTGTTATAAATCTAGTTAATTTTTAATTGAAATAGTTCTCCTTGTGTTTTTAAAGTTAATAAATATGTGAATTCCTGTATCCTTTTCTCTGTAGCCTATTCATCACATGTATTTTTATATAAACATATTGAATCCTACCTGGTATCACATATACATTCTTGTGAGGTGGCTGACATGGCAGATACAAATTATGACAAGAGATCACTCCTCCTAAACACTATTGGATCATAAAATTCAGCCTAAGGGTAACCTTTCTAGTTGAACAACATTATTCATAAATCCATGTTCAGTAAAATTAATATTTTTGGATCTGTGGACGATATATATTTCATCATGAATTTCAATTGGCATATATATTGCCACTTTATAATGTCTGTGTGTGTTTTGCTCTTTGCTTAATTGCTTTGGAAAGAGATGTGTCTGAATCAGCCTCTTGGCCCTGTGTGAGGCTGTGGCTTAGATTCTCAGCACCTGATGGATCTAAAGAAAGATCCCATGGGTGCATCCAAAACCAAAATGGCCAAAAGAGCAGTTATTGTGGATGAAGACTCTCACCTTCCTCTCTAATGGCCGTGACATCCATCAAGTGAAAATAGGGATCCTTTGGGTCAAATGAGTTCTTTAAAGCCCTGCAGAGTTTAGCCCATAGGTGCTTGGGTTTTCACATGAATCCAATTTACATAAAGAATCTAAACCCCACAGTCATTTGGCCTCAAATTGAAGAAGATAAGGGGCATGTGGGAGCATTTTGTTTTGAATTGTGGTAATTTGTTTGGCGCTTGGAACAGATGACTGGGTCCACCTGGGCTTGAACTCTGGTATGATTCTCCTTAGAGACTGAATTCTGGAAGTGACATCAGAGAAGTATTGTCATGAATTGTGTTTGGATTTTACTAGGCCATGCAACCTAGATCTCAGGTATTAATTGTGGTGCAGGGAGATCTAGGTGCAGGGTGGCTTTGCCCAGAGCACTGGGAATCTCAGCCTGGATATCACATGATTTTATTCTGAAATTCTTTAAAGCCACAGTTGAGAGTCAAAACACACATGGACCTCACATTGTAGACCTCAATGGGCCTGACTTCATGTGACCTTTTGGCCACTCTTTGGGAAGACTTGCCTGTGAGTGTTCTCAAGATCTTTCATTGAAATGAGCTTCTTCAACATTTAATGGTTCCTGAATGAATTGAAACCCACAGAGCCTCCAACTTTATCCTCAAAAAATGGCTTGATAAATACCATGAGACTTTTGAAATTCCCATAACCAGGTGGCACTGGAAAACTTTTGGATGTCCTGTTGCTGATCATGAGTGTATCTCACAGTGCCTTGACTGACTGGGTTTCATGAAAATTGTGTAGAACAGTGATGCCAGTATGTTGGAGCCTGTTCATTAGTGGGACTAGAGCATAGGTGTGAAGGTGTGTGATAAAACATGTGTGTTGGGGCATGTGGATCTGCCATTGGCTTCCAATTGCCTTGTGACTGACAGGGTACAGCCAGCAGACCCTTATATGTAAAGGCATCTTGTTATATGGATAGGTTTCTGGGCAATGTTCAGAATCAGGTTGCTATGGACAAAGGGGCAACCTATGTGGGACAGAATCCTGGTTGGTGCATTCTCATGCAGACTGTGTCCCTCCACACGTGACAGAACTCCCTCCAGCACTGTGTCCCAGTTGAACTCCTTGTATTTCATGAAGCAAATACCAAACTCCCAGTGCACCAAGGAGTAACACCACGAAAATTGGAGCATGACCAAATGGCTTCACAGTCAACCCGGGGAGACACTTACACCCCAGTGGCCATAGTTTAACTACAAAAAGAGTATTCAGCACTGCTGCCTCATTTTCATTGGAAAATTAGAAACAATGTCCTTCAGGTCACATATTTGCACACCCAGATTTGATGGTCACACAACAAAGGAAGCTAAAGCTCCTGACAACAACATGTATTTTAAGAGCCCAACCTCAGAGAGTTTCTCAAGAAGTCTTTACACAAGCAGAGCTCAATGTTTGTGGAGTGTTTACCCTGTCCCTTACTTTTGGAAACTCCTCTACCACCTACAAGTTTGTGAACTCCTGAGCATTTTTTATTCCTGATATGTATTTACAGATTTTCTAACTTTTCTCCTCTAATTGTATCTTACTTGGAACTAAGGTAATGTCAAGGCAATCTTCTGGATGAGAGTGTGAACATTTTTGTGTAGCACATATTTGCATACCAATTAGAGTCATTTTCCATATTTCCATTCGAAATACTGAATCCTTGACACTAACGCATACCCTAATAGACTCTGACTACTACTCCTAATATGATGGAGAAAAATAACACAAACAGAATAGGAATACAAGCAGTTCAGAGGAATCATAGTGTATAGTTGGACTTGTTTTTTGCATGATTAATTGTAGGTGTTATAAATCTAGTCAATTTTTAATTGAAATAGTTCTCCATGTGTTTTTAATGTTAACAAATATGTGAATACCTATCTCCCTTTCTCTGTAGCCTATTCAGCACATGTATTTTTAAATGCACATATAGAACACTACCTTGTATCACACCTACATTTTGTGAGGTGGCTAATTTGGCAAATACAATTTGTGAGAAGTGATCACTCCTGTTAAACTCTGTTGGAACTGAAAATTTAACCTAGGGGTGTGTTTCCTAGAAGAACAACATTATACATAAATACATGTTCTAAAAGAAATAATTTTGCATCTGTGGAGGATATATATTTCATGATAAATTTGATTGCTAATTTATTGTCTGTGTGTGTTTTTTTGTATATATATATATATATATATATATATATATATATATATATATATATATACATACACTCTCCAGATTTTTCAAAATATGAAATATATGTGTCTTATATACACTCCCTAAATTCATTCATGTTCATGTATATGGATTTATAATCAACTTTTCACAAGATCATTCTCAGAAATATTCATCCACCTGAAATACATATTGTTTCCAGTACTGAAAACTAACTTCAGTTAATGTTGCATACAAATACTAATAATTCTACAGTAACTGACCCAGTTTAACATCAATGCAAGTACATTCCTATGTGACATGATGTGTATTTTGAAATTCATTTTAATTCAACACTGGTACATTACTATTTCTTCAATTTATGCACATCATAGGATATATATTTCATCCACAAGTTAGCAAACTTATAGGCATTTGTTTCACTTTCAATCACTTCCTGCTTCAGAACACATGGATTCTTCCAGGTTTCTTGACTGGTCTTATAATGAAACTTCTTTCGAAATATATTATTTTTGATTTTTTTTTATCACTTTTGAAGCAAAACTGACACTCACTTCATGATAAACCATAACTATAATATCACCACTAGATGTATAACTGGTTGGAATGAATGATTTTATAACAATATAGTATTTTTTATATATTCTCTTATATCAGTTTATTCCATTATTTAAAGTGGAACCAGTTATATTATTTATTCACTATATTGTCTATTCATGCATTATCTCTATATTCATAGACACAGGGTACACCTCTTAGTACCCCCAATACTAATTTATTAGTCTTCTAAATATTGCTCCCAGAAATGGTGGAAGAAATACTCATGTCACCTGATATACATATGCATGTTATCATAGTAATATTCTGGACACAAAATGCAAAAGTCACACGTATGATTGTACCAAAGCCTAAACGGAAACTGAACATGGATTACTAAAAACATCCATATCCAGGTTGCCTAATGCTCTCAAATGTCAATCCTATTGGTGACCACATTTTTGTTTCTTCCTAAGATTATATATTCAACCTCAAAACTATTGGAAATGTCTAGTTTTTTCACTCACTTTATACTTTGCCTGATTTCCTAATGTCTCTATTGATATCTACTTTCCTACATATTTTTTCCAGTTCAACATTGTGACTGACCCTTCACATGTGCTGACATTGACATTCACTCTCTAACCGAAACCCTATTGCTAATGAACTTTGGTCCAAATCCTATACTCTATCTTCTTCCGAAACATACTGACTATCTTCCTGATCCTATCGACTATCCCTTTTTGAGTGGATGTACTCTACTACATTCAATCATCTGAGGTACAAGGTCCTATGCCATTGTATATCGATTTTTCTGAAACATGTATGCAGAACATAATTCAAAGCTACGTGTCCCAATCTATTGCCAAATGCACTTCTGAGCTTCAAATCTTACCTAGATTTCTGTTTTCATACTTATATTTAACCACTATATTTCTATATATTGCAGGTTCCCAATAACCTTATTCATCCCGCAGAATGATTCCTAACCCAAATCGAACGTGTTATTAACCCTAACCATACACTGTTGCCTCAATCTAACATTACAAAAGAGCAGGGACAGGGCTATTCTTTCAATTAGGGATGTAGGTTATCTTCCAACTGCTGAGAACCTCAAAGTTCGATGCAGAAATGATCCCTGGAGAAGATGTAGGCAGCTATGAAGGACCTGCATGAGCAAAAGCCATCTTCCATGGCAAACAACCTGGACAGGATGAAGGGATGTGTATGCATCAGACTCTCTCTTCTTAATGTAGAGAAGATGAACCTAACCAGGCCTGCGTGTAGAGCTGTTCCATGGTGTCTATTTTGATATACCATTCTAACTAGTCAAATTGTCACAGGAAGTAGGGGCACCCTCCAACTCATGGAACCATTGGAAGCAAGTCTTAGGACAAAGTTGTTGCCAAGGCAGTGACCTCATTCAGTTGCAAAGAAAGTGACATACCTCATTTCCTTGGTGATGGAACTCTCTGAAATTGGGATGCAAGAAGCCAGGCACCAAGAGCCATTCCCAGTCCCAGTCCCAGTGGGCTCACTTGTTTGGATTTACCAAGTACAGAGTCAGGCCTTCTTGGTACCTACTGATGTGAGGATGGCCAAATGCCAGTAGAGCTCTGAAGAGGGGCCTTTCTTGAGACAGCAGGTTGTGGCTAACAGCAGGCTCCTCGCAGAATAACAGAGTTGGCCAAGGAGACAAGATCTGAGACCAGACAGGCCATTTCGAGTGGAACATAGTATGGCCCACCAGTCAGAGGACACTCCAGATAGTTAAAGACCTATTTTTGGGAAGGAGGTGCCTTTTTGGTTGTGGGTGTGAGTTTGCGGTTTTGTTTCATGTTCTGAGAATAGGTAGGAAAGGTGGTTGGTTTGGTTTGGAGTCGACTGTTTCTAGTAAGTCTATAGACAAGGCGAGTGTTTCTATGTCTGTGTAGCCACTGTGTCCGTGGTTTTAGACATTAGAAACGAGAATGCATCAATGGAGGTGTCCTGTCTAGTAGAAAGCTTCACAGCATTAATCCTGCACAATTGATTAATGGACTGTTGCTTGCCTTATGGATGGGAAACACCTACTAACTTCCTAAGTTGCTGTTTTCTTCCTGAATTCTGGCTACTCTCCAGAATAGTATCATGGTTTATTGTCCAAGATATGTACCACCTCCAAACTCTGTGACATGGCCATGTCCTTGGTAGCTGAAGGGAATGGGAACATCTCAGAAAACTCAGATATCAGTGTGACCAGTAAAGTCTCAGTGGAGAAACCCTGCTTGGCTCCATTTGCTTATCTATGTTTCTGTTGCCTTGAATGTCAGGAAGGTCTTTGCCTCAGGCCACCCCTTTGTGAAGCGTGAAGAAACAGTTTTCAAATGAAATGAATGGGCATCACCTGTGGCTCTTTGCTTAATTGCTCTGGAAAGGGATGTGTCTTAGTCAGACACTAGGCCCTGTTTGAGGCTGTGGCTAAGATTCTCAGCTCCTGAGAGATCTAAAGAAGATCCCATGTGTGCATCCAAAACCAAAATGGCAAAAAATCTGTCATTGTGGATGAAGTCTCTTGCCTTCTTCTGTTTGGTTCCTGACCTCCATCAAGTGAGAATAGGGATCCTTTGGATCAAATGAGTTCTTCAAAGTCCTGCAGAACTGCTTGGGTTGTCTCATGATGCCAAATCACATAAAGAATCTATACCTGACAGTAAGTAGGCCTCAAATTGGAGAAGCAGAGCAGTATTTATGGCAGGCCGAGAGCAGTTGTGTGCAGGTGTGTGACAATACATCTGTGGTGGGGTCATGTGGATCTTACATTGGCTTCCAAATGGCTTGTGACTGACATGGTGCAGCTAGCAGAACTTTGTATGTAAAGGCATCATGTTACATGGAGAGTTTTCAGGGCAATGTTCAGAATCAAGTTCCTATGGTAAAGGGGGCAAGCAATGGGGGATAGAAGCCTGGTTGGTGCATTCTCCTGCAGACCCTGACACACCATACGTTACAGGACTCCCTCCAGCATTGTGTCCCAGTTTAACTCCTTGTATGTCATGAACCAAATACAAAACACCCACTGCAGGAGCAAGAAACACCACGAAAAGTGGAGGATGACCAAATGATTTCAAAGTCCAGACGGGGAGACACTTATCCCCCATTGGCCACAGTTTAGTTACAAAGAGTGAATTCAGCACTGCTGCCTCATGTTCATTGGACAATAAGAATTCATGTCCTCCAGGTCACAAAAATGCAGACCCAAGTTTGATGGTCTCACTACAAAGGAAGCTAAAGCTTCTGAAAACAACATATATTTCAAGTACCCAACCTCATTGTCAGTATCTCCAGAAGTGTTTAGGCCAGCAGAGATCCATGTTTGTGGAGTTTTACCCTGTCCCTAAGGTTTGGAAACGTCTCTTCCACCTCAAAGGTTGTGAACTACTGAGCATTTTCCATTCTACGTATGTATTCACAGATTTTCTAACTCTTCTCCTCTAATTGTTTCTTACATGGAGCGTGGTTATTTCAAGCCATTGTTCTGAATGAAAGTGGGAATTTTTTGTGTGTAGCACGTATTTGCATACACATTGGATTCATTTTCCAATTTTCCATTCGAAATACTGAATCCCTGACACGAACCCATACCCTACTAGACTCTGACTACTAATTCTAATATCATGCAGAAAAGTAACACAAACAGAATTGAAATACAAGCAGTTCAGAGGAGGCATGGTGTATAATTTATCTTGCCTTTTGCATGATAAATGTCAGGTGTTATAAATCCAGTCTATTTTTAATTGAAATAGATCTCCATGTGTTTTTAAAGTTAACAAATATGTGAATTCCTGTCTCCCTTTGTCTGTAGCCTATTCAGAACATGTATTTTTATATGCACATATCAAATCCTACCTGGTGTCACACCTACATTCTTGTGAGGTGACTGACTTGGGAGATACAATTTGTGAGAAGACATCACTCCTCCTAAACGCTGTTGGAACTGATAATTCAAATAATGGGTGAGCTTCCTAGTAGAAAAACATTATACATAAATCCCTGTTAAGAAAATTGAATATTTTTGGATCTGTGATTGATGTATATTTCATAGTGAATTTAGATTTGCATATATGTTGCTACATTTTAATATCTGTATGTGTCTGTGTGTGTATACACACACACACACACACACACACACACACACTCTCCAGATTTTTCAAAATATGAAATATATGTATCTTATTTACACTCCCTAAATTCATTTATGTTCAAGTATGTGGATTTATAATCAACTTTTCACAAGATTTTTCTCAAAAATATTTATCCACCTGAAATACATATTTGTTTCCTAGTACTGAAAACTAACTTCAGTGAATGGTACATACAAATCCTGTTGATAGCCACAGCCAAGGGTCTCCAGTAAATACCATATGTACTACTGCACAACCTAAGGCAGGCATGGTCCCTAAGCCACATGCTCGTTGTTTAAACAGAGAGGGGGAGATGTTGAGAGCCACAGCCAAAGGGGCCCCAGGAAACCTCCAGCTGCCAGCAAACTTCCAGCTGCCGGCTGATGATTGGCTCCACAGCGGCCCCAGCAACATCTAGCTGATTGGCTCCTCTGTGGTGATGCTCAATGGGATGTTTCCCTGCCCTTTCAGACAACGGAGCTGCTCATTGGTGGACTTTTTTGGCTCCGCCCATGTGACCCAGCCAATTGGCCTCAAAAGGAGGAGGCTTGTGGTTGAGGGAGAGGCTTGTGGGAAGACTGTGGTGGCAGTTGGGCTCTGAGGGTTTTTCCTGAGAAGCTGTTTTGTTTGGCTTGTGTGGTTCTAAAAATAAAGTTTGTTTCTTTTGACAATTGGCTCCTGAATTGTGCCCAGCCAGACTGATGATAATCATGTAAAATGTTGATTTTAAATCGCATACATGAACTTGAATGAATTTAGGGAGTGTATAATAAGACACATATATTTCATATTTTGGAAAATCTGGTATATATATATATATATATATATATATATATATATATATATATATATATATACACACACACACACAACAATAAAATGTAGCAATATATATGCCAATCGAAATTTATCATGAAATATATATCATCCACATATCTAAAAATATTCATTTTACTGAACATGGATTTATGTATGATGTTGTTCACTAGGAAGCTCACCCATAGTTTGAATTTTCAGTTCCATCAGTATTTAGGGGAAGTGATCTATTCTCATAATTTGTATATTCCAAAGTTAGTGAGATCACAAGAATTTACGTGTGTTACCAGGTAGGAGTCTATATATGCATAAAAATATACATGTTCTAAAGAGGCTACAGAGAAAAGGAGACAGGAATTTACATATGTGTTAACTTTGAAAACTCATGGAGAAATATTACAATGAAAAGTTGACTAGATTTATAACACATATCCTTGATAAAGGAAAAGGAAAATCCAAGTATACACCATGCCTCCTACAAAAGGCCTGTATTTCTATTCTGTTAGGTTTCTTTTTCTCCATCATTTTAGGATAGTAGTCATAGTCTAGTAGGGTATGGGTTAGTGTCAGAAATTCAGTATTGCAAATGGAAAATAGGATAATGTATCCAATGTGTATGCAAATATGTGCTACAGAATAATCTTCCCACTCTCACCTAGAACAATGCCTTGACATTACCTTTGCCCCAAGTGAGACACAATTAGAGAAGAAGAGTTAGAAAATCTGTGAATACATATCTGGAATGGAAAATTCTCAGGAGTTCTCAACCTGGGAGCAGGTAGAGGAGTTTCCAGAAGTAAGGGATTGGGTAAACACTCCACAACCATGGAGCTCTGCTGGAAAAAAGACTTCTGGAGAATCTGCCTCTGAGGTGTGGCACTTGAAATATATATTGTTGTCAGGAGCTTTGTCTTCATTTGTAGTGAAACCATCAAAGCTGGGTCTGAATCTATGTGACTTGGAGAACATGGTTTCTTATTTTCCAATGAACCTGAGGCAGCAGTGCTGAATTCTCTCTTTGTAGGTAAACAGAGTCCAGTGGGCCAAAGTGTCTAACCATGTGGACTGTGAAGCCATTTAGTCATCCTCCAATTTTCATGGTGTTTCTTGGTGCTGAACTGGGAGTTTGGTATTTGCTTCAAGAAATACAAGGAGTTCAACTGGGACACAGTGTTGGAGGGAGTTCTGTGACATGTGCTGGGTCAGAGTCTCCAGGAGAACTCACTAACCCGGCTTCTATCCCACATAGCTTGCCCCCTTGACCATAGCAACCTGATTCTGAACATTTCCCTGAAACCTCTCCATATAACAAGATGCCTTTGCATATAAGGGTCTGCTGGGTGCACCATGTTAGCTAAAAGCCATTTGGAAGTCAATGGCAGATCCACATGGCACCACCATAAATATTTTATCACACACCTGCACACCACAACTCTGGGCCAACTACTCCGCAGTCTCCATCTAACCGGCATCTCTGTTCTACACCACTTTCATTATACCCAATCAATCAAGGCACTGTCTGGTACACTAATGATCAGCAACAGGACATCAAAGGTTCTCCAGTGCCACCTCATCATGCGAATTTCAAAAATTTTATGGTATTTATCTAGCCATTTTACAAGGATGAAGTTGGAGGCATTGTGGGTTTCAATTCTTTCAGGAATCATTCAATGTTGAGGAAGCTCATTTCAATGAAAGTTCTGGAGAACTCTCACAGGCAAGGCTTTCCAAAGAGTGGCCAAATAGTCACATGAAGCCAGGCCAATTGAGGTCTACAATGTGAGGTCCATGTGTGTTTTGACTCTCAACTATGTCTGGCAAGTATTTCAAAATAACATCATATGATATTCTGTCTGAGATTCCCAGTGCTCTGTGGAAAGCCACCCCGGGCCTAGATCTCAGTTTCAAAGGGCGACTTTCATGGGTGGCCGCCTAAAATCCCAACACAAATCATGGCAATACTTCTCTGAGGTCAGTTCCAGAACTCAGTCTCTAAGAGGAATCACACCAGAGTTCAAGCCCTGGTGGACCCAGTCATCTTTTCCTACTGCCACATAAATGACCACAATGAAAACCAAAACACTCCCAAATGGCCCTCATCTTCTTCCATATAGACACTCATCATAACCTCTGGCTTGACGTTTCCTTGAGGGGCACAGCCCAAGACAGTGTCCAAAATAATCTCCCTTTCCTCTCATTTGCCTAAAGTCAGGGTGGCCTGGACACCCATTCTGTGAACCATGAGTGATCAAATAACCCTGACTTTAATACTGCTCTGCTTCTCCAATTTGAGGCCTACTGTCTGTGGAGTATAGATTCTTGATGTGAATTGGAGTAATGAAAAAACCCAATAACCCATTGGCTACACTCTGCAGGGTTTTGAAGAACTCATTTGACCCAATAAATCCCTATTCTCATTTTATGGAGGTCAGGAACCTTACAGAGGAAAGTGAGAGACTTCATCCTCAATGACTGCTTTTTGGGCCACTTTGGTTTTTGATGTGCCTTCTGGAATGTTACATAATTTTTTTTTTGGTTTTAGTGCCTTCTGGAATATTACATAATTTTTTTCTTTAGACATTATTGCCAGAGTTCCTATCTTCATCCCAGTGCAGGTGAAATCAAAGATAATACCAATCTACAGCTTCTGCAATAGCCATCCCTGTACTGCTTGCAGAACTTGCCTGGACACATTGTGAACTCACCTAAATGCATTGTGAACTATCTGTTGGTGCAGCGACTTGTGGTAGTGTTGGGGTATATTTGCTGATGATGTCATCGGTGGTACAATTTTTCCAAAAGGAGCCATCAATTGGCTTGGTGTATCTTCCTCCCTTCTGCGTGTCATGATCGTCCAGCTAAAATTTGGGGGGCCAACAGAGGTGAGGCAAAGAACCTCACCCACCCCCGCTGGTACAAAGACCTCTCAACATGTGTGGCTCTATACTGGACGGGTAGTCAGTGACGGGTAAGATCCAATTGCAATGGTACCAACTTAACGGGTAAAGACCATATGTACTATTGGACAACCTAAGGCAGGCACGGTCCCTAAGCCACATGCGTGTTGTTTAAACAGAGAGGCGAAGATGTTGAGAGCCATAGCCGAAGGGGCCCCAGCAAAATTCCTGCTGCCAGCAAACTTCCAGCTGCCGGCTGATGATTGGCTCACAGCGGCCCCAGCAACACCTAGCTGATTGGCTCCTCTGCGGTGATGCTCAATGGGCTGTTTCCCTGCCCTTTCAGACCACAAAACTGCTCATTGGGGGACTTTTTTTGACTCCGCCCACATGACCCAGCCAATCGCCCTCAAGAGCAGGAGTATTGTGGGAGGCGGAGAGAGGCTCCTGTGGGAGGGAGAGGTTTTGGGAAGCCAGTGGTGGCAGTTGGGGCTCTGAAGGTTTTTTCCTGAGAGGCTGTTTTGTTTGGCATGTGTGGTTCTAAAAATAAAGTTAGTTTCTTTTGACAAGTGGCTGCTGATTGTGCCCAGCAAGACTGCGGCATTATCCTAATATTTCTACAATAACTGACCCAGTTTAACATCAATGCAAGTAGATTCCTGTGGGAGAGGACATGATGTGTATTTTGACGTTCATTTTTATGTAACAGTGGTACATTACTATTTCTTCAGTTTACGCACATCATAGTATATATATTTGATCCACAAGTTCACAAATTTATAGGCATTTGTTTCACTTTCAATCACTTTCTGCTTCAAAACACATGTATTCCTCCAGGTTTCTTGACTGGTCTTTTCATGAGACTTCTTTCCAAACACATTATTTCCGATTTCCATAATCACTTTTGAAGCAAAACTCACACATTCTTCATGAAAAACCATAATGCTGATATAACCATTATATATATTACTGGTTGGAATGAAGGATTGTATATCAATGTAAGATTTTCTGTATATTTTCAGATATCAATTCAATCCATTATTTAAAGTTAGAACCAGTTATAATATTTCTTTACAGTATGGTCTATTCATGCATTATCTCTATAATTATAGACACAGTGTACACCATTTTTACCTCCAAAAATAATTGATACGTCTTCAAAATATTGCTCTCAGAAATGGTGGAAGAAATACTCATGTCACCTGATCTACATATACATTTTACCACAGTAATATTCTGCACACAGAAAGAAGAGGTCAAACTTATGTTTGTACCAAAGCCTAAATGAAAAGTGAGCATGGATTACGGAAAACATCCATGTCCATATTGCCTAATGCTCTCAAAAGTTCATCCTATTGGTGACTACATGTTTGTTTCTTCCTAAGATTATATATTCAAACTCAACCCTGTTGAAAATGTATAATTCTATCACTCACTTTATACTTTGCCTGATATCCTAATGTCAATTGATATCTGCATTCCTACTTTTTTCCCCAGTTCATCCTTTTGACAGACTCTCCACATGTGCTGACAATTACATTCACTCTCTATCCGAAACCCTATTGCTAAAGATCTTTTCATCCAAATCTTATACTCACTCTTCTTTCAAAACCTACCAACAATCTTACTAATCCTACAAATTATTTCTTTTTGACTGGATGTTCTCTTCAACATTCAATCAACCAAGGTACAAGGAATTATGCCATTGTATATTGATTTATCTGAGACATCTGTGCAGAATATAATTCAAAGCTAAGAATCCCAGCCAAGGGTCCAATGCAATTCTGGGCTTCAAATATTACCTAGATGTCTGTTTTCATACTTATATTTCACTTATATTCTTATAAATATCGCACATTCCCAATACCATAATTCATCCCGCAGAATGATTCCTAACCCAAATGGAACATGTTATTAACCCTGACCATACACTGTTCTCTCAATCTATCTTTACTGAAGAGCAGGGACAGAGTTGGTCTTTCAATACAGAAATTAGGGGATCTTCCACTTGCTGAGAACCTCCAAGGTCATTAAAGAAATGATCCCTGGATTAAATGTAGGCAGCTATGAATGACATCAGAGAGCAAAAGTCATCTTCCATGACAAACAACCTGGTTAGCATGAAGGGATGGGTCTGAATCAACATTTCTTTTCTTAATGTATAGAAGATGGACCAAACCAGGCCTATCTGGAGAGCTTTTTTTGGGTGCCTATGGTTGATATACCATGCAAACTTGTGAAAGTTTCACTGGAAGAAGGGGCAGCCTCCAACTCATTGGACTTTGGAAGCAACTGTTAGGACAAATTGGTTGACAAGGCAGTAACCTAATTCAGTTCCTGAAGGAAGTGACCTACGTCACTTCCTTGGTGAAGGAATTCTCTGAATTTGGGATCCATGAAGACAGGTACCCAGAGCCAGTCTCAGTCCCAGTCCCAGTGGGCTCACTTGTTCAGTTTTACCAAGGACAGGGTCAGTCTTTCTTGGTACCTACCTATGTGAGGATGGCCAAAGGCCAGAAGAGCTCTGAAGAGGGACCTTTTCTGAGAAAGCAGGTAGTGGCTCACCGCTGGCTCCTGACAACTTCACAAAGTTGGCCAAAGAGACCAGACCTGAGTCAGGACAGGACATTTCGGGAGAACATTTTATGGCCCACCAGTCAGAGGACACTCTGGATAGTCACAGACCTACTTGGGGGAAGGAGGTGCCTTTGTGGGAGTGGTTGTGGTTTTGTGGTTTTGTCACATGTTCTGAGAATAGGTAGGAAATGTGGTTTGTTTGGTTTGGATTGGACTGTTTCTAGTAAGTCGTTTGACATGTAAGTGTTTCTATGTCTGTGTATCCCACTGTGTCTGTGGTTGTAGACATTAGAAAAGAGAATGAATTAATGGATGTGTCCTGTCTAGTAGAAAGCTTCCCAGCATTCATCCTGCCCAATTGATTAATGGACTGCGGCTTGCCTTCTGAATGGGCAAAACCTTCTATCTTCCTAAGATCCTGTTTTCTTCCTGAATTCTGGCCACTCTCCAGAATAGGCTCATGGTTTTGTGTCCAAGATATATACCACCTCCAAGCTCTGTGACATGGCCATGTACTTGATAGCTGAAGTGAATGTCAAGCATCTCAGAAAACTCAGATATCAGTGTGACCAGGAAAGTCTCAGTGGAGAAACCCTGCTTTGTGTCTTTTGCTTACCTGTTCTTCTGTTGCCCTAAATGTCAGGAAGGTCTTGGCCTCTAGCCACCCCTTTGTGAAGCCTGAAGAAAACAGTTTTCAAATGAAAATGAATGGGCATCACCTGTGGCTCTTTGCTTAATTGCTTTGTAAAAGGATGTGTCTGAATCAGCCTCTTGGTTCTGTGTGAGGTTGTGGCTTAGATTCTCAGCACCTGATGCATCAAAAGATAGATTCCATGTGTGCATTCAAAACAGAAATGGCAAATGAGTCTCTTGCCTTCCTCTATTAGATTCCTGACCTTCATCAAGTAAGAATCAGGATCCTTTAGTTCAAAAGAGTTCTTTGAACCCCTGCAGAAGTGCTTGGGTTTTCTGATGACTCCAAATCACATAAAGAATCTATACCTGACAGTCAGTAGGCCTCAAATTGGAAAAGCATGACAGTATTAACGCCATGCCTATTTGATCAGTTCTGGTTCACAGGAAGGGTGTGTAGGCCACCCTGACTTTTGGCAAATGAGGGGAAAGGGAGCTTATTTTGGAAAGTGTCTTGGTCTGCGCCCCTCATGGAAACTTCTAGCCAGAGGTTATGATTAGTGTCTATATGGAAGAACATGAGGGCCATGTGAGAGTGTTTTGGTTTTCATTGTTGTCATTTGTGTGGCGGTGGGAAAAGATGACTGCGTCCACCTGGGTTTCAACTCTTGTGGGATTCCCCTTGGAGACTGAGTTCTGAAACTGACCTTAGAGAAGTATTGCCATGAATTGTGTTGGAATTTTCGGAGGCCACGCATGAGAGTCACCCTTGGAAACTGAGATCTAGGCCCAGGGTGGCTTTCCACAGAGCACTGGGAATCTCAGCGAGGATATCACTTGATTATATTCTGAAAGACTTGGCAGCAATAGTTGAGAGTCAAAACACACATGGACCTCACATTGTAGACCTCAATGTGGCTGGCTTTATGTGACCTTGGGCCACTCTTTCAGAAGACTTGCCTGTGAGAGTTCTCTAGAGCTTCCATTGAAATGAGATTCCTCAATATTTAATGGTTCCTGAATGAATTGAAACCCACAGTAACTCCAACTTCATCCTTGAAAAATGGCTAGAAAATACCATGAAATTTTTGAAATTTCCATGACCAGCTGGCACTGGAAAACCATTTGATGTCCTGTTGCTTATCATGAGTATACAAGACAGTGCCTGGTTTGACTGAGTTTCATGATAATGGTGTAGAAAAGATATGCCAGTAAGTTGGAGCCTGCTGAGTAGTGGGCCAAGAGCAGTAGAGTGTAGGTGTGTGAAAAAACATCTATGTTGGGGCCACGTGGATCTGCCATTGGCTTATAAATGGTTTGTGACTGACATGGTGCAGCTAGCAGACCTTTGGATGTAAAGGCATCTTGTTGTATGGAGAGGTTTCAGGGCAATGTTCAGAATCATGTTGCTATGGTCAAGGGGGCAACTATGTGTGATAGAAGCCTTCTTGGTACATTCTCCTGCCGATCCTGACCACCACACATGACAGAACTCCCTGCAGCACTGTATCACAGTTAAACTCCTTTATTTCATAAAGTAAATACCAAACTTTCAGTGCAGCATCAAATAACATGATTAAATGTGAAGGATGATCAAATGGCTTCACAGTCCACATGGGGAGACACTTAGCCCCCAGTAGCCCCAGTTTGCCTACAAAGAGAGAATTCAGTACTGCTGCCTCGTGTTCATAGGAAAATAAAAAAAAAAAACATGTCGTCCAGGTCACATAGATGCAGACTCAGCTTTGATGGTCTCACTACAAAGGAAGCTAAAGCTCCTGACAACAACATATATTTCAAGTGCCCAACCTCAGAGGCATTTTCTCAAGAAGTCTTAAGGCCGACACAGCTCCATGTTTGTGGTATTTACCCTGTCCCTTACTTTTGGAAACTCCTCTACCACCTTCAAGGTTGTGAACTCCTGAGCATTTTCCATTCCAGATATTTATTATGAACTCAAACAACAACAAGTGCTGGCGAGGATGTGGAGAAAAGGGTACACTTGTACATTGCTGGTGGGACTGCAAATTGGTGCAGCCAAATTGGAAAGCAGTATGGAGATTTCTTGTAGAGGTGGGAATGGAACCACCATTTGACCCAGGTATTCCCCTTCTCAGTCTATTCCCTAAAGACCTAAAAAAAATGCTACAGGGACACTGCTACATTGATGTTCATAGCAGCACAATTTACAATAGCAAGGCTGTGGAACCAACCTAGATGCACTTCCATAGATGAATGGATAAAAAATGAGGCATTTATACACAATGGAGTATTACTCTGCATTAAAAAATGACAAAATTTTTACAGAGAAATGGATGGCATTAGAGCAGATTATGCTAAGTGAAGCTAGCCAATCCCTAAAACCAAATGCCAAATGTCTTTTTGATATAAAGAGATTAACTAAGAACAGAGTAGGGACGAATAGAATGAGAAGAAAATTAACATTAAACAGGGATGAGAGGAGGAAGGGAAAGGGAGAGAGAAGGGAAATTGCATGGAAATAAAAGGAGACCCTCAGGGTTATACAAAATTACATACAAGAGGAGGTGAGGGAAAGGAAAAAAATTATACAAGGGGGAGAAATGAATTACAGTAAAGAGGTAGAGAGAGAAGAGGAGAGGGGAGGTAAGGGGAGGGGGATAGTAGAGGTTAGGAAAGGCAGCAGAATACGACAGACACTAGTATGGCAATATGTAAATCAATGGATGTGTAACTGATGTGATTCTGCAATCTGTTTATGGGGTAAAAATGGGAGTTCATAACCCACTTGAATCACAGTGTGGAATATGATATATCAAGAACTATGTAATGTTTTGAACAAGCATAAATAAAAATTAAAAAAAAGAAAACTAACTTTGGTGAATGGTGCAAAGAAATCCTAATATTTCTACAGTAACTGACACAGTTTAACATCAATGCGAAAAGATTCCTGTGGGACATGATGTGTATTTTGATGTTCATTTTTATTCAGCACTGGTACATTACTATTTCTTCAGTTTATTCACATCATATTATAATATTTCATCCACAAGTAAGGAAATTTATCGTCATTTTTTTCAATTTCAATCACTTCCTGCTTCAGAACTCATGAATTCCTCGGTGTTCCTTGACTGGCATTTTCATGAGACTTCTTTCCAAACACATTATTTTCGATTTCCATAATCACATTTGAAGCAAAACTCACACAAACTTCATGATAAATCGTACCCTAATATTAACATTAGGTGTATAACTGGTTGTCATGAATGATTGCATATCAATATAAGATTTCTTATATATTTTCAGATATCAATTCAATCCATTATTTAAAGTGGAACAAGTTGTATTATTTATTGAAATTAAGGTCTATTCATGCATTATCTGTATATTCATAAAAACAGGGTACACCTCTTTTTACCCCCAATGCTAATTTATACGTTTTCAAAATACTGCTCCTAGAAATGGTGGAAGAAAAAATCATGTCATCTGATCTACATATACATTTTATCACAGTAATATTCTGGAAACAAAATGCAAAGGTCCCACTTAGGATTGTACCAAAGCCGAAATGTAAAGTGAACATGGATTACTAACAATATCCATGTCCATGTTGCCTAATGCTCTCAAATGTCAATCCTATTGGTGACCTACATATTTGTTTCTTCCTAAGATTAGATATTCAATCTCAACCTTGTTGAAAATGTCTTATTCTATCACTCACTTTATACTTTGCCTGATTTCCTAATGTCTCTATTGATATCTGCTTTTCTACAAATTTTCCCCAGTTCATCATTGTGTCTGATTTCTTCATATGTGCTGACATTTATATTCACTCACTGCCCGAAAAAAATTGCTAAAGAACTTTTGTTACATATCCTATACTAACTCTACTTGCTAAACATAACGACTATCTTCTTTTTTTTTTTTTAATTTTTTTTATTGGTTGTTCAAAACATTACAAAGCTCATGGCATATCATCTTCCATACATTTGATTCAAATGGGTTATCAGCTCCCATTTTTACCCCAAATACAAGTTGCAGAATCACATCGCTTACACATCCACATTTTTACATAATACCATATTAATAACTGCGACTATCTTCTTAATCCTACCGACAATCCCTTTTGACTGGATGTTCTCTTCAGCATTCAATCATCCAAGGTTCAAGTTCCTCTGCCATTGTATATCGATTTATTTGAGACATGTGTGCAGATAGTAATTCAAAGCTAAATATCCCAATCAATTGCCCAATGCCCTTCTGGGATTCAAATCTTACTTTAATTTCTGTTTTCATACATATGTTTAACCTCGATATTCTTATAAATATCACAGGTTCCCAATACCATTATTAATCCAGCAGAATGATTCCTAACCCAAATCGAACATGAAATTAACCCTAACCATACACTGTTCACTCAATCTAACTTTACAGAAGAGCAGAGACAGATTGTTCTTACAATACAGGAATGTAGGGGATGCTCTACCTGTTAAGAACCTCAAAGGTCCATGCAGAAATGATCCCTGGAGAAGATGTAGGCAGCAATGAAGGACCTGAGAGACAAAAAGTCATTTTCCATGGCAAACAACCTGGTCAGGATGAAGGATTTTGTCTGAATCAGCCTCTATCTTCTTACTGTAGAGAAGATGGACCAAACCAGGCTTGTGTGGAGAGCTGTTCTCGGGTGCCTAAGGTTGATATACCATTCTAAGTTGTGAAAGTGCCAAAGGAAGTATGGGCAGCCTTCATCTCATGGGACCCTTGGAAGCAACTGTTAGGACAAAGTGGTTGCCAAGGCAGTGACCTCATTCAGTTCTTAAAGGAAGTGACCTACCTCACTTCCTTGTTGATGGAACTTTCTGAACTTGGGACCAAGGAAACCAAGCACCAGAGCCAGTCCCAGTCCCAGTCCAAGTGGTCTCATTTGTTTGGAATCACTAAGGACAGAGTCAGTCTTCTTGGTACTGACTGATGTGAGGATGGCCAAATGCCAGGAAAGATATGAACACGGGCCTTTCCTGACTAAGCAGGTAGTGGCTCACCGCTGGCTCCTGACTGCTTTACAGAGTTGTACAAGGAGACCAGATCTGATACAGGACAGACCATTACCGGGGAACACAGTATGGCAAACCTGTCAGAGGACACTCCGGATAATCACAGCCCTACTTGGGGGAAGGAGGTGTCTATTTGAGTGTGGGTGTGTGGTTTTGTCTCTGTTCTGAGAATAGGTAGGAAAGGAGGTTTCTTTGGTTTGCAGTGAACTGTTTCTAGTAAGTCGTTTTACAAGGTGAGTGTTTCTATGTCTGTGTATCCCACTGTGTCCGTGGTTGTATACATTAGAAAAGAGAATGCATCAATGCATGTGTCCCCTCTAGTAGAAAGCTTCCCAGCATTCATCCTGCCCAATTAATGAATGGAGTGTGGTTTCCATATCGATAGGCAACACCTACTACCTTATTAAGTCCCTGTTTTCTTTCTGAATTCTGACAACTCTTCAGAATAGGCTCTTGGGTTTGTGTCCAAGATATGTACCACCTCCAATCTCTGTCACATGGCCATGTACTGGATATCTGAAGGGAATGGCCAGCATCTCAGAAAACTCAGATATCAGTGTGACCAGGAAAGTCTCAGTGGAGAAACCCTGCTTTGGGCCTTTTGCTAACCTATTGTTCTGTTGCCTTGAATCTCAGGATGTCTTTGCCTCTGGGCACCCCTTTGGGAAGCCTGAGGAAAACATTTTTCAAATGGAAATGAAGGGCATCACCTGTGTCTCTTTGCTTAATTGCTTTGGAAAAAGATGTGTCTGAATCATCCTCTTGGCCCTGTGTGAGGCTGTGGCTTAGATTCTCAGCACCTGATGGATCAAAAGAAAGATCAAATGTGTGCATCCAAAACCAAAATGGCAAATATTCACTCATTGTGAATGAATTCTTTTACCTTCCTCTGTTAGGATCCTGACTTCCATCAAGTGAGAATAGGAATCCTTTCGGCCAAATGAGTTCTTCAAATCTCTGCAGAGGGGCTTGGATTTTCTCATGACTCAAATTCACATAAAGAATCTAAACCACAGAGTCAGAAGGCCTCAAATTGAAAAAGCCAAGCAGTATTAATGGCAGGCCTATTTGATCATTCCTGGTTTACAGGAAGTGTGTCCAGGCCACCTTGATGTTAGACAAATGAGGGGAACAGGACCTTAATTTGGACACTGACTTGGGCTGTTAACCTCATTGAAAACTCCAGCCAGACGTTATAAGGAGTGTCTATATGGAAAAAGATGAGGACCATGTGGGAGTGTTTTGGTTTTAATTGTGGTCATTTGTGTGGCGGTTGGAAGAGATGACTGTTCCACTGGGCTTGAACTCTGGTGTGATTCCCCTTAGAGACTGAGTTCTTTAACTGACCTCAGAGAAGTATTGCCATGAATTGTGTTGGAATTTTAGGAGGCCACACATGAGAGTCGCCCTTGGAACCTGAGATCTAGGCCCAGGTTGGATTTCCACAGAACATTGGGAATTTCAGCCCGGATATAACATACAATTTTTCTTAAAGACTTGGCAGCCATATTTGAGTTTAAAACACACATGGACCTCATATTGTAGATCTCAATGGGCCTGGCTTCATGTGACATTTTGGCCACCCTTAGGGAAACCTTGCCTGTGAGAGTGCTCCAGAGCTTTCATTGAAATTAGCTTCTTCACCATTTAATGGTTCCTGAATTAATTGAATCCCTCAGAGCCTCAAACTTCATCCGTGAAAAATGGCTAGAAAATTACCATGAAATTTTTGATATTTTGATGATCAGCTGGCACTGGAAATACTTTGGATGTCCTGTTTCTGATCCTGAGTATACCAGACACTGCCTTGATTGACTTTGTTTCATGAAAATGGTGTAGAACAGATATGCCAGTAAGTTGGAGCCTGGTGAGTAGTGGGCCTAGAGCAGTGGTATGCAATTGTGTGATAAAACATCTGTGTTGCGGCCATGTGGATCAGCCATTGGCTTCCAAATGGCTTGTGACTGACATGGTGCAGCCAGCAGACCCATATATGTAAAGGCATCTTGTTATATGGAGAGGATTCACTGCAATGTTCAGAATCATGTTGCTATTCTCAAGGGGGCAATCTACATGGGATAGAACCTTGGTTGGTGCATTCTCCTGAAGACCCTGACTCACCACACCTTAAAGAACTCCCTCCACCACTCTGTCCCATTTTAACTCCTTGTATTTTTTGAAGCAAATACCAAACTCCCAGTGCAGCAGCGAGAAACACCACGAAAAGTGGAGGATGACCAATTGGCTTCACAGTCCACACTGAAAGACACTTAGACCCCAGTGTCCATAGTTTACCTACAAAGAGAGAATTCAGCACTGCTGCCTCATGTTCATTGGATAATAAGAAACCATGTCCTCCAAGTAACATAGATGCAGACCCAGCTTTCATGGTTTCTCTACAAAGGAACTAAATCTCCTCAGAACATCAAATACTTCAAGTGCCCACTCTTAGAGGCAGTTTCTCAAAAAGTATTTAGGCCAGCAGAGCTACATGTTTGTGGAATGTTTACCCTGTCCCTTACTTTTAGAATCTTCTCTACCACCTCCAAAGTTGTAAACTCCAGAGTATTTTCCATTCCAGATATATATTCACAGATTTTCTAACTCTTATCCTCTAATTGTGTCTTACTTGAGGAGAATGTAATGTCAAGGCATTGTTCTGGATGAAAGTGGGAAGATTTTTGTGTAGCACATATTTGCATACACATTGGATTCAATTTCCTATTTTCCATTAGAAATGCTGAATCCCTGAAACTAACATATACCCTATTAGACTCTGACTACTAATCCTAATATGATGGAGAAAAATAACACAAACATAATAGAAATACAAGCAGTTTAGATGAGGTATGTTTTATAGTTGGAGTTGCCTTTTGCATGGTATAGTGTAGCAGTTATATATCTAGTCAATTATTTGTTGAAATAGTTCTCCATGCGTTTTTAAAGTTAACAAATAAGTGAATTCCTGTCCCCCTTTCTCTGTAGCCTTTTCAGCACACGTATTTTTATATGCACATATAGAATCCTACCTGGTACCACACGTACATTCTTGTGAGGTGGCTGACTTGGCAGATACAAATTGGAAGAAGAGATCACTCCTCCTAAACGCTGCTTGAACTGGTAATTCAAATGTGAGTGAGCTTCCTAGTTGAACAACATTATACATAAATCCATGTTCAGTAAAATGAATATATTTGGATCTGTGGATGATATACATTTCATGGTGAATTTCGTTTGGCATATATATTGCAATTTTTAATGTCTGTCTCTGTGTGTGTATATAAATATATATATAGATACACTCTCAGGAGTATTCAAAATATGAAATATGTGTCTTATTACACACTTCCTAAATTCATTCATATTTATGTTGTGGATTCATAATCAACTTTTCACAAGATTATTCTCAGAAATATTCATCCACCTGAAATACGTATTTGTTTCTTAGTACTGTTTCCACCCCAGATATGCATTCACGGATTTTCAAACTCTTCTACCCTAATTGTGTCTTACTTGAGGTGAAGGTAATGTAAAGGCATTGTTCTGGATGAGAGTGGGAAGATAATTGTGTAGCATATATTTTTATACACATTGGATTCATTTTCCTATATACCATTGAAAATACTGAATCCTGACAATAACCCATACCCTACTATACTCTGTCTACTAATCCAAATGATGGAGAAAAACAACCCAAACAGAATAGAAATACAAGCAGTTCAGAGGAGGCGTGGGGTATAGTTGGACTTGCCTTTTTCATGATAAATGGTAGGTGTTATAAATCTAGTCAATTTTTAATTGAAATAGTTCTCCATGTGTTGTTAAAGTTAACAAATATGTAAATGCCTGTCTGCCTTTCTCTGTAGCCTATTCAGCACATGTATTTTTATATGCTTTATAGAATCCTACCTGGTATCACACGTTCATTTTTGTGAGGTGACTGACTTGGCAGATACAAGTTGTGAGAAGAGATCACTACTCTAAACGCTGTTGGAACTGAAAATTCAAACTATGGGTGAGCTTCCTAGTAGAACAACATTATACATAAATCCTTGTTCAGTAAAATAAATATTTTTGCATCTGTGGATGCTATATATTTTATGATGAACTTCGATTGGCGTATATATTCCTACATTTTAATGTCTGTGTGTGTTTTTTTTTTGTGTATATATATATACAGAGGCTAGCCCATATGAACTTGGGTTTTTTCATTACTTTAAATCACATTAAGAATCTATACCTGACAGTCAGTAGGCCTCAAATTGGAGAAGCAGAGCAGTATTAAGGCCAGGCTTATTTTATCACTCCTGGTTCACAGGAATGGTGTCCAGGCCCAGCTGACTTTAAGCAAATAAGGGATAAGGAAGCTTGTTTTGGATACTGTCTTGTGCTGCGCCCCTCATGGAAACCTCCAGCCAGAGGTTATAATGAGTGTCTATATGGAAGAAGGTGAGGACCATGTGGGAGTGTTTTGGTTTTAATTGTGTTCATTTGTGTAGTGGTTGGAAGAAATGACTGGATCCACCAGGGCTAGAACTTTGGTATGATTCACCTTAGAGACTGAGTTCTGGAACTGACCTCAGAGAAGTATTGTCATGAATTGTGTTGCGATTTTAGAAGGCCACGCATGAGAGTCGCCATTGGAAACTGAAATCTAGGCCAAGGGTGGCTTTCGACTGATCACTTGGAATCTCAGCCAGGATATCACATGATTTTATTATGAAAGACTTGACAGGCATAGTTGAGAGTCAAAACACACATGGACCTCACATTGTAGACCTCAATGGGCTGGGCTTCATGTGACTATTTGGCTACTCTTTGGGAAGCCTTGCCTTTGAGAGTTCTCCAGAG
This sequence comes from Callospermophilus lateralis, assembly GCF_048772815.1. Classification (NCBI taxonomy): domain Eukaryota; kingdom Metazoa; phylum Chordata; class Mammalia; order Rodentia; family Sciuridae; genus Callospermophilus; species Callospermophilus lateralis. The sequence continues at coordinate 92,819 of NW_027514751.1, read as the reverse complement.
CATTCATTGAAATGAGGTTCCTCAACATTAAATGGTTCCTGAATGAATTGAAACCCACAGTTTCTCCAACTTCATCCTTGAAAAGTGGCTAGATAAATACCCTGAAATTTTTGAAACTCCCATGACCAGGTGGCACTGGAGAACCTTTGGATCTCCTGTTGCTGATCATGAGTGTACCAGACAGTGCCTTGATTGACTGGATTTCATGATAATGGTGAAGAACAGAGATGCCAGTAAGTTGAGAATGCTGAGTAGTGGGCCCAGAGCAGTGGTGTGCAGGTGTGTGATAAAATATCTGAGGTGGGGCCATGTGGATTTCCAATTGACTTCCAAATGCATTTTGGCTGCCATGGTGCATCCAGCAGAACCTTACATGTAAAGGCATCTTATTATATGGAGAGGTTTCAAGGCAATGTTCAGAATCAGGTTGGTATGGTCAAGGAAAAAGCTGTGTGAAATAGAAGCCTGGTTGGTGCATTCTCCTGCAGTTCCTGACCCACCACACGTGAAAGAACTCCCTCCAGCACTGTGTCCCACTTGAACTCCTTGTATTTCGTGAAGCAAATACCAAACTCCCAGTGCAGCACCAAGAAACACCACAAAAATGGAGGATGATCAAATGGCTTCACAGTCCACACAGGGAGACACTTAGCCCCCAGTGGCCACAGTTTACCTACCAAGAGAGAATTCAGCACTGCTGCCTCATGTTCATTGGAAAATAAGAAACCATGCTCTCCATTCACATAGATGCAGACCCAGCTTTGATGGTCTCAATAAAAAAGAAGCTAAACCTTCTGACAACAAAATATATTTAAAGTACCCAACCTCAGAGGCAGTTTCTCAAGAAGTCTTTAGGCCGGCAGAGCTCTATGTTTGTGGAGTGTTTACCTCTTAGACCAGGATGTAAGAAAAGAACACTGACTCCAGTTAAAATCAAATTAAAGTAAGCTTATTATTTCCACTGGCTGGGCTGCCTCTTCCTCCAAAGATTGCGGGAGCAAGAGAGCAACCCCACCTTTACTACAGCCCAGGTTTGCAGCCCAGAAAGTTACACAAAAATGGGGTAACAGATAACAGAACTCTGACAAGCATCACACTAATGGGAGTTTACATTTTTTTTTTTTGCTAGCCCCAACATCAAAATTTATGAGGACCATTAGAGCCTCAGAGAGGGTCATTGTCTGGCCACAGAAGACCAATATTTATGAGGTGTGACAAAGTTTCAGAGAGGGCTGCTATCTGGTCAGAGAGCCATGCACGGGTGAGTTTAAGGCACGGGCAGTCATTCCAAGCAGGTTCAGAATTTGCAGTAATTTACAGTAAAGCCAAAATGATTTTTTCATGGTTTTGTTGCAAGATGGCTCCCAATTTTAATAAAAGATAAGGTTGGGTCTATCATTCCCCCCTTTTCTTATGTGTCCCTTTGTAATCCTTGATAGGTTAGTGGAAAAGCACTGAGGAAATTTTAATCCCTCAGTTAACAGTCTCCAAATTTTTAGAACTCACCGAAAACCAGTCTCCCTGATATTACCTGACTTAATTAATTACTTATATTGATAGTCTATTTATTTTGGGCTCCATTGGTGTAAGTGGAGAGTCGTCTCTCATTTTGCCTTCTTCTCAGCTGAGAGAGGGTGACATGAGTGTGCATGGCGTGAGAGACATGAGTTGCCTTTTTGAAGTCAGTTGAGGAATATGAGTTGCCTTTTAGAAGTCAGTTCTTTTTGAAGTCTTGTTGAGGAAGAACAGGTTGTAAAGTCATCTGGGGATGGGTTCTTCTATGAGAGAAACAAAAAACATGAGTATTGAATAAATGTTGCAGTAGCTGGATCATGTCACTGTATGAAGTACCCTCACCAGTCTTTAATATCCCCAATTATCAGGACTGTCAACTTAATATTTAACTTTAAGTGTTACAGTTGTCCCTCCCAATAATATACAGTTTAATAATTTAATGTCATCTGATTTTGCAAAATTCTTTCAGTAGTATGACCTCTGTGTCTAATAGAGAAACATTTAATTCTGTTACTCAGGGCTGGATAATCGTACTAGCAAACACCAAGCCTACCTGTAGGTTAGGAATATCTGTAGGCCTTAAACCAAAAACTTCTGCCTCTGGCAGCTCCTCTTGATAGTCTTTGTAGCCAACAGTTTTACTTATTTTGGGAGGCTAACATAAAGTGTATACCTTAAAATATTATTATTATTATTATTATTATTATTTAAAATGCCCAGGAATGGCTGTATTTTGGTTTTAACTGTCTTTGCTAAGTGTTTAAGATGAAGCAGTCAAATGGCTTTTGTTTCTATCTATTGTTAGCAGTCAGCTGAGCTTTTATGGGAGTCATTCCTTGGGAAACTTGAGAGCAGCTTCTCAGTTCTGCTAGTGCAATTTGAGCTAGGTGGGTTCAGGTCTTGCTTGACCATGTGGCTTCCCTCAGAAGCATCAGGGATGTCTCCCTTTCCTGATGACTCTCCTCTTTGTAGCAAATGCACTGATTGGCTTTCTGTTCTCCAGTGGTCTCATTAATCTCCCTGATCGGGAGGTTATGTGGCCCAGAGTTGCAAAGCTCATAGAGAAGTCCCCTGTTCCCTGGATTCAGACTGACTCAAAGGGCAAGAGTCAAATATTGTTTTTTTTTTTGGCCCTTTTCATTTAACTTTAATTTTCAATCCTAATCTGAAACAACCAGCAAATAAATTTTAACAGCCATATATTAAGAGTACTGCACTTTAATGTCTATAAGTTTATAATTATTTATATTTTATTAATTGGGATCTTATTATTCTGTCTGTCTTGTAGTTGATGACTTATTTTCTTAAATTAACCCATGTTGTGTTCTTAAAGCAACACTTCTGTAAAACACCAACAGGGAATCTTTAGATCACTTAAAAAGAAATTAAAAAATAAAATTTTTTAACAAGAGTAAAAATACTTAGTTCATGTAATAGCTACCCTGAATTTTTTGGTGAGTTATATTTTATATCACCTTTTTGAGATCCTAGTAATCTTGACAGAAAAAAAAAATTTGAACATAACTTTAAATGAAATAAAATCTGACCTACTGCTTTCGTAGTCATTCTCACATGTAGTAAGATGGGACAAAGAGTCTTATCTCAGGTAAGCAGGGCTCCTTATAAATCTTAAATGCTTTAGTTCTCAAGCTGATCTTTTTTTTAAATATCATTTTACAAAGTTTACATAAATTGTTTGAGGTCACATGAACATTAGCTCACACCATATGATATCACATTTAAAACATGAATTAAAGTACGGCTGAAAGATTTTAACCTTTACATAGATTAGGGTCTCATTAACTTAAAAATACATTTAAATTGTTCCACAATGTAAAAAGTAACATAAAACTTTACATATATTATTGATAACAGGTAAATAAATCCCCAATATATATTTTATTTACCATACAACTTCAGAACACCTGCTTGATATAATGCTCTTTTAAAGTTTCTACCTTATAGAGTTGTATAACTGGAAAATATGAGCACATTAATAGCATCACAATTGCATTGAAGTTTCTACATTAACCAAGTTTAGCTTTTAAAGAAATGGCAGTACAGTGCTCTAAAATAACAGTTCTTATTTAAACATTTGTTTAATTTTTATGGTTGCTTGCTCTAGAAAATTTAAATCTTAATAAACTTAATGTTATGGGTAAACTTATGTTTAAGAAATTTTTGTCTCTTTTACACATGACTGATTTTTACAATCTTATACAGACTTTAGTACAAACTTATACAGACCTTAGTATATCAATCAGATATCAAACAAAAGTACTCATGAATGAGTAATCCCATATCAAATTTACTTTACTTATTTATCAAAATATTAGACAAATTTTTTGAACACTGTAAACCATTTTTTTGATTGAAAGAAAAGTCCTGGAACAAAGGCATATTAGACCTTTTGTAGACATTAATAGTTTATTAGATTTTTGAACACCTAGAAAAACTTGTAAGCTTAAATTTAAAGACATTTATATTTATCTGTTTACCCAATTTAAATTGAAACATTTAAATCACGTGAATTAAAGATCTTTGGATCCACATTTTAAAATTGTTTTTATGAGTTCTTTTTAATATGAGTGCTCCTTATATAAGTTAATTTGTGTATCATATATATGATATATGGATATATATATATATATATATATATATATATATATATATATATATATATATATAGACATACAACACATAACAAATTGTGCACACATAATAAAAGTGAAGGCCTTGTAGCTTTTCACAGGTGAAATCTCCATTGCAATGATTTAAAAATTCCACAGTTGGTCAAAGATATTACTGATCAGAAAAACATTAACCTAGGTCTGTAGGAGCAAAATCATGACCTCAAAAAATAAATAAAGAACCTAAGGAAAAAATTATGAGTCCTAGAAAAATGACTGGCCAGTAATTGGTAAATACCATACAATTTACCTTTTTTTTCCCTTAGGCCTCAAATAAGTCTCCTACTAAGCTGACAGGCTTCTTTCATTTGCATTTCAAAATAAGTCCTGGCTGAGGTCTGGAAGAAGAAGGAAAAAAGGCTATTCTGAGCAGAAACCTTAGGCCTAAGGTATTTTAACCATAATTTTCATGTTAGGATGTTGAAAATTATGATACAAGTTTAAGATACAATTCACAAAATTTTATATCTTTACAAGTTGTTTTGTCAACAGATATCATACTATGATTTAGTATCCTTGTCCAAATTAATGCACTGGTACACACAGTGACATTTTCCCAGGCTACCTAATTTAAAATTGGTGAAAAAAAGACTGAATGATTGGGAAGTTACTTGCCAACTTGGAAGTAGAGTTCTTTATTTTCCATCCTAAGTATTTAAGTTCTCTGGCATGAATTATCTGAAACCATGAACTAAACAAATACCTAAACCCGACTTTTAACTGCAAGATTGTGGAATGCTTCAAAAACCCATTCAGATACCAGATTGGTACAATGAAACATCATCATTTAGACACATATTCAGCTAAGATCATTTCCAAGAAACAATTTATAATATTAACACATTATTGCACATGTCTTAAAGGGCTAGAAAAAAGGCACAAGACAGACAGAAATGAACTCCAGACAATGGCTGACAGACAGAACCCTTTAAAACAGAGCAAATAAGAGAAAAATCTCCTTCTCCAGTGGCACCACAGATGTCCCCACAAGGGGACCAAATGTTTTCACAGAGGAGCTACCTGAAATATAAAATAAAGTGTCTCCATGGCGACTTTACTGCATTTAGTGTCCCCTTTTTGTTTTTCTCTTTTTTTAAGAAGACAGAGGTGGCATTATCCTTGCAGTGCAGGGAACGAAGGAGGGAATTCCCTGAAGCAACAGGGCTTCGGCAGATACTGGGAGATACTCAGTTCTTCATTCCCCAGCAGGCATTACCATCTGCACTGGGTGTGCTCCAGGCAGCCAGCTAGGGCCTTCTCTCATTCTGCTTAACAAATGGTGGTAAAGTTCATCACAGTTCCTTAAACACAGTCCAAAGGGGTGTCAGGCTTACTTGCTTTGTTACCCATTTTCACGTTCAATATATCCTTAAGATTTTATCACAGAAATCACAAAACAAAACGCACAAAAACAAACAAACAAAAAACATATAGAACACAGAACAAAACACACACACACACACACACAAAAAAAAAAAAAAAAAAAACAGAATCCCGGTGCCAAAACAGAAAAACAGATGAGCAATTCAACGTCTTGCTAAAGCTCTGGGGTAGGAGCGCATGCGTGTCCCTCGGCACCTCTCTAACCTTCCAGAGGAATTCCCTACAGAACGGAACAGAGGACAGAACGATTCTCATTACTATCCTGGACAGGAGTGAATGTGAGCCTCCCCAGGCCACCTCTCTGTCATTAGAAGAGATCTCCCTTAACCAGATATAAGATGTTATCAAGGTGCCACTTACCTATGGAGGCCTCCTCCACCAGGTACTTGCTAATAGTTTCAGTGCGGTGGTTCACTGCAGTGCTCCCCAGACCGACGGCTCACTCCAAGGCGTTGGAACATCTCAATTTGTGCACCCCCTAGAGTGGCTCCCCAGCCCGTAGCCCTGGAGGGAAGACCAGCTTCAGAATTTTCAGCAGTCTGGTTTTGTGATCTGGTCGGGCAGGGTCATCTCACTGGGGAACTCCAAAATGTTGGAATAGGATGCAAGAAAAGACCAGTGACTCCAATTAAAATCAAATTAAGGCAGGCTTATTATTAAAACTGGCCAGGCTGCCTCTCCCTCCAAAAATGGCGGGAACAAGACAGCAACACCACCTTTCCTACAGCCCAGCTATATAGCCCAGAAAGTTACACAAAAAGGGGGTTACAGATAACAGAACTTTGAAAGCATCACACTGATGGTAGTTTACATTTTTTTTGCTGGCCCCAACATCAGAAATTATGAGGACCATTAGAGACTCAGAGAGGGTCGTTGTCTGGCCTGGGAAGGTCAATATTTATTAGGTGTCACTAATGTTTCAGAGAGCACTGTTTTCTGGTCAGAGAGCCAGGCATGGATGAGTTCAAGGCACGGACAGGCATTCCAAGCAGGTTCAGAATTTGCAGTAATTTATAGTAAAGCCCAAATTATCTTTTCATGGCTTTCTGGCAAGATGGCTCCCAATTCTAATAAAAGATCAGGTTGGGTCTATCAAGCCTGTCCTTTACTTTTGGAAACTCCTCTACAACCTGCAAGGTTGTGAACTCCTGACCATTTTACATTCCAGATATGTATTCACAGATTTTCTAACTCATGTCCTCCAACTGTGTCTTACTTGGGGTGAAGGTAATATCAAGGCATTGTTCTGGATGAGAGTGGGAAGATTTTTGTGTAGCACATATTTGCATACACATTTAGGAGATCACTCCTCCTAAACACTGATTTGGAACAGAAAATTCAATCTATGGGGGAGCTTCCTAGCTGAACAACATTATACATAAATACAAGTTCATTAAATAAATAGTTTTGGATCAGTGGATGATATATATTTCAAGATGGATTTAAATTGGCATATATATTGCTAGATTTTAATGTCCATGTGACTTTTGTGTTTATAATGTTTTGTGATTTATGTGGATTTATAATCAAATTTTCACAAGATTATTCTCAGAAATATTCATCCAACTTAAATACATACTTTTTTCCTAGTACTGAAAAGTAACTTCAGTGAATGGTGGATAAAAATCCTAATATTTCTACAGTAACTGACCCAGATTAACATCAATGCAATTAGATTCCTATGGGACATGATGTGTATTTTGATGTTCATTTTTATTCAACATTGGTACATTACTATTTCTGCAGTTTATGCACATTATATATAGTATGATATATAATGTTCAATCACTTCCTTCTTGAGAACACATGTATTCTTACAGGTTTCTTGACTATTCTTTTCATGAGACTTCTTTCCAAACACATTATTGTTGATTTCCATAATCACTTTTGAAACAAAACTCACACACCTTTCAGGATAAACCACAACCATAATATTACCATTAGATGTATAACTGGTTGCAGTGAATGATTGTATATCAATATGAGATTTCTTTTATATTTTCAGATATCAATTCAATCCATTATTTAAAGTAGAGCAAGTTATATTATTTACACACAGTATGGTTTATTCATGCATTATCTGCATATTCATAGACACAGGGTACACCTATTTGTACCCTCAATAGTAATTTATACATCTACAAAATATTGCTACAGAAATGGTGGAAGAAATACTCAAGTCACCTGATCTACATATACATTTTATCACAATAATATTCTGGACACAAAATGCAAAGGTCACACTTATGATTTTACCAAAGCCTAAATAAAAAGCGAGCATGGATTAATAAAAACATCCATGTCCTGGTTACCTAATGCTCTCAAAAGTCAATCCAATTTGTGACAACATATTAGTTTCTGCCTAAGGTTATATATTCAGACTCAAACCGTTGAAAATGTCTAAACAAATTACACACTTCATACTTTTACTGACTTCCTAATGTCTCTATTAATATCTGCTTTCCTACATATTTTCCCCAATTCGTCATTGTGACTGACTCTTTACATGTGCTGACATTTACATTCACTCTCTACCCGAAACCTTATTTGTAAAGAACTTTTGGTACAAATCCTATACTCATTCTTCTTTCTAAACCTACTGACTATCTTGCTAATCCTACAGACTATCCCTTTTTTATTGGATATTCTGTATGTTATTCAATCATCTAGTGTATACGATCCTATTTCTTTGTATATCAATTTATCTGAGACATCTGTGCAGAATATAATTCAAAGAAAAGTATGCTACTCAAGGGCCCAAAGTCCTACTTGGCTTCAAGTCTTCCCTAGATTTCTGTTTCCATACTTATATTTCACCTATATATTCTTGTAAATATCTCAGGTTCCCAATACCGTTATTCATCCAGCAGAATGATTCCTAACGCAAATAGAACATGATATTAACATTAACCATACACTGTTCCCTCAATCTAACTTTACAGCAGTGCAGGGATAGAGTTGGTCTTACAATCCAGGAATATAGGGGATCTTCCACCTGCTGAGAATCTCAAAGATCCATGCAGAAATTATCCCTGAAGAAGATATAGAATGCTATGAAGGACCTGAGAGAGCAAAAGTCATTTTCCATGGCAAACAACCTGGTCAGGATGAAGAGATGTGTCTGAATAAGCCTCTCACATTTTAATGTAGACAAAATGGACCAAACCAACCCTGTGTGGAGATCTCTCTCCCAGCACCTATTGTTGATATACCATTCTAACTTGTGAAAGTGTCACAGGAAGTAGGGGCAGCCTCCATCTCATGGGACCTTAGGAAGAAACTGTTAGGACAAAGTGTTTTCCAAGGCTGTGAGCTCATTCAGTTCATGAAGGAAGTGACCTACCTCACTTCTTTGTGATGGAACTCTCTGAACTTGGGATCCCGGAAACCAGGCACCCAGGGTCAGGCCCAGTAACAGTCACAGAGATCTCACTTTTTTGGATTTATCATGGAAAGAGTCAGTCTTTCTTGGTACTTACAGATGTGAAGATGGTCAAATGCCAGAAAAAATCTGAAGAGGTGTCTTCAGTGAGAATGCAGGTAGTGGCGGCTCAAAGCTGGCTCCTGACAACTTCACAGAGTGGGCCAAGGAGTCCAGATTTGAGAACAGACAGGCCATTTCGGGTGAACAAAGAATGGCTCACCAGGCAGAGGACACTCCGGTTAGTAACAGACCTTCTTGGGGGAAGGAGGTGCATTTGTGGGAATGAGTGTGGGTTTGTGGTTTTGTCTCATGTTCTGAGAATAGGTAGGAAAGTTGGTTTGTTTGGTTTGGAGTGGACTGTTTCTATTAAGTCATTTGACAAGGCAAGTGTTTCTATGTCTGTGTATCCCACTGTGTCCGTGGGTGTAGACATTACAAAAGAAAATGCATCAATGGATGTGTCCTGTCTAGGAGAAAGCTTCCCAACATTCACGCTGCCCAATTTATAAAAGGACAGAGGGTTGCCTTATTTGTGGGCAAGACCTGAAATCTTCCTAAGTTCCTGTTTTCTTCCTGAATTCTGGTCACTCTCCAGAATAGGCTCATGATTTTGTGACCAAGATAGGTACCACCTCCAAGCTCTGTGACTTGGCCATGTACTGGATAGCTGAAGGGAATGGCGAGAATCTCAGAAAACTCAGATATCAATGTTACCAGGAAAGTCTCAGTGGAGAAACCCTGCTTTGGGACTTTTGCTTACCTATTGTTCTATAGCACTGAATGTCAGGAAGGTCTTTGCCTAAGGCCACCCCGTTGTGAAGCCTGAATAAAACAGTTCTCTAATGTAAATGAATGGGCATCACCTGTCCCTTTTTGAGTAATTGATTTCGAAAGGGATGTGTCTGAATCAGCCTGTTGGCCCTGTGTGAGGCTGTGGCTTAGATTCTCAGCACCTGATGGATCTAAAGAAAGATGCCATGTGTGCATCCAAAACCAAAATGGCCAAAAGAGTACTCATTATGGATGAAGTCTCTCGCCTTCCTCTGTAAGTTTCCTGACCTCCATAAGGTGAGAATAGGAATCCTTTGGGTCAAATGAGTTTTTCAAAGCCCTTCAGAGTCTAGCCCATTGGTGCTTGGGTTTTCTCATGACCCCAATCCACATGAAGAATCTAAACCCCACAGTCAGTAGGCCTCAAATTGGAGAAGTGGAACAGTAATAATGGTAGGCCTATTTGATCACTCCTGGTTCAGAGGAAGGGTTTCCAGGCCACCCTGACTTTAGGCAAATGACGGGCAAGGGAGCTTATTTTGGACACTGTCTTGTCCAGCGCCCCTCATAGAAACCTCCAGCTAGAGGTTATGATGAGTGTCTATGTGGAAAAGATGAGGGCCATATGGGAGTGTTTTCGTTTAAATTTTGGTCATTTGTGTGGCGATTGGAAGAAATCACTGGGTCCACCTGGGCTTGAACTCTAGTGTGAATCCCTATAGAGACTGAATTCTGAAACTGACCTCAGAGAAGTATTGCCATGAGCTTTGTTGGGATTTTAGGAGCCCACGCATGAGAGTAGCCCTTATAAACTTAGATCAAGGCCACAGAGCACTGGGAATCTCAGCCAAGATAATCCATGATTTTCTTCTTAAAGTCTTGGCAGCCATAGCTGAGAGTCAAAACACACATGTACCTCACATTGTAGACTTCAATTGGACTGGCTTCATGTGACCTTTTGACAACTCTTTGGGAAGCCTTGCCTATGAGAGTTCTCCAGAGTTTCATTGAAATGAGCTTCCTCAACATTTAATGGTTTTTGAAAACCACAGTTCCTCCAACTTCATCCTCAAAAAAATGGCTAGATAAACACCATGACATTTTTGGAATTCCCATGACCAGGTGGCACTGGAGAATCTTTGGATGTCCTATTGCTAATCATGAGTGTATCAGACAGTGCCTTGACTGACTAGGTTTCTTGAAAATTGTGTAGAACAGAGATGCCAGTAAGTTGGAGCCTGCAAATTAGTGGGCCTAGAGCAGTGGTGTGAAGGTGTGTGATAAAATGTGTGGTGGGGCCATGTGGATCTGCCACTGGCTTCCAAATGGCTTGTGAATGACATGGTACAGCCAGCAGAACCTTCCATGTAAAGGCATCTTTTTGTATAGGGAGATTTCAAGGCAATGTTCAGAATCAGGTTGCTATGGACAAAGGGGCAACCCATGTGGGATAGAATCCTGGTTGGTGCATTCACATGCAGACCATGACCTCCACACGTGACAGAACTCCCTCCAGCACTGTGTCCCAGTTGATCTCCTTGTATTTCATGAAGAAAATACCAAAGTCCCAGTGCAGCAGCAAGAACCACCACGAAAAGTGGAGGAGGACCAAATGGCTTCACAGTTCACACGGTGAGTCACTTAGCTCCCAGTGGCCATAGTTTAACTACAAAGAGAGTATTCGCACTGCTGCCTCATGTTCATTGGAAAATTAGAAACAATGTCCTCCAGGTCACATAGATGCAGACCCAGCTTTGATGGTCTCACTAGAAAGTAAGCTAAAGCTACTGACAACAACATATATTTCAAGTGCCCAACCTCAGAGGCAGTTTATCAAGAAGTCTTTAGGCCAGCAGAACTCCATGTTTGTGGAGTGTTTACCATGTGCCTTACTTTTGGAAACTGCTCTACCACTTCCAAGTTTGTGAAATCCTGAGTATATTCCATTCCACATATGCATTCACAGATTTTCTAACTCTTCTCCTCTAATTGTGTCTTACTTGGGGCGAAGTTAATGTCAAGGCATTGTTGTGGATGAGAGTGGGAAGATTTTTGTGTAGCACATATATGCATACACATTGGATTTATTTTCCAATTTTCCATTCGAAATACTTAATCCCTGACACTAACTCATAAACTACTAGACTCTGACTGCTAATCCTAATATGATGGAGAAAACTAACCCAAACAGAATAGAAATACAAGCAGTTCAAAGGAGGCATGGTGTATATTTGGACTTGCCATTTGCATTATGAAGGGTAGGTGTTATAAATCTAGTTAATTTTTAATTGAAATAGTTCTCCTTGTGTTTTTAAAGTTAATAAATATATAAATTCCTGTCTCCCTTTCCCTGTAGCCTATTCAGAACATGTATTTTTAAATGCACATATAGAATCCTACCTGGTATCACATGTACATTCTTGTGAGGTGGCTGACTTGGCAGATACAAATTATGAGAAGAGATCACTCCTCCTAAACCCTGTTGGATCTTAAAATTCAACCTATGGGTGAGCTTCCTAGTTGAACAACATTAAACATAAATCCATGTTCAGTAAAAGAAATATTTTTGCATCTGTGGATGATATATATTTCATGATAAATTTCGATTGGCATATATATTGGTAATTTAATGTCTCTGCATGTGTGTTTTTTGTATATATATACTCTCCAGATTTTTCAAAATATGAAATATATGTGTCTTATATACACTCCCTAAATTCATTCATGTTCATGTGTATGGATTTATAATCACGTATTCACAAGATTATTCTCAGAAATATTCATCCACCTGAAATACATATTTGTTACCAGTACTGAAAACTAACTTTAGTTAACGTTGCATACAAATACTAAATTTGTACAGTAACTGACCCAGTTTAACATCAATGCAAGTAGATTACTATGGGACATGATGTGTATTTTGACATTCATTTTTATTCAACACTGCTACATTACTATTTCTTCAATTTATGCACATCATAAGATATATATTTCATCCACAAGTTAGCAAACTTATAGGCATTTGTTTCACTTTCAATAACTTCCTGCTTCAGAACACATGGATTCCTCCAGGTTTCTTGTCTGGTCTTTTCATGAGACTTCTTTCCAAACACATTATTTTCAACTTCCATAATCAATTTTGAAGGAAAACTCACACACTCTTCATGATAAATCATAATCCTAATATAACGTTTAGATGTTTTACTGGTTGGAATGAATGTATGTATATCAATATAAGATTTCCTTTATATTTTCAGATATCAATTGAATCCATTATTAAATTTGCAATCTATTATATTATTTATTCACAGTATTGTCTATTCATGCATTATCTCTATATTCATATCACAGGGTACACCTATTTGTACCCCCAATAATAATTTGTACATTTCGACACAGAAGCAATGGTCACACTTATTATTTTACCAATGTAAATGTCAGGCGAGCATCGGAGGAAGAGACTACCAGGGACTGTCTAATGCAACAGCCAAAAGTTTATGGGGGTCCAACATGCTGGGGCTCAGAGCTCCCTTGAATAGAGCAGAGAGCCCTGAGAACAGCTTAAGCAGAGCTTATATACTTTCCTTGGAGAGGGCAGGGAGGGAAGATTATTGATGGGTCAGCGCGAGTGGGCAGTTTGCGTGCAAATGGGTGAGGGAGTACATTCTGCAGTTTTGCAGTTGGTACAGAACATTCAGGGAACAAGATTAGCGAACAGTTCTCAAGATATCAACAGTGTTTTGTTAAGCATACCGTAAAACTGGAAGTGACAATTACCTATTTTATTTACCTTTCATTCCCCACTTTCTTTTGGTTACATTAAATCATAATAGTGATCATTGAGGATGTCACATTTTATGTTTGCTAGTGTGGTATATTGATTTCTGATTACCATAAGTTTAACTTGTCCAATTTGAGCTTGGAGAAAGGAAACTACACGGTTGAGCAAACAGGGTCCTACAGTTAGCAATAATGTGAGGATTATTAATGGACCGGCCAGGGCTGATAAAAGCATAGTTACCCAGGGGGACTCTGTGAACCAAGACTCAAACAACCCTTTTTGGGCCTCTCTCTCTTGTTGATGCTCTTCAATGCGTCTTCTTAATTTAATCATAGATTCTTTTACAACTCCAGTATGGTAGGCATAATAACAACATTCTTCCCTCAATGCAGGACAAAGGCCCCTTCTCTCATGAAGAGGAGGTCGAACCCTCGCCTGTTCTGTAAAACAACTTCAGAGAGAGAGGTTAAAGATTCTTGTAAAGCTGTGATGGTGGTTTTTTAATATCTTTAAGTTTTGGTCTATTGCTGCTTCTAATTGGGTCATTTGTTGTGTCCCATGGATTAGGGCAGTGGTTCCTGTGCCCTTCTCTGCAGCAACTACTATTCCTCATAGGATGGCTAAAGTGAAGGATACAGGTTGCCAGCGGAACCGGGTTGTATGCCCCCCTATTTGAAATTTAAATGATCCTGCCTCATGATAGAGCACTCGGGGAAACATCTGCACCATTACATAATTAATCACATCTGTTGATAATTTTATGAATAAACAATGTTTAAGTATATAGAATTATACTGTTGTAGGTATGGACAAGGCAAGGCACCTAAGATAGCACCAAAGATAGGGAAACAGTCCTATTTGGTTGCAACCGGATATAGAGGGCATTGCTTCTGTTGTAATCAATTAATCCCCTGAATCCCAAGTTTAGGTAGTTTCAGAATTTTGTACCCAACATGTAAGGGAAAAGACTCAGAAATTCACAGTCTGCAGAAGTTCACAAAAAGCAGTTTTTGGTTCTGTTTTTATTTTCCTCTTCTCTGGGAAAGATAACTTATTAAGGACACCTGGGAGGGGGAGAGCTTTTTTCTTCTCTTTTATTTTCTCCCTGCCAGCTGTTACCATGGAGCCCAGTTGGTAACTTCTTTATCTTGGAAATGTAGCCATCTCTGGAAGCCTCAGCTCAAGGCCAGAGGCCTTGTTCACATATTTTGTGAAAAACTAGTAAGGGGGTGTCTAGCTTAGAAGGGCTGATTTTTCCAGCCAGTGGCCAAGTATAACAGAGCAACACGAAAAGAGGAAGTTTATCTACACTGAACTCTTTTATAAAGACTTTGTTGCTGAAAGTCCTAAAGTCAGCCACGATGAAGACTTCTGGAGAAGGCCATTTAAGATTTTTCTGTGGGCCTGGTACAGAGGGGAAGACGGGGAAGGCGGGGGGTGAGAGCAGTTCTGTGGTTCTGAGAATGAGGAAAAAGAGATATAAAAGAATAATGGGAAAAGGGTTTGGGATTTTCCTGGCAACAAAACTTGAGCAGTAGAACAGGTAGAGCAGATGGGAAGACGGGAATGACTATCTAAAAAGCCTGTGAGGGACTTTAAATTCTTAGTAACCTGTTTTTAGTGATGACAAAGCAACTTTAAAGGCCATTTTTATTACATCTTGGATAGGCGTCTGAGGGCACTCCTCAGCTGGTTTGAGCTTTGGGTTAGCTGGTAAGAGGACCTGGTGGGACCCGGTGTGGGCACTGACAGGAGAAGAGAGGAGTGAGTGGGTGGAAGGGTACCTCAGTACCTGCTGCCTCAGCATGGGGGCAATGGTCTGAGAACCAGAGGAGGTTTGGGGTTTTGATCTAGTAATTGGAGGGGAGAAATCAGGTTGTTGATGTGAGAGTGACAGCAGAGAATCTGGAGCAGAAGGATCTATTGGAGAAACATATTTCGTGATGTGAGCAAAGGAGGGAAAAGGCCTACACATAGGGGAATTTTCTTCAATCCTTTTGATCACTTGCTGAAGTTGAAATAGTCACACAGAATTTGAGGATCTAGAGACCCCTCTGGGGGCCATCGGTTTTGCTTGTCTAATTGGCAATATGGCCAATGCTGTGAACTGAATTTGATGAGGAGTTTGGGTTCCACCAGGCAGCCCCTGTATGCTCACATCCCCATGACTTACGGAAGAAGACGGCTTTTCCCCCACACAGCCGTTGTTGTTTGTGGCTTTGATAGTCCACCGGGCAAACATAGTAATCTAGGCTAGCCAACCTGCATCAGGCTTGCGTGTTCCTACATCCATAATGTTTGTTTCCATTATCTATGGTACGGGAGAAATTTAATGGAATTTTAGTGGGATCCTCTTCATCAGAGATATCCCAATTGGAAAGACGTATACCCAGCTGACAAATATCTGGGTGGAGAGTTGGCCACCAGGTCCCTAAGGGGGCTGTATGTGAGACAGACCATACTTCTTGTCTAATTGGATTTGTGATCAGCCATCGCTGCTGAATGGGCTGATGATGGTTAGGACTAGTGGTGGCCAAGGGGAGAGTCTATAGCCTTATCCACATGGCAAATATGCAATTTGAAAGGGTTACCAGTCTTTTCCACTTTCAAGCCAGTGTCTGGACAGGGCACAGGCTTGAGATGAGAATTAGGATCCAGGAAGTGATTCCGTCTACCTTTACCACTGTAGGTTTTATAATTAGCACCTGGTATGGTCCTGTCCAGCGGGGTTCCAGGGATGACACCTGATGTCATCTTATGTAGATGAAGTCTCTTTTTTGATATCGATGTGGAGTCTCCTCTTCACCAGGTTGGTAGGCAGTGGCCAGCTGTTTTGACAGGTATCCCTGAGTTCTTTCAATAGCTTTAAGTTTGTCAAGCAAGGGGGTGTGGAAGGGATCGGTAGGTCTTAGAGTTGTGGTTAGGTCCTTACTGGAGGAGGGGCCCCATAGAGAATTTTATAGGAGGTGAGGTTACACAAAGAAACAGAGGGAGTATTTCTTGCATGAAACAGTGCATAAGGCAGGAGCATAGTCCAATCTTTGATGCCCTCTCTAAGCTTAATTTCGTTAAGGTCTCTTTAATGGTTCTATTAATTTTTTTAACCTGTCCTGAGCTCTGCGGTCTATAAGCACAATGTAACTTCCAATTTATCCCCAGGATCCTGGCTAACCCCTTACTTACCTGGGCCATGAACGCCGGTCCATTATCAGACCCTATTACCTTAGGTAGGCCGTATCATAGAAAAATATCTTTCAGGATTTTCTACCACCATTTGTGCCTTTTTTTTTTGTGGGGAAGGCTTCAATCCATCCTGAAAATATATCTACAAACACTAGGAGATATTGAAGTCCATACCTTGCTGGCTAAATTTCAGGAAAGTCCACTTCCCAGAATTTCCTGGTCTGGTTGCTCATAGGCGCTTTCCTACAGGAAGCTTGGAAGGGTAATTGTTCTATTGACAGAACGGACAGGGTTTTGTTACCCGTTCAGTTATGTCCTTTCGCTGTGAGTCGGTTAGTGGAAAACTCTGTTCTTGATCCTTCAGGAATGCCTGCAGTTTCTTTGGACCAAGGTGTGTGAATTGATGTACATTTTTAACGTAGTGTAGGGCTTTCTGAAATTGCAGGCTTGGCTCAGTGAAGTTGAGGAGTTCAGTGCCAGTGTCGTAAGATGTTATCAAAAGCTTGCTGGTGCTCAGGGGTCCATTGGAATTGGGCATCTCCCTTTAACAGCGGGTATAAAGGAGAAGTTAAGGACACAAACACAGGAATCCATAACCTGCAAAACCCAGTAGTCCCAAGAAACTCTTTGTGTTGTCTGCTGCTGGGGGGGGGTATCTGCACAACCGTTTGTTTTCTGGGCTCAGTGAGCCAACGTTTACCACCTCTAAGGGAATAGCCCAGGAAGACTACTTCTTGCTGGCAAATTTGGGGTTTTTTGGAAGAAGCTCTATACCCGAGTTGAGCAAGCTTACATAATAGTGCTTGGTTCCCAGACTCACAGTTTTCCTTGGTGTTGGCTGCAGTAGCAGGTCATCCACGTATTGAAGCTGGGTGACTTCGGGGTGCATAGTTCTGAAGTTGTTGACATCTCTGTGGAGGGCTTCATCAAAGAGAGTGGGGGAGTTTTTGAACCCCTGTGGGAGTCTAGTCCATGTTAGTTTACCATACGTTCCGGTTTCTGGGTCTACCCACTCAAAAGCAAACAGAAACTGACTGTCTTTATGCAGAGGCATGCAAAAGATAGCATCTTTATGTCCATACCATTTCTACTCAGGGTTCAGAGTGATAAGCAGATTGTACAAATTATTTACCGTGGGGTGAATGTCCTGCACTCTGTTGTTGATCTCTCTTAGGTCTTGAACGGGGATAGTCCCCAGTTCCTGGATTTTTTACTGGTAGCAGGGGAGTGTTCCAGGCCGATTGACAGGGCCTTAGGACCCTAAAGCCAGATATTTCTGAATATGGGGCCTTAACCCATCTTTAGCATTTTTGCTCAGAGGATGTTGTTTGACATTGATTGGGGAGGCTGAGGTTTTTAACTCCACTGTTCTTGGAGGTTGTTTCATGGCTAGTCCTAACCCAACAATTTTTGCCCAGGCATCTGGGTAATCTGTTATCCATTTCTGGGGTAGCTTGCCTGTTTGATCATTCTTGGGGTGTGTGAAAATTGGATGTTCATCTTTGACTGACATTTATAAAGCCATGACTATAGGAGTTTTTAATGAAGGATTTAGAAATTTCATTTTGGGGCCTTCGGGGTTAAAAGTTGTTTTGGCCCGGAGCTTACTGAGCAGATCTCTGCCCATCAATGGGGCCAGGCATTCTGGGATTACTAGGAAGGAATGTTGGATTTTGTTTTTCCCCATGTCCATGGTCCTCTTAGTTGTCTAAGTCTGATATTTACTGCTGTTAGCCCTTTGAACTAGAGACCTTTTATTTGATAGAGGGCCCAGTGGGGCCTTAAGGGCTGAGTATACTGCTGCTGTATCCACTTCAAAGTTTATGGGGTCCCCTTCACTTCAAAAGTTACCCTGAGCTCGGGGAAGGGATCTGAGCCCCGACATTCTCAGTCAACCTCCAGAGTCAGAAAGGCTGTCTGGCGTGGCTGTCTCTTTCTAGGGCACTTTTTGGCTCAGTGTCCTTTTTCTTTACAGTAGGCACATTGATCTGAGGCCAAGGGTGGCCTCTGGTGGGGACCCAGGTATCGTTTCTTGTCTCCCTGTTTCTTAATTTCTGGCCTATTTATTGTTGTGACCAGGACCTTAGTTAATACCTTCATCTGTCTTTTTCATCTGTCATCCTCCCTTTGCTCCCTTTCGTTCTCTCTGTTTCTCTCTTATAGGATACTTTCTCGGCTACCCTGAGTAAATCTCTCAAAGTCATATCATGTAATCCATCTAAGTATTGTAACTTTCTTTTAATATCCAGATCAGCTTGCCCAATGAAGGCCATCATGACATATGTCTTTTGATCCTCTGCCTGAAGATCGAAAGGAGTATATCTCCTATACGCCTCCATAATTCTCTCTAGAAACATAGAGGGATATTCATCAGGCCCTTGAATAATCTCTCTTACCTTGGCCAAATTATTTGGTTGGCTAGCGGCCGGTTGGAAACCCACTATTAGGGCCCGGCAATAAGTGGACAGATGCTCCCTACCTTCAAAGGTGTCGGGGTCCCAGTTGGGTCAGTTCAAGGGTAAGCCGGCTTTGATTATGTTGGGAAGTTGTGTTGGTCACCCATCTGGTCCGAGGATATTTTTTTCTAGCTTCCAGAAAGTTTCTCTCTCGTTCCTCTGTCATGAAGAGAATCCCTAGGATTTGTTGGCAGTCATCCCAAGTAGGCAGGTGTGAAAACGCCAGGGAGTTCTTTGAGTTCTTTTAGCCGGGCCAGCTTTCTCCAGGGAAGGAGGGGCTGTGTGTGTGACAAGGGGGAGTCATCTGGTGGGCGCTGGGCCGGCCTAGCTTTCTCCAATGGCGGAGAGGCTGAGTCAGCAGCAAAGGAATCACTTAGAGGTTGTTGGGGGTTGGTGGACGACGGCAGCGGATAAGAAGTGTAGGAGAGTCCAGTAGAGTCTTGAGACTCAGGGAGAACAGAGGTTGGAGGAGGAAGAGCAGAGGGTTTGTGAGATAGAATCATGGTGGAAGGAGTAGGAGTGGGCGCAGAGACAAAGAAAGGCTTCACCCATGTAGGAGGAGATTTGCAGAGGTCCTGCAAAGTTAAGATATATGGCTGTTGATCTGGATGTCTATGTGGCCCCGGTTGAAAGACAAAATCTCTGACGTTTCAAATTAGTGGGAAGTAGATGTTTCTAGGGGCTATCCAACTCCAAAGGTGGGTCATTCTGAGGCACAGAGGGTCTGCCAGGTCCAGCAATTTACTGAAAAAGAAAGATTCTGGGCCTTGCACAGACTTTGGTCCAGGGATCAAGGGTCAGGAAGAGAGGTGTTGAAGTGCTCTGTCCCAAAATGAGAGATACACAAACAGTGAAAGAAATCACACACTACACTGACAAGACAAGACAATAAAGACAGGCAATGGACGTCCAATACTGAGGCCAGGACTGAGTAGCCGGCAAAACCTGATGGGCTGGCAATACTGAATCCGAAGCAAAATATCACTGAGTCAAGGAGACTATTGTTCCTCGATTTCCTGAGTCCTCTGGGGCATCCCCCAGGGACGTGGCCTGTGGCTCTGTGACACGTATGTCAGCCTCTGTCAGAGAGAGCTCACGCTCATCACCAATAGCCATTTTGCCAAGCCCTAACCTGAAACCTAAAACCAAAAAGAGTTCCCTTACTTACCCTGAAAAGAGCCCCTTGGGGATCTTTCATGCGCCGCTGCCGGATCTTGCTCGTGCCTCCAGATGTAAAGGTCGGGCAAGCATCAGAGGAAGAGACCACCAGAGGAATGTCTCAAGCAACAGTAAATGGTTTATTATGGGTCCAGCATTCTGGGGCTCAGAGCTCACTTGAATAGAGCAGAGAGCAATGAGAACAGCTTAAGCAGAGCTTATATGCTTTCCTTGGAGAGGGCAGGGAGGGAAGTTTATTGATGGGTCAGGGCAAGTGGGTGGTTTGCGTGCAAACGGGTGAGGGTATACATTTGCAGTTTGGCAGTTGGGGACAGCACATTCTGGAAACAAGATTAGCAAACAGTCCTCAAGACTTCAACAGTGTTTTGTTAAGCATACAGAAAAACAGTAAGTAACAAGTACCTATTTTATTAACCTTTCACCAAAGCCTAAATGGAAAGTGAGCATGGATTACTAAACACATCCATATCCAGGTTGCCTAACGCTCTCAAATCAATCCTATTGGTGACTACATATTTGTTTCTTCTTAAGATAATATATTCAACCTCAACCCTGTTGAAAATGACTAATCCTATCACTCACTTTATATTTTCCTGATTTCCTAATGTCTCTATTGATATCTGCTTTCCTACATATTTTCCTCAGTTCATCATTGTGACTGACTCTTCACATGTGCTGACATTTACATTCACTCTTTATCCGAAACCCTATTGCTAAAGAACTTTTGGTCCAAATCCTATACTCACTCTTTTTTCTAACATACCGACTATCTTCCTAATCCTAAAGACTATCCCTTTTTGACTGGATGATCTCTTTGACAAGCAATCATCCAAGGTACAAGGTCCTATGCCATTGTATATTGATTTATCTGAGACATATGTGCAGAACATAATTCAAAGCTAAGTATCCCAATCAACAGCCCAATGCCCTTCCTGGATTCAAATCTTATCTAGATTTCTGTTTTCAAACTTATATTTCACCAATATATTCTTGTAAATATCGCAAGTTCCCAATACCATTATTCATTAAGCAGAATGATTCCTAACTCAAATGAAACATGTTATTAAGCCTAACCATACATTGTTCCCTCAAACTAACTTTACAGAAGAGCCGAGACAGAGTTTATCTTACAATACAGTAATGTAGGGGATCTTCCACCTGCTGAGAACATCAAAGGACCATGCAGAAATTATACCCTGAAGAAGTTGCAGGCAGCTATGAAGGACCTAAGAGGGGAAAAGTCATATTCCATGGCAAACAACAGGGTCAGTATGAAGGGATGTGTCTGAATCAGCCTCTCCTTTCGTAATGTAGAGAACTGATGAAACCATGCCTGTGTGGAGAGCTGTTTACAGGTGCCTATGGTTGATATACCATTCTAACTTGTGAAAGTGTCAAAGGAAGTAGGGGCAGCCTCAATTTCATGGGACCTTTCGAAGCAACTGTTAGGACAAAGTGGTGGCCAAGGTAGTGACCTCATTCAGTTCCTAAAGAAAGTGACCTCACCTCTCTTCCTTGGTGATCAAAAAATCTGAAATTGTGATGCAGGAAGCCAGGCACCCAGAGCCAGTCCCAGTCCCAGTCCCAGTGGTCTCACTTGTTTGGATTTACCAAGGAAAGAGTCAGTCTTCCTTGGTACCGACTGATATGAGGATTGTCAAATGGCAGAAGAGCTCTGAAGAGGGGCCTTTCCTGAGAAAGCAGGTATTGGTTCACCACTGGCTCCTGACAACTTCACAGTGTTGACCAAGGAGACCAGATCTGAGAAAGGACAGGCCATTTCAGGGGAACATAGTATGGCCCACCAGTTAGAGGACACTCCAGATAGTCACAGACCTACTTGGGTTAAGGAGGTGCCTTTGTGCGTGTTCAGTGAGTTTGTGCTTTTCTCTCATGTTCTGAGAATAGATAGAAAAGGCAGTTTTTTTGGGTTGGAGTGGACTGTTTCTAGTAAGTCGTTTGACAAGGCTAGTGTTTCTAAGTCTTGAGTATCCCACTGTGTCCGTGGTTGTAGACATTAGAAAAGAGAAGGCATCAAAGGATGTGTCCTGTCTAGTAGAAAACTTCCCAGCATTCATCCTGCCTAATTGAAGAATGGACTTTGGTTTGCCTTATGGATGGGCAACACCTACTAAATTCCTAAGTTCCTGTTTTCTTCCTGAATTCTGGCCACTCTCCAGAATAGTCTCATGGTTTTGTTTCCAAGATATGTACCACCTCCAAGCTCTGAGACATGTCCATATACTTGATAGCTGTAGAGAATGGGAACATCTTAGAAAACTCAGATATCAGTGTGACCCGGAAATTCTCAGTGGAGAAACCCTGCTTTGGTTCATTTGCTTACCTATGGTTCTGTTGTCCTGAATGTCAGGAAGGTCTTTGCCTCAGGCCACCCCTTTGTGAAGCCTGAAGAAAACAGTTTTCAAATGGAAATGAATGGGCATCACCTGTGGATCTTTGCTTAATTGCTTGTAAAAGGATGTGTCTAAATCAGCCTCTTGGCCCTGTATGAGGTTGTGGCTTAGATTCTCAGCACATGATGGATCTAAAGATAGATTGCATGTGTGCAATCAAAACAAAAATGGCCAAAATCTGTCATTGTTGATGAGTCTCTTGCCTTCCTCTGTTAGGATTCTGACCTCTATCAAGTGAGAATAGGGATCCTTTAGGTCAAATGAGTTCTTTGAAGAACTGCAGAGGTGCTTGTGTTTTCTTGTGACTCCAAATCACTTAAAGAATCTATCCCTGAGAGTCAGTAGGCCTCAAATTGGAGAAGCAGGCCTATTGGATCACTCCAGGTTCACAGGAAGGGTGACCATGCCACCCTGACTTTAGGCAAATGAGGGGCAAGAAAGATTATTTCGGACACTCTCTTGGGATGCGTCCCACATGAAAAACTCCAGCCAGAAGTAATGATGAGTGTCTCTCTGGAAGAAGGTGAGGACCATGTGGAAGTGTTTTGGTTTTAATTGTAGTCATTCGTGTGGCAGTTGGAAGAGATGACTGGATCCACCTGGGCTTGAACTCTGGTGTCATTCCCCTTAAACACTCAGTTCTGGATCAATCATCAAAGAAGTATTGCCATGAATTGTGTTAAGAATTTAGGAGGCCATGCATGAGAATCTCCATTGGAAACTGAGATCTAGTCCTAGGGTGGCTTTCCACAGAGCACTGGGAATCTCAGCCAGGATATCAAATTATTTTTTTCTGAAAGACTTGGAAGCCATATTTTCTAGTCAAAACACACATGGACCTCAATTGTAGACCTCGATGGGCCTGGATTCATGTGACTTTTAGGCCACTCTTTGGGAAGCCTTGCCTTTGAGAGTTCTTCAAATTTTTCATTGAAATGAGCTTCCTCACCATTGAATGATTCCTGAATGATTTGAAAGCCATAGTGCTTCCAACTTCATAATTGAAAATTGGCTAGATAAATACCATGAAATTTTTGAAATTCCAATGACCAGGTGGCAATGAAGAACATTTGGATGTCCTGTTGCTGATCACGAGTGTACCAGACAGTGCCTTGATTGACTGGTTTTGATGAAAATGGTGTAGAACAGAGATCTCAATAATTTGGATCCTGCTGAGTAGTGGGCCTAGAGCAGTGGTGAGCAAATGTGTGATAAAACATCTGAGGTGGGGCCATGTGGATCTGCCATTGGCTTCCAAATGGCTTGTGACTGACATGGTGCAGCCAGCAGACCCTTATATGTAAAGGCAACTTGTTATATGGAGAGGATTCAGTGCAATGTTCAGAATCAGGTTGCTATGGTCAAGGGGGCATCCTATGTGGTATACAAGCCCTGTTGGTGCATTCTCCTGCAGACCCTGATCCACCACACGTGACAGAACTCGCGGCAACACTCTGTCCCAGTTGAACTCCTTGTATTTCGTGAAGCAAATACCAAACTCCGAGTGCAGCAGGAAGAAACATTAGGAAAAGTGGAGGATGATAAAATGGCTTCGCAGTCCATATGGGGAGACACTTAGCCCCCACTGGCCACAGTTTACATACAAGAGAGAATTCAGCACTGCTGCTTCATGTTTATTGGAAAATTATAAACCATGTCCTCCAGATCACAGAGATGAAGACGCAGCTTTGATGGTCTCACTGGAAAGGAAGCTAAAGATCCTCACAAAAACATATATTTCAAGTGCCCAACCTAGAGACAGTTTCTCCAGACGTCTTTAGGCAGGCAAATCTCCATGTTTGTAGAGTTTTTACACTGTCCCTTACTTTTGGAAACTCCTCTACAATCTCCAAGGTTGTGAACCCTAAGCATTTTCAATTTCAGATATGTATTCAAAGATTTTCTAACTCTTCTCCTCTAATTGTGTCTTACTTGGGGTGAAGGTAATGTCAAGGCATTGTTCTGAATGAGAGTGGGAAAATTTTTTTGTAGTACACATTTGCATACACATTGATCCATTTTCCAATTTTCCATTCGAAATACTGAATCCCTGACACTAACTCATACCCTACTAGACTCTGACTACTAATCCTAATATGATGGAGAAAAATAAACAAAAAAAATGAAAATACAAGCAGTTCAGAGGAGGCATGGTGTATAGTTGGACTTCCCTCTTGCATGATAAAGGGTCGGTTTTATAAATCTACTCAATTTTTAATTGAAATAGTCCTCCATGTGTTTTTTTTTAAAGAGAGAGTTAGAGAGGAGAGAGAGAATTCTATAATATTTATTTTTTTAGTTATCGGCGGACACAACATCTTTGTTTGCACGTGGTGCTGAGAATCGAACCCATGCCGCACGCATGGAAGGCGAGCGCGCTACGACTTGAGCCACATCCCCAGCTCTCTCCATGCATTTTTAAAGTTAACAAATATGTGAATTCCTGTCTCCCTTTCTCTGTAGCCTACTCAGCACATGTACTTTTTATATGCACATATAGATTCCTACTTGGTATCACACGTATATTTTTATGAGTTGGCTGACTTGGCAGAAACAAATTGTAAGAAGAGATCAGTCCTCCTAAACGCTGTTGGAACTGAAAATCCAAACTATGGGTGAGCTTCCTATTAGAACAATATTATACATAAACCCATGTTTAGTAAAATAAATATTTTTGCATCTGAGGGTGATATATATTACATGATGAATTACGATTGGCATATATATATTGATACTTTTTAATGAATTTTTGTGTTTTTTTGTCTATATATATATATATATATATATATATATATATACATACACTCTACAGATTTTATAAAATATGAAATATATTTGTCTTATATACACTCCGTAAATTCATTCATGTTCATGTATGTGGATTTATAATCAACTTTTCACAAGATTATTCTCAGAAATAATCATCTACCTGAAATACATATTTGTTTCCCAGTGCTGAAAACTAACTTCAATCAATGGTGCTTACAAATCCTAATATTTCTACAGTAACTGACCCAGTTTAACATCAATGCAAGTATATTCCTATGGGACATGATGTCTATTTTGACATTCATTTTAATTCAACACTGGTACATTACTATTTCTTCAGTTTTTGCACATCATAGGTTATATATTTCATTCACAAGTTCAGAAATTTATAGGAATTTGTTTCACTTTTAATCACTTCCTGCTTCAGAACACATGTATTCCTCCATGTTACTTGACTGGTCTTTTCATGAGACTTCTTTCCAAACACATTATTTTCGATTTCCATAATCAATTTTGAAGCTAAACCCACACACTCTTCAAGATAAACCATAACATTAATATTACCATTAGATGTATAAGTGGTTGGAATGAATGTGTGAATATCAATATAAGATTTCCTGTACATTTTCACATTTCAATTCAATCCATTATTAAAGTTGGAACCAGGTATGCTATTTATTCACAGTATGGTCTATTAATGCATTATCTCTATATTCATAGACACAGTGTACACCTCTTTGTTCCCCCAATACTAATTTATACCTCTTCAAAACATTGCTCCCAAAAATGGTAGAAGAAATAAACATGTCACCTTATCTATCTATCTATCAATATATATATATATATATATATATATATATATATATATATATATATATATATATATATTTCTTTTTTTATCACAGTAATATTCTGGACACAAAAAACAAAGGTCATACTCATGATTGTTTCAAAGCCTAAATGGAAAGTGAGCATGGATTACTAAAAACAACCATATCCAGGTTGCCTAATGCTCTCAAATGTAAATCCTATTGGTGACTACATATTTGTTTCTTTCTAAGATTATATATTCAACTTCAAGCCTGTTGAAAATGTCTAATCCTATCACTCAGTTTATACTTTGTCTGATTTCCTTATATCTCTATTGATATCTGCTTTCCTACATATATTCCCCAGTTCATCATTGTGTCTGACACTTCACATATGCTGATATTTACATTCAATGTCTACCCGAGACCCTATTGCTAAAGAAATTTTGGTCTAAATCCTATACTCACTCTTATTTCTAAACCTACTGACTATCTTCCTAATCCTACTGACTATTGCTTTTTGACTCGATGTTCTCTTCGACAATTAATCATCCAAGGTATAAGGTCCTAAACCATTGTATTTCAATTTGTCGGAGACATATATGCAGAACATAATTCAAACCTAAGAATCCCACTCAAGGACCCAATGCCCTTCTGACTTCGAATCTTACCTAGATTTCTGTTTTCATACTTACATTTCACCTATATATTCTTGTAAATATCACAGGTTCCCAATACCATTATTCATGGGGCAGAGAGATTCCTAACCCAAATCAAACATGTTATTAACCCTAAACATACACTGTTCCCTCAATCTAACTTTACAAAAGAGGAGGGACAGAGTTGGTCTTACAATACAGGAATGTAGGGGATCTTCCACCTTCTGAGAACATCAAAGGTCCATGCAGAAATGATCCCTGGAGAAGATATAGGCAGCTATGAAGGACCTGAGAGAGGAAAAGTCATCTTTTATGGTAAACAACCTGGTCAAGATGAATGGATGTGTCTGAATCAACCTCTATCTTCTAAATGTAGAGAAGATGGACCAAATCAGGCCTGTGTGGAGAGCTCTTCCCAGGTGCCTATGGTTGATATACCATTCTAACTTGTGAAAGTGTGACAGAAAGAAGGGACAGACTCCATCTCATGGGACCCTTAGAAGTTACTGTTAGGACAAAGAGGTTGCCAAGGCAGTGACCTCATTCTGTTCCTGAAGGAAGTGACCTCACTTCACTTCCTTGGTGATGGAACTCTCTGAACTTGGGATCCAGGAAGAGAGGCACCCAGAGCCAGTCGCAGTCCCAGTCCCTGTGGTCTCACTTGTTTCAATTTACCAAGCACAGAGTCAGTCTTTCTTAGTACCAACAGATGTGAGAATGGCCAAATGCCAGGAAAGCTCTGAAGAAAGACCTTTCTGAGAAAGCAGGTATTGGTTCACCGCTGGCTCCTGACAACTGCACAGAGTTGGCCAAGGAGACCAGATTTGAGATACAACAGGCCATTTTGGGGGAATATAGTATGGCCCACCATTCAGAGGACACTCCACAAAGGAGGTGCCTTTGTGGGTGTAGGTGTGTGTATGGTTTTTTCTCAAGTTCTGAGAAGATGTAAGAAAGGCTGTTTGTTTGAATTGGCGTGGACTGTTTCTAGTAAGTCCTTTGACAAGGCGAGTGCTTCTATGTCTGTGTATCCCACTCTGTCTGTGGTTGTAGACATTAGAAAAGAAAATGCATCAATGGATGTGTCCTGTCTAGGAGAAAGCTTCGCAACATTCATCCTGCCTGATTTATTAATGGACTGCAGCTTTCCTTATTGAAGGGAAACACCTGCTATCTTTCAAAGTTTCTGTTTACATCCTGAATTCTGGACACTCTCCAGAATTGCCTCATTGTTTTGTGTCCAAGATATGTACTTCCTCCAAGCTATGTGATATGGCTATGTACTGGATAGCTGAAGGGAAAGGCGAGCATCTCAGAAAACTCAGATATCAGTGTGAACAGGAAAGTCTCAGTGGAGAAACCCTGCTTTGTGCGTTTTGTTTACCTATTGTTCTGTTGCCCTGAATTTCAGGAAGGTTTTTGCCTCAGACCACTCCTTTGTGAATATCAATTCAATCCATTATTTAAAGTGGAACCAGCTATACTATTTATTCACAGTATGGTCTATTCATGCATTATCTGTATATTCATAGACACAGGGTACAGCTTTTTGTACAACCAATACTTATGTATATGTCTTCAAAATATTACTCGCAGAAATGGTGAAAGAAATACTCATGTCACCTAATCTACATGTACATTTTATCACACTAATATTCTGGACACAAAATGCAAAGTTCACACTTATTATTGTACTAAAGCCTAAATGGAAAGTGAACATGGATTACTTCCATGTTCAGGTTGCCTAATGCTCTCAAATATCAATCGTATTGGTGACTACATATTTGTTTCTTCCTAAGATTATATATTCAAAATCAACCCTGTTGCAAATATCTAATCATATCACTCACTTTATACTTTGCCTGATTTTGTAATATCTCTTTTTTTATTGTTACGATGAGCCAATTTAGTACTTTTTTAATTTTTTTTTCATCTTTCATACATTTGATTCAAGTGAGTTATGCATTTCCATTTTTACCCCAAATACAGATTGCAGAATCACATCAGTTACACATTCACAATGTTTACATAATGCCATATTAGTGACTGTTGTATTCTGCTGACTTTTCTATCCCCTACTATCCCCCCTCCCCTCCCCTTTCATCTTCCCTCTCTACCTCATCTGTTGTTGTTCCGTTCTCTCCCTTCCCCCCCTTTCCCCTCACAACCTCGTATATGTGATTTCGTATAACGATGAGGGTTCTTTCCGTTTCCATGCAATTTCCCTTCTCTCTCCCTTTCCCTCCCATCACTTGTCTCAGTTTAATGTTAATATTTTCCTCATGCTCTTTCCCTCTGTTCAGTTCTTAATTGCTCTCCTTAAATCAAAGAAGACATTTGGCATTTGTATTTTAAGGATTGGCTAGCTTCACTTAGCATAATCTGCTCTAATGCCATCCATTTCCCTGCAAATTCCATGAATTTGTCATTTTTTAGTGCTGCATAATACTCCATTGTGTATAGATGCCACATTATTTTTTATCCATTCATCTATTGAAGGGCATCTAGGTTGGTTCCACAGTCTGCCTATTGTGAATTGTGCTGCTATGATCATTGATGTGGCGGTATCCCTATAGCATGCTCTTTTATGGTCCTCAGGGAATAGTCCGAGGAGGGCGATAGCTGGGTCAAATGGTGGTTCCATTCCCAGCTTTCCCAGGAATCTCCATACTGCTTTCCATAATGGCCGCACCATTTTTCAGTCCCACCAGCAATGTACAAGTGTACCCTTTTCCCCACATCCTCGCTAGCACATATTATTGTTTGACATCCTAATGGCTGCCAATCTTACTGGAGTGAGATGGTATCTTAGGGTGGTTTTGATTTGCATTTCTCTGACTGCTAGAGAAGGTGAGAATTTTTTCATGTACTTATTAATTGATTGTATGTCTTCTTCTGAGAAGTGTCTGTTCAGGTCCTTGGCCCATTTGTTGATTTTGTAATATCTCTATTGATATCTGCTTTCCTACATATTTTCCACTGTTCATCATTGTGACTGACCCTTCAAGTGTGCTGATATTTACTTTCACACTTTAACCCAAACCCTATTGCTAAAGCACTTTTGTTCCAAATCCTATACTCACTCTTCTTTGTTAACCTACCGAATATCTATCTAATCCTACTTACTATCCCTTTTTGACTGGATGTTCTCTTCGAATTTTAATCATAAAAGGAACAAGGTCCTATGCCATTGTATATCGATTTATCTGAGATATCTGTGCACAACGTAAATCAAAGCTAAGTATCCCAATGAAGGGCCCATTGCCCCTCTGGGCTTCAAAATTACCTAGACTTTCTTTTTTCATTTATATATTTCACCTCTATATTTTTAAAAATATCGCAGGTTCCCAATACCATTATTCATCCAGCAGAATGATTTCTAACCCAAATCAAACATTTTATTAACCCTAACAATACACTGTTCCCTCAATGTAAATTTAAAGAAGAGCAGGGACAGAGTTGGTCTTACAATACAGGAATGTAGGGGATCTTTCACCTGTTGAGAACCACAAGTTCAATGCAGAAATGATCCCTGGAGAATATGTAGTCAGCTATGGAGGACCTGAGAAAGCAAAAGTAATCTTCCATGGCAAAATACCTGGTCAGGATGACGGGATGTGTCTGAATCAGAACCTCTCTTCTCAATGTAGAGGAGATGGACCAAACCAGGCCTGTGTGGAGAGCTATTACCGGGTTCCTATGGTTGATATACCATTCTAACTTGTGAATGTTTCACAGGAAGTAGGGGAAGCCTCCATCTAATGAGACACTTGGAAGCAACTGTTAGGATAAAGTGTTTGCCAAGGCAGTGACCTCATTCAGTTCCTGAAGGAAGTGACCTCACCTTACTCCCTTGGTGATGGAACTCTCTGATCTTAGAATCCTGGAAGCCAGGCACACAGAGCCAGTCCCAGTACCAGTCCCAGTGGGTTCACTTGTTTGGAATTACCAAGGACAGAGTCAGTCTTTCTTTGTACCTACTGATGTTAGAATGGCCAAAAGCCAAGAGAGCTCTGAAGAGGGGCCTTTCCTGAAAAAGCAGATAGTGGCCCACCGCTGGCTCCTGACAACTTCATAGAGATGGCCAAGGAGACCATATCTGAGACAGGACAGGACATTTCGGGGGAACATTGTGTGGCCCACCAGTCAGAGGACACTCCATAGAGTCACAGACCTACTTAGGGTAAAAAGGTGCCTTTGTGGGTGTGGTTGTGAGTTTGTGATTTTGTCTCATGTTGTGAGAATAGGAAAAAAAGGTGGTTTGTTTGGTTTGGAGTGAACTGTTTCTCGTAAGTCATTTGAAAAGGAGAGTGTTTCTATGTCTGTGTATCCCATGGTGTCCGTGGTTGTAGACATTAGAAAAGAGAGTGCATCAATGGATGTGTCCTGTCTAGTAGAAAGCTTCCCATTTCATCCTGCCCAATTTATGAATGGTTTGCGGCTTTACTTAAAGATGGGCATAACCTAATACATTCCTAATTTCCAGGTTTATTCATGAACTCTGTTCACTCTCCAGAATAGGATCATGGTTTTGTGTCCAACATATATACCACCTCCAAGCTCTGTGACATGGCCATGTACTGGATAGCTGAAGGGAATGGCGAGCATCTCAAAAAACTCAGATATCAGTGTGACCAGGAAAATCTCAGTGGAAAAACCCTGCTTTGGGCATTTTGCTTATATATTGTTCTGATTAACTGAATGTCAGGAAGTTCTTGCTCTGGCCACCCCTTTGTGAAGCCTGAAGTAAACAGTTTTCAAATGGAAATGATTGGGCATCACCTGTGGCTCTTTGCTTAATTGCTTTAGAAAGGGATGTGTCTGAATTAGCATCTTGGCCCTGTGTGAGGTTGTGGCTTAGATTCTCAGCACCAGATGGATCTAAAGAAAGATCCCATGTGTGCATCCAAAACCAAAATGGCAAATACACCAGTCATTGTGGATAAAGTCTCGCTTTCCTCTGTGAGGTTCCTGACCTCTATCAAGTGAGAATAGGGATCCTTTGTGTCAATTGAGTTCTTCAAAGCCCTGCAAAGGTGCTTGGGTTTTCTCATGACTCTAATTTACATAAAGAATCTATACCTCTAACTCAGTAGGCCTCAAATTGAAGAAGCGGTGCAGTATTAACGGCATGCCTATTTGATCACTCCGGGTTCACAGGAAGTATGTCCAGGCCACCCTGACTTTAGGCAAATGAGGGGCAAGGGAGCTTATTTTGGACACTGTCTTGGAATGTGCCCCTCATGGAAACCTCCAGCCAGAGGTTATGATGAGTATCTATATGGAAAAAGATGAGGGCCATGTGGGAGTGTTTTGGTTTAATTGTGGTCATTATGTGGCTGTTAAAGGAGATGCCTGGGTCCACATGGGCTTGAACTCTGGTGTGATTACACTTAGAGAGTGCATTCTGGATCTGATCTCAGAGAACTTGTGCCATGAATTGTGTTGGGATTCTAGGAGGGCACGCATGAGAGTCTCCCTTGGAAACTGAGATCTAGGCCCAGGGTGGCTTTCCACAGAGCACTGGGAATCTCAGCCAGGATACCACATGATTTTTTTTTCTGAAAGACTTGGTAGGCATAGGTGACAGTCAAAACACACATGGACCTCACATTGTAGACCTCAATGGGTCTGATTTCATGTGACTTTTTGGCCACTCCCTGGGAAGCCTTGTCTTTAACAGTTCTACAGAGCATTCATCGAAATGAGGTTTCTCATCATTTAATGGTTCCTGTACAAATTGAAATCCACAGTGCCTCCATCTTCATCCGTGAAAAATGGCTAGATAAATACAATAAAATTATTGAAATTTCCATGACCAGGTGGCACTGGAGAAAATTTGGAAAACCGGTTGCTGATCATGAGTATACCAGACAGTGCCTTGATTGACTAGGTTTCATCAAAATGGTGTATAACAGAGATGCCAGTAAATTGGAGCCTGCTGAGTAGTGGGCCTAGATCAGAGGAGGGGAGGTGTGTGATAAAACATCTGTGGTGGGGCCATGTTGATCTTCCATTGGCTTCCAAATGCCTTGTGACTGACATGGTGCAGCCAGCAGACCCTTATATGTAATGGTATCTTGTTATATAGAGAGGTTTCAGGGCAATGTTGAGAATTATGTTGCTGTGGTCAAGGGGAAAAGCTATGTGGAATAGAAGCATTGTTGGTATATTCTCTTGCAGACCCTGACCCACCACACGTGACAGAACTCCCTCAAGCACTGTGTCCCAGGTGATCTTTTTTTTACTTCATAAGCAAATACAGCAGCAAGAAACACCATGAAAATTGGAGGATGAACAAATGGCTTCACAGTCCACACAGGGAGACACTTAGAACCCAGTGGCCACAGTTTACCTACAAAGATCAAATTCAGGACTGGTGTCTCATGTTAATTGGAAAATAAGAAACTATGTTTTACAGGTCACATAGGTGCAGACCCAGCTTTGATGATCTCAGTACAAAGGAAGCTAAAGCTCCTCATAACAACATATGTTTCAAGTGCCCAACCTCAGAGGAAATTTCTCAAGAAGTCTTTAGGCCAGCAGAGCTCCATGTTTATGGAGTGTTCACCCTGTCCCTTACTTTTGGAAACTCCTGTACCACCTTCAAGGTAGTGAACTTCTTAGCATATTACATTCCAGAGAAGTATTCACTGATTTTCTAATTCTTCTCCTCTAATTATGTCTTACTTGGGGCGAAGATAATGTCAAGCCATTGTTCTGGAGGAGTGGGAAGATTTTGTGTGGCATATATTTGCATACACATTGGATACATTTTCCAATTTTCCATTCGAAATACTGAATCCCTGACTCTAACCCCTACCATACTAGACTCTGACTACTAATCGTAATATGATAGAGAATAATAACCAAAACAGAATAGAAATACAAGCAGTTCAGAGGAGGCATGGTGTATAGTTGGAATTGCCTTTTGCATTATATAGGGTAGGAGTTATAAATCTAGTCATTTTTTTTGTTGAAATAGTTCTCCGTGTGTTTTGAAAGTTAACAAATATGTGAATTCCTGTCTCCTTTTCTCTGTAGCCTATTCAGCACATGTAATTTTATATGCACATATAGAATTGTACCTGGTATCACACGTACATTTTTGTGAGGTGACTGACTTGGCAAATACAAATTGTGAGAAGAGATCACTCCTCCTAAATGCTGTTGGAACTGAAAATTCAACCTATGGGTAAGCCTCTTAGTTGAACAACATTATACATAAATCCATGTTCAGTATATGAATATTTTTGGGTCTGTGGATGATATGTATTTCATGATGAATTTTGATTGGCATATATATTGCTAGTTTTTAATGTCTGTGTGTGTGTGTGTGTGTGTGTATATATATATATATATATATATATATATATATATATACTCTCCAGATTTTTCAAAATATGAAATATTTGTGTCTTATTTTGCACTCCCTAAATTCATTCATATTCATGTATGTGGATTTATAATCCAATTTTTAAAAAATTATTCTCAGAAATATTCATCCACCTGAAATACATATTTTTTCCTAGTACTGAAACAGTTTTCAGTAAATGGTGCATCCAAATCCTAATATTTCGGCATTGCAAGATGGCTGTGAAGACAGTGTATCACACCCAGTGTACCCTGCCACTGCGCAAGTGAATAACGAGTTTGAGCAATGAAAAACTATCTTGTTAGGATCTTACAGGAAAATGGGTGTTTACCGAAACCTAGAAGAATGATTTCCACCACCGAGGTCCGGTAATTGAGTCTCAAACACAAGCCACTTGTGCAACTGGAGATCCATTCGGATTGATCCGCGTGACCTGCCCTGTGTCTACAAATGGTGAGGAACCACCGAAAAGCGACCAGCAAGCAGGGAGAAACGTTGCTGCGGATTCTTTGGAATCCTGCTGGCTGAGCATCCACTGAGCCCCCAGCTGAATTCGGGATTTCAGACGGGGAAGTTAGCAGTACATTTCTATGCCCCAAAGCAGAAACTCCACAAAGGAAACCAACAGCCACCATCTTGGAGAGCTGAAGTAACCACCACCACTCCCTGACAGATTGCAAGAATAAAGCAGGTGTGTGTTTCTCAGCTCATCTCACATACAGAGGGGAATTCACATAAAATATCTCCTAGGCTTTTGGGGGAGGAATAATCAGAGCAAGTCTGCATAAAGACTGGGGGAAAACTAGAGGCACCTGACCTTCATCTCCCCTTCCCATCAGCGGCAAAAATGAAACTTGTCTAGCCAGTGCGGGGCAATGGGCAAGCGAAAAAAATTAAAACAATAGAGTTCCAGGGTTCCCAATAGACACCCTCCCCACCCAACAAACGGCAGACCCAGAGAACATTTTGAGCTGCCGAGAAGCATCACTCAGGAGAAATCTGGTCTAGCAGGAGAAATCAGGACTAGCAGGATAAACCAGGGGACTAGAGGCCAGGCCCTCCTGACTGGCTGGCTGGAGAACGCCGGCCCACTGCCAGTGTGACTGGGCAACTGGAGACCACCTTCCTGCTGGCGCCAGCCCACCTGCTGACGCTATGTTTTGACGGCTGGAGAACGCGCGCCTGCCGGCGACCGAACGCGCAACTGTGTGGCTAGAGATCACCCACCAGCTGAAGACAGACCACAAGCTGCCCGCGCTACTGGGTGGCTGGAGACTGCCGGCCTGCCAGCGACCGGGAGCTGAAACCAACCAGAGACAATCCAGTCCACCCACCCAATTCGGACACTTCGGCAAGGAGCCTGGGGCCCACCACAGCAGAGAGGTGACATCACTGGAGCTCGGCCGTCAGAATTCCTTAACAGCGGAATCCACTTAAGCAGGCATAGTCTAGCAACACAAAGGAGAGAAAACAGAGATATATAAACCCATAACAAATCTATAGAAGAGAGCATAAACACAGCAATCAAATAGAGCTGTAAAATGACGTGAACATCATGAAAAAACAAGGGAAAACAAGGTGTACAAACAATGAAGGACAACTTAATACTACAGGAGAACCTAGAAGCATCAGAAACAGGGATAGGGAAAAAACTTAAGTCATACTTAACTCAGATGGAAAGGAATAAGAGAGAAGACATGAGGCAGCAAGTCTAAGGATAAAAGTATATTTTGAAAATGAATTAAACAAACAAATTCAAATGGCAAAGAACAAGCTTTACCAGGAGATAGAGATCTTTTAAAAAATCATACAGTAATTCTAGAAATGCAGGAAACTATAAACCAAATTAAAAACTCAAACAAGAATATTACAAATAGACTAGATCAAGTAGAAGTCAGAACATCAGATAATGAAGACAAAGTTTGTCAACTTGAAAAGAATATAGTCAACACAGAAAACATGCTTAAATCCCATGAGCAACTATTCAAGAGATATGGGATGTCATAAAAAAACAAAATTGGGAGTCATCGGGATAGAAGAAGGCATAGAAATTCAAACCGAATGAATGAACAACATATTAAATGAAATAATTCTAGAAAACTTCCCAGAGATGAAAGATGGAATGGATTGCCATATCCTGGAAGCCTACAGGACCTCAAACATTCAAAACCATAATAGACAAACTCCAAGACATATAATTATGAAGATAGCCAACATACAGAACAAGGAGAGAATATTAAAAGCTACGAAAGAAAGTAGGCAGATAACATTCAGGGGTAAACCAATAAGGTTAACAATTGATTTTTCATCACAGACATTGAAAGCGAGAAGATCTTTGAACAATGTATTTCAAACACTGAAAAATAATGGATTCCAACCAAGAATACTGTATCCAACAAAATTAAGCTTCAGATTTGACAATGAAATTAAGTCCTTCCTGATAAATAAAAGCTAAAAGAATTCGCAGACAGAACACCAGCACTGCAAAGCATTTTGAGCAAAATACTACAAGAAGAGGAATTGAAAAATAGTGCCCAAAACTAACAGCGGGAGGTATCTCAGTAAAGGGGTAAGAAAAAAACCAAAAAGTAAAAACTACCCAAATTAAAATAAATAAATAAATAAACATGACTGGAAGTACAAATCATATTTCAATTGTAACCTTAAATGTTAAAAATCTAAACTCACCAATCAAGAGACATAGGCTAGTAACCTGGATCAAAAAAATAAATCCAACAATATGCTGCCTTCGAGAGACTCATATGAAAGGTAAAGACATACACAGGCTGAAAGTGAAAGGTTGGGAAAAATCATACCACTCATATGGCCCTCGGAAGCAAGCAGGAGTGGCCATACTCATATCATATAAAATCAACTTCAAACCTACATTAATCAAAAGGGATAAAGTAGGACACTATATATTGTTAAAAGGAACCATCCACCAACAAGACATAACAATTATCAATTGGTATGCACCAAACAATTGAGCTGCAATGCTCATAAAACAAACTCGCCTCAAGTTCAAGAGTCAAATAGACTACAACACAATAATTATGGGTGACTTCAACACACCGCTCTCGCCATTAGACAGATCCTCTATAAAAAACTGAATAAAGAAACTATAGAATTCAACAGCACAATCAATAACCTTGACGTAACCGACATATATAGAATACATCAACCATCATCAAGTGGATACACTTTATTCTCAGCAGCACATGGATCCTACTCCAAGTTAGACCATATATTATGCCATTGGGCAACTCTTAGTAAATATAAAGGCATGGAGAAAATACCATGCACCATATCTGATCATAATGGAATGAAACTGGAAATCAATGATAAAAGAAGGAAGGAAAAATCCTACATCACATGGAAAATGAACAATATTCTACTGAATGATCAATGGGTTACAGAAGACATAAAGGAGGAGATAAAAATATTTTTAGAATCAAATGACAATACAGACACATCGTACTGGAATCTATGGGACACAAAGAAGGCAGTTTTAAGAGCGAAATTCATTTCTTGGAGTTCTTTCCTCAAAAAAAGAATAAAACAACAAATAAATAAACTCACAGTACACATCAAAAACCTAGAAAAGGAAGAGCAAAACAACAGCAAATGTAGTAGAAGACAAGAAATAATTAAAATTAGAGCAGAAATCAACGAAATTGAAACAAAAAAAAACATTGAAAAAATTGATAAAACTAAAAGTTGGTTCTTTGAAAAAATAAATAAGATTTACAGGCCCTTAGCCATGCTAAGGATGAGAAGAAGAGAGACAACTGAAATTACTAACATATGGAATGAAAAAGACAATATCACAACAGACAGTACACAAATACAGAAGATAATTAGAAAGTATTTTGAAACCCTATATTCCAATAAAATAGAAGATAGTAAAAATATCGACAAATTTCTTAAGTCATACGATCTGCCCAGATTCAGTCAGGAAGACACACACAATTTAAACAGACCAAAAACAAAGGAAGAAATAGAAGAAGCCATCAAAATACTACCAACCAAAAAAAGCCCTGGACTTGATGGGTATAGAGCAGAGTTCAAAAAAACCTTCAAAGAAGAATTAGTACCAATACTTTTCAAGCTATATCAAGAAATAGAAAAATAAGGAGCTCTTCCAAATTCATTCTCGGAGTCCAAAATCACCCTGATCCCAAAACCAGACAAAGACACTTCAAAAAAGAAAACTACAACCAATATCTCTAATGAACTTGGATGCAAAAATTCTCAATGAAATCCGTGTGAATTGAATCCAAAAGCATATCAAAATAGTTGTGCACCATGATCAAGTAGGATTCTTCCCTGGAATGCAAGGCTGGTTCAATATACGGAAATCAATAAATGCTATTCACCACATCAATAGACTTAAGGACAAGAACCATATGATCATCTCGATAGATGTAGTAAAAACATTCGACACAGTTCAGCATCCCTTTATGTTCAAAACACTAGAAAAACTAGAAATAACAGGAACTTACCTCAACATTGTAAAAGCTATATATGCTAAACCTCAGGCTAGGATCATCCTAAATGGAGAAAACTGAAGGCATTCCCTCTGAAATCTGGAACAAGACAGGGATGCCCTCTATCACCACTTCTATTCAATTTAGTTCTTGAAATACTAGCCAGA
Organism: Callospermophilus lateralis; assembly: GCF_048772815.1. Taxonomy (NCBI): domain Eukaryota; kingdom Metazoa; phylum Chordata; class Mammalia; order Rodentia; family Sciuridae; genus Callospermophilus; species Callospermophilus lateralis. Next base: position 53,757 of record NW_027514751.1, on the reverse strand, counting down.
GAAATTAGACAGACAAAAGAAATTAAAGGCATAAAAATAGGAAAAGAAGAACTTGAATTATCGCTATTTGTGGATGACATGGTAATATATTTAACAGACCCAAAAGGGTCTACAAAGAAACTGCTAGAGTTAATAAATGAAGGATATAAAACCAACACGCATTAATCAAAGGCATTCCTGTATATCAGCAACAAAACTTCTGAAATTGAAATGAGGAAAACCACTCCATTCACAATATCCTCAAAGAAAATAAGATACTTGGAAATCAACCTAACAAAAGAGGTGAAAACCACAGAACCCTAAAGAGAGAGATAGAAAAAGATCTTAGAAGATGGAAAAATGTACCCTGTTCATGGATAGGCAGAACTAAATTCATCAAAATGGCGAAATTACCCAAAGTTCTATACAGGTTTAACGCAATGCCAATCAAAATCCCAATGGCATTTCTTGTAGAAATGATAAAGCAATCATGAAATTCATATAGAAAAACAAAAGACACAGAATAGCAAAAGAAATTCTAAGCAGGAAGTGTGAATCGGGAGGTATAGCGATACCAGAGTTCAAACTTTACTACAAAACAATAGTAACAAAAACAGTGTGGTACTGGTACGAAAACAGGCAGGTGGACAAATGGTATAGAATGGAGGACAGAGAAACCAATCCACAAAATTACAACTTTCTTATATTTGATAAAGTGGCTATAAACATGCAATGGATGAAGGATAGCATCTTCAACAAATGGTGCAGGGAAAATTAGAAATCCATATGCAACAAAATGAAACTGAATCCCGTTTTCTCACCATGCACAAAAGTTAAATCAAAATAGATCAAGGAGCTAGATATCAAATCAGAGACACTGCGTCTCATAGAAGAAAAAGTTGGCTACGATCTATATACTGTGGGGTCAGGCTCCAAATTCTTTAATAAGACATCAATAGCCCAAGAGTTAATAACAAGAAAAAAAACAAATGGGACTTACTTAAACTAAAAAGTTTTTTTCTCAAGAAGAGAAACAATAAGAGAGGTAAATAGAGAGCCTACATCCTGGGAACAAATTTTTACCCCTCACACTTCAGATAGAGCCCTAATATGCAGAATATACAAAGAACTCAAAATATTAAACAATAAGATAACAAATAACCCAATCAACAAATGGGCCGAGGACCTAATCAGACACTTCACAGAGGAGGACATACAATCAATCAACAAGTACATGAAAAAATGCTCACCATCTCTAGCAGTCTGAGAAATGCAAATCAAAACCACCTTAAGATACCATCTTACTCCAGTAAGATGAGCAGCCATTATGAAGTCAAACAACAATAAGTGTTGGCGAGGATGTGGGGAAAAGTGTACACTTGTACACTGCTGGTGGGACTGCAAATTGGTGAGGCCAATTTTGAAAGAAGTATGGATATTCCTGGGAAAGCTGGAAATGGATCCACCATTTTACCCAGCTATCACCCTTCTTGGACTGTTCCCTGAGGATCTTAAAAGAGCGTACTATAGGGATACTGCCACATCAATGATCATAGCGGCACAATTCACAATAGCTAGACTGTGGAACCAACTTAGATGCCCTTCAATAGATTAATGGATAAAAAAAATGTGGCATCTATACACAATGGAGTATTACACAGCACAAAAATGACAAAATCATAGAATTTGCAGGGAAATGGATGGCATTAGAGCATATTATGTTAAGCGAAGCTAACCAGTCCTTAAAAAATAAATGCCAAATGTCTTCTCTGATATAAAGAGAGCAAATAAGAGCAGAACAGGGAGGAAGAGCATGAGGAAAATATTAACATTAAACAAAGACGAATGGGGGGAGAGAAAGGGAGAGAGAAGGGAAAGCTTATGAAAATTGTAGGAGACCCTCAATGTTACACAAAATCGCATATAAAATGTTGTGAGGGGAAGTGGGGGGGAAACAATGGAGAGAATTGAACAATAGCAGATGAGGTAGAGAGGGAAGATGGGAGGGGAGGAGAGGGTGGATAGTAGGGGATAGGAAAGGTAGCAGAATACAACAGTCACTAATATGCCATTATGTAAAAGTGTGAATGTGTAACCGATGTGATTCTACAATTCGTATTTGGGGAAAAAATGGGAGTTCATAACCCAATTGAGTCAAATGTATGAAAGATGATATATCTTGAGCTTTGTAATGTTTTGAACAACCAATAAAAATAAATAAATAAATAAATAAATAAAGGTTTAAAATTTAGTGGGAAGAAATCAGCTAAAAATGGGTTCAGATGTATTCATTTTGCTATGCAGAAACTTTGTTTTGTGTAGTTGTAAATATCACAAATTTATTTTACCAGAAAATGCACATAAATTGAGATGAAAGGATAATTCACCTATCTTCATGAAAAATTCATAGCATTTTCTACACTTTTCATACTTCATTTTTTTCGTGAATATTTTGACATGGACAAGGTCTAGTCTTAGGCTATTCTTCCAGAATACTACCTCATCTGACAAGTTCGTACAATGTGTTGGATTGTTCTTTTCATCTTTTATTTAATAGTTTCTAGCTGATAATGTGTATTTTTCTTATCTTTATTTGGACATTATCTTTGCATTTTATGTTTTACTGGGGAAGAGACTCATCAAAAGCTCTTTATTATATGTATCAACAATCAAACATTTAGAGCATGCAATTATTCTTAATTTTGCATGAAAATAAATTTGTACCATTTTTCTTATAAAGATGTTGTATTATTAATAATGTCCCTACTGTAATAAGTAACTACTTACAAGAAGAATTAAACAATTGACTTTATATCAACTATGAACATGAAAAGTACTAAAATAAGTATTTGGCAATTAATACACAATTGATAGAAATAGAAATCACAAGAACGCCATTTAAAATGTCAGTGCATATGGTCCTTAAATAATAGGTTGTTCAAATAAAATTTCTCTAATTCATAAGAGTTAATATGCCATATTACAGCTTAATGTGATATAAAACCTTAAATTATCAGTATTGATAAATAAGAATTATACCTTTTTACTTAAATATGTTTATTTGATTTTCACTGTAAGATGTTAATTATGGAAGAATTGAGAATTAAGAAAGACTTGGTCTATATTATTTCTAACAGGAAAATCAAAGTACTTTTAAATATATATGTATATATATATAATATATGTAATGCATATGCATGAATATAGATACATATGTGTAATAAATGTATTGTAATATATCTATCAGGTGATTATAATTTTTAGATTTTCTCAAGAAAAAGAATGACTATAAAAAACAGTCTTAAACTTAAATTTCATAGCATACTACTGTTTGTAATGACAAGAGAGAAAAATAGATATGGAGGGGAAACGAAAAAGGAAGGGAGAGAAGGGGGAAAATGGGGAAGAAAGTGAGTAAAGAAGAGGGACATGAGTGTATGATGTTAAGAAAAAAGTGGAGGGGCTGGGTTTGTGGCTCAGTGGTAACATGCTTTTCTAGTATGTGTAAGGCACATGGTTCTATTCTCAGCACCACATACAAATAAACAAAATGAAGGTCAATCAACAACTGAAAAAATAAAAAAGAAAAAAGAAGAAATATTACAAAAATTCCAAGCTTTGATGAATGTTAAATAAAAAAAATTATGTTACATAGCCTTATGTAATTTTAGACTATCCAAAATAGTCACTAAATGTTAGATTATTAGTGCTATAACTAAAAATCCATTGATCTTTCCTCTACATTCTGTGGCATGCTAGTGCTAAAATAAATTGTATTATTAATCCCCCCCCAAAATCCTAATATTTCTACAGTAACTGACCCAGTTGAACATCAATGCAAGTAGACATGATGTGCATTTTGACGTTCATTTTTATTCAACACTGGTACATTACTATTTCTTCAGTTTATGCACATCATAGCATATATGTCTCATCAAAATTTCGCAAATTTATAGGCATTTGTTTCACTTTCAATCACTTCCTGCTTGAGAACACATGTATTCCTCCATGTTTCTTGACTGCTCTTTTCATGAGACTTCTTTCCAAACACATTATTTTCAATTTCCATTATCACATTTGAAGCAAAACTCACAAACCCGTCACAATAAACCATAACACTAATATTACCATTAGATGTGTAACTGGTTGGAATGAATGGTTCTATATCAATATAAGATTTCTTACTTAGTTTCAGATATCAATTCAATCCATTATTTAAAGTGGAACCAGTTATATTATTTATTCACAGTACAGTCTATTCACGAATTATCTCTATATTCATAGACACAGGTACACCTCTTTGTACCCCCAATACTAATTTATACGTCCTCAAAATATAGCTCCCAGAAATGGTGGAAGAAATACTCATGTCACCTGATCTACATATACATTTTATCACAGTAATATTCTGGACACAAAAAGCAAAGGTCACACTTATGATTGTACAAAACCTAAATGGAAAGTGAACATGGATTACTAAAAACATCCATGTCCAGGTTGCCTAATGCTCTCAAATAAAAATCCTATTGGTGACTACATATTTGTTTCTTCCAAAGATTATATATTCAAACTCAACCATGTTGAAAATGTCTAATCCTGTCACTCACTTTATACTTTGCCTGATTTTGTAATGTCTCTATTGATATCTGCTTTCCTACATATTTTCCCCAGTTAATCATTGTGACTTCCTCGTCACATGTGCTGATATTTACATTCACTCTCTTAGCGATACCCTACTTCTAAAGAACTTTTGTTCCAAATCCTACACTCATTCTTCTTCCTAAACCTACCGACTATCTTCCTAATCCTACCCACTATCACTTTTTGACTGGATGTTCTCTTCTACATTCAATCATCCAAGGTGAAAGGTCCTATGCCATTGTATATCGATTTATCTGAAACATCTGTGCAGAATGTAATTCAACGCTAAGTATCCCAATCAAGGGACAAATGACCTTCTGGGCTTCAAATCTTACTTAGATTTCTGTTTTCGTACATATATTTCACCTCTATATTCTTGTAAATATCACAGGTTCCCAATACCATTATTCATGCAGCAGAATGGTTCCTAACCCATATCGAACATGTTAATAACACTAATCATACACTGTTCCCTCAATCTAACTTTGCTGAAGAGCAACGACAGTGTTGGTCTTACAATACAAAAATGTATGGGATCTTCCACCTGCTGAGAACATCAAAGGTACGTGCAGAAATGATCTCTGGAGAAGATGTAGGCAGCTTTGAAGGACCTGAGAGAGCAAAAGACATCTCCATGGCAAACAACCTGGAAGGATGAAGGAATGTGTCTAAATCAGCCTCACTCTTCTTAATGTAGAGTAGACCAAACCAGGCCTGTGTGGAAAGCTCTTCCCAGGTGCGTATGGTTGATATACCATTCTAACATATGAAATTGTCTCAGGAAGTAGGGGCAGCCTCCATCTCATGGAACCCTTGGAAGCAACTGTTAGGACAAAGTGGTAGCCAAGGCAGTGACCTCATTCAGTTCCTGAAAGAAGTGACCACACCTCACTTCCTTGGTGATGAAAGTCTCTGAACTTGGGATCCAGGAAGCCAGGCACCCAGAGCCATTACCAATCCCAGTCCCAGTGGTCTCACTTGTTTGAATTTACCAAAGACAGAGTCAGTCTTTCTTCTTACCTGTTAAGGTCTGTAAACAAGTCAGATTGGCACCTGTTATTTTGCTGGAGAAATGTTAGAGTCTGTAAACAAGTCTGGATGGTGCCTGGCAAAATGCCAGAGGGAGTGGTTTGTGAAGTAACAAAAGCGAGCCATTAAGTGTGAAGATTCCTTATTGGTTGACTGCTGTATCTATTTTATGCTAATGAGATAGGCTGTGTAAAATGTATAAATATCGCTCAGATCTTACAATAAACGGCTTTCATTCCTGCTGCATCAACATTCACAAGTTATTCGTCACCCCCCAGGTTATTCTGCTGCAGCGGGACTGCGGCAGATGGTGGCCCCTTACGGGGAGCCCTGGGACACTCACGGGTAAGGGTTGAAAAAAGCTTTCTGTCCATAGATAGGACGGGAGCAATCTGCTTGTCCCTAGGCAGATAGGGCGATAGGAAAAATGACCATTTCGAGAAAATGGAGAAGATTGATGCAGTATGTTTGTGTCTTGTTTTGTCTTGAAATGTTGTATTGTCTTTGTGATGAAAATATGGAAGGGGTGAGAAGTAAATTGATAAGAGAAAAAGGCACCCCAGTGGAACCAAGAATAGTTAGGGCATGTGTTGATAAAAGCCCAGAAACTCTAGTCAGAAAGAAAAAGAAAGTTCAGAAGAAGAAGGATTATCAGGAAAAAAGTTGCAGCAAAAGGCTATTACTGAATACTTTTCGATACTGGAGGGTGTGTGAAATGACAAGGCGGCTGCCACCTGCCCAAGCCGATCATGGCGCAGTAAGAATTTTCCAAGAGGCAGTTGAGGGCTCTTCCCCGCCCCCCTGCCCGGGGGAGCGGATCACCACTGTGAGCCCAAATCTAGACCTGACCTGGAGGCACAGTCTCGCAGGCTTTTGCTCCCTGTGCCCGGAAGAAGTTTGAGCCCAGGACTCTCCCTGGGGCCATCTGGGGCTGCCCAGGATGCTACAGCTGGCAGAAGATGCCACTGGCATCCCTGAAGTTTGATCATTTCCAAGGCCAGTAACTACAATGGGTCTCCCACACCTGCAGGCTGATGAGTAATGAGTACTATTAAGGCTTATTTCAAATGTAAAAAACCTTGAGATAATGTACTAAAATTGTTCAGAAGGTTGTTTTCTTAGTGAAATGCTACAGGATTTTCTTTAGCCATCCGGAGTTCCTGCCTTCGTCCAAGTGCCGGTGAAAACAAAGGTGGAAGAATTTACAATGTTGCTGAGAACTGGAGGAAACTTCGGCTGAGAACCCGAGGAGACTTCGGAGCTATCGCTGTTTCTGCTACTACAACTTAAGCTAGCTGCCTGGAGAACTTACCTGGACTGTGATTTACCTGAACTCTGAGTTAATCTATTGAGACACTGCTTTATCTGGACTGAGACAACAGACTGTAATCTACAACAACTTGTAACTCGGTATCTTTGCTAACGGTGTCATTGCTGGTATAAGTTTTCCAAGGGCTTCTTGCATGGAGCCATCAATTGGATTGGTATTGTAACATTTTGTATCCTCCCTTTCTGTTTCTAGCAGGTTATTTATGGTGTTTCTGTAAAAAACACTATGGTCCTTATTTAAATTAAACAAAAGGGGGAAATGTTAACGTCTGTAAACAAGTCAGATTGGCACCTGTTATTTTGCCAGAGAAATGTTAGAGCCTGTAAAGAAGTCTGGATGGCGCCTGGCAAAATGCCAGAGGGAGTGGTTTGTGAAGTAACAAAAGCGAGCCATTAAGTGTGGAGATTCCTTATTGTTTGACTGCTGTATCTATTTCATGCTAATTAGATAGGCTGTGTAAAATGTATAAATACCGCTCTTATTCAACAATAAACGGCTTCCAGGCCTGCTGCATCAGTCTACACAAGTTGTTCGTCACCCCCCCGGTTATTTTGCCCAGCCAGCCGGGCTACGGCACTTACCTACTGATGTGAGGATGGCCAAATGCCAGGGAAGCTCTGAAGATGGTTCTTTCCTGATAAAGCAGGTATTGGCTCACCGCTGACTCCTGACTACTTCAAGAGTTGGCAAAGGAAAGCAGATTTGAGACAGAACAAGCAATTTTGGGGAACATAGTATGGCCCACCAGTCAGAGGACACTCTGGATAGTCACAGACCAACTTGGAGGAAAGTGTTGCCTTTGTGGGTGTGGTTGTGGGTTTGTGTATCCCACTGTGTCTGTGGTTATAGACATTAGAAAAGAGAATGCATCAATGGATGTGTTCTGTCTAGTAGAAAGTTTCTCAGCATTCATCCTGCCAAATTTATGAATGGACTACGACTTTCCTTATGAATGGGCAATACCTGCTATCTTCCTAAGTTCCTGTTTTCTTCCTGAATTCTGGCCACTCTCAAGAATAGGCTCATGGTTTTGTGTAAAAGATATGTACCACCTCCAAACTCTGTAACATGGCCTTGTACTGGATAGATGAAGGGAATGGAGAGGAACTCAGAAAACTCAGATATCAGTGTGACCAGTAAAGTGTCAGTGGAGAAACACTGATTTGGGCCTTTTGTTTACCTATTGTTCCGTTGCCCTGAATGTCTGGAAGGTCTTTGCCTCAGTCCACCCCTTTGTGAAGCCTGAAGAAAACAGTTTTCTAATGGAAAATAATGAGCATCACCTGTGGCTCTTTGCTTAATTGCCATGGAAAGGGATGTGTCTGAATCAGCCTCTTGGCCCTGTGTGAGGCTGTGACTTAGATTCTCACCACCTGATGAATCTAAGGAAAGATCTCATGTGTGCATCCAAAACCAAAATGGAAAAAGAGCAGTCTTGTGGATGAAGTCTCTCGCCTTCCTCTGTAAGGTTCCTGATTTCCATCAAGTGAGAATAGGTATCCTTTGGTTCAAAAAGTTTTTCAAAGCCCTGCAGAGGCAAGCCCATAGGTGCTTGGATTTTCTCATGACTCCAATTCACATAAAGAATCTAAACCCCACAGACATTAGGCTCAAATTGGAGAAGCAGAGCAGTATTAATGGCAGGCCTATTTGATCACTCCTTGTTCACAGATAGGTTGTCAAGCCACCCTGACTTTAGACAAATGAGGGTAGGGAGCATATTTTGGATACTGTCTTCAGCTGCGCCCCTCATGGAAACTTCCAGCCAGAGGTAATGATGAGTGTCTATGTGGAAGTATTTGAGAGCCATGTGGGAGTATTTTGGTTTTAATTGTGGTCATTTGTTTGGCTGATGGAAGAGATGACTGGGTCCACCTTGGCTTGAACTCTGGTGTGAGTCTTCTTAGAGACTGAGTTTGGAAATTACTGCAGAGATGTATTGCCATGAATTGTGTTGGGATTTTTGGAGGCCACACATGGTAGTGGCTTTTGGAAACTGAGATCTAGGTCCAGGGGGCTTCCCACAGAGCACTGGGAATCTGAGCCAGAATATCACATGATTTTATTCTTTAAGACTTGACAGCCATAGTTGAGAGTAAAAACACACATGGACCTCACATTGTAGACCTCAATGGGCCTGGCTTCATTTGATCATTTGGCCACTCTTTGGGAAGTCTTGCCTGTGAGAGTTCTCCAGATGTTTCATTGAAATGGGCTTTCTCACCATTTGATGTTTCCAGAATGAATTAAATCCCACAGTGCCTCCAACCTCATCCTTAAAAAATGGCTAGATAAACATCATAAAAATTTGAAATTCCCATCACCAGGTGTCACTGGATACACTTTGGATTTCCTGTTGCTGATCATGAGTGTACCAGACAGTGCCTTGATTGACTGGGTTTCATGAAAATGGTGTAGAACAGTGATGCAAATAAGTTAAAGTCTGTTGAGTAGTGGGCCTAGAGGAGTGTTTTGCAGGTCTGTGATAAAACTTCTGTGTTGGGATTATGTGGATCTGCCAAAAGGCTTGTAACTGACATGGTGCAGCCAGCAGACCCTTGTATGTAAAGGCATCTTGTTGAATGGAGAGGTTTCAGGTCAATGTTCAGAATCAGGTTGCTATGGTCAAGGGGGCAAGCTATGTGGGATAGAAGCCTGGTTGGTGCATTCTCCTGCAGACCCTGACGCACAACACGTGACAGATCTCCCTCCAGCACTGTGACCCAGTTGAATTTCTTGTATTTCCTGAAGCCAATACCAAACTCCCAGTGCAGCAGCAAGAACACCATGAAAAGTGGAGGATTACCAAATGGCTTCACAGTCCACACGGGGCCACACTTAGCCTTCAGTGGCAAGAGTTTACTTACAAAGAGAGAATTCAGCCTTGCTGCCTCACTTTCTTTGGAAAATAAGAAACCATGTTCTGCAGGTCACATAGATGGAGACCCAGCTTTGGTGGTCTCACTAGAAAGGAAGCCATAGGTCCTGACAACAACATATACTTCAAGTGGCCAACCTCAGAGGCAGGTTCTCCAGAAGTCTTTAGGCTGGCACATCTCCATATTTGTGCAATATTTACCCTGTCCCTTACTTTTGGAAACTCCTCTACCACCTCCAAGATTGTGAACTCGCAATCATGTTCCATTCCTGATATGTATTCACAGATTTTCTAACTCTTCTTCTTTTATTTTGTCTTACTTGGGGCAAAGATAGTGTCAAGGTATTGTTGTGAATGAGAGTAGGAAGATTTTGTGTAGCACATATTTGCATACACAAATATGTTCTACACCATTTTCATGAAACTCAGTAAATCAAGGCACTGTCTGGTATACTCATAATGAGCAACAGGACATCCAATGTTTCTCCAGTGCCACCTGGTCATAGGAATTTCAAAAATTTCATGGTATTTATCTAGCCATTTTTCAAGCATGAAGTTGGAGGCACTGTGGGTTTCAGTTCATTCAGCAAACATTAAATGGTGAGGAAGCTCATTTCAATGAAATCTCTGGAGAACTCTCACAGGCACGGCTTCCCAAAGAGTGGACAAAAGGTCACATTAGGCCAGGCCCATTGAGGTCTACAATGTGAGGTCCATGTGTGTTTTGACTCTCAACTATGGCTGCCATTTCTTTAAGAATAAAATCATGTGATATCTTTGCTGAGATTCCCAGGCCTCTGTGGAAATCCACCCGGGGCCTAGGTCTCAGTTTCCAAGAGGGACTTTCATGCGTGGCCTCTTAAATTCCTAACAAAATTCATGGCAATGCTTCTCTGAGTTCAGTTCCAAAACCCAGTCTCTAAGGGGAATCACACCAGAGTTCAAGCCCACGTGGACCCAGTTATTTTTTCCAATGCAACACAAATGACCAAAATTAAAACCAAAACACTCCCACATGGCCTTCATCTTATTCCATATAGTCAATCATCTTAACCTCTGGCTGGAGGTTTCCATGAGGGGCGCAGCCCAAGACAGTGACCAAAATCAGCTCGTTTGCCCCTCATTTGCCTAAAGTCAGGGTAGGCTGGACACCGTTTCTGTGAACCAGGAGTGAACAAATAATCCTGCCGTTAATACTTCTTTGTTTCTCCAATTTGAGGCCTACTGATTTTAGGTATCGATTCTTTAGGTGATTTAGAGTCATGCGAAAACACAAGCACCTCTGCAGGGCTTTGAAGAACTCATTTGACCCAAAGAATCCCTATTGTCATTTGATGGAGTGCAGGAACCTAACAGAGGAAGGCAAGAGACTTCATCCACAATGAATGATATTTTTTGCCATTTTGGTTTTGGAAGCTCACATGGGATCATTCTTAAGATCCATCAGGTGCTGAGAATCTAAGTCACAGCCACACACAGGTCCAAGAGGCTGATAAAGAGTCACAGGTGAGGCCCATTCATTTCCATTTGAAAACTGTTTTCTTCAGGCTTCACAAAGGGGTGGCCTGAGGCAAAGACCTTCCTGACATTCAGTGCAACACAACAATAAGTAAGCAAAAGGCCCAAAGCAGGGTTTCTGCACTGAGACTTTCCTGGTCACACTGATATCTGAGTTTTTTGAGATGCTCGCCATTCTCTTCAGCTATCCAGTACATGGCCATGTCACAGAGCTTGGAGGTGGTACATATTTTGGACACAAATCCATGAGCCTATTCTGGAGAGTGGCCAGAATTCAGGAAGAAAACAACAACTTAGAAAGATAGCAGGTGTTGCACATTGATAAGACAAGCTGCAGTCCATTCATATATTGGGCAGGATGAATTATGGGAAGATTTATACTAGACAGGACACATCCATTAATGCATTCTCTTTTCTAATGTCTACAACAACGGACACAGTGGGATACACAGAAAGAGAAACACTCGCCATGTCAAATGACTTACTAGAAACTGTCCACTCCAAACCAAACAAACCGCCTTTCCTGTCTATTCTCAGAACATGAGACAAAACAACAAACCCACACCCACTCCCACAAAGGCACCTCCTTCCCCCAAGTACGTCTGTGACTATCCGGAGTGTCCTCTGACTGGTGGGCCATACTATGTTCCCCTGAAATGGCCTGTCTTCTCTCAGATCTTGTTTCCTTGACCAACTCTGTGAGGATGTCAGGAAAAAGTGGTTAGCCACTACCTGTTTTCTCAGGAAAGGTCCATCTTCAGAGCTCTCCTGGCATTTGGCCATCCTCACATCATTAGGTACCAAGAAAACTGACTCTGTCCTTGGTAAATCCAAACAAGTGAGCCCACTGGGACTGGGACTGGGACTGCATCTGGGTGCCTGGCTTCTTGGATACCAAGTTCAGAGAGTTCCATCACCAAGGAAATGAGGTATGTCACATTCTTTGGAACTGAATGAGGTCACTGCCTTGGCAACCACTTTGTCCTAACAGTTGCTTCCAAGGGTAACATAAGATGGAGGTTGCCCCTACTTCCTGTGACACTTTCATAAGGTAGAATGTATATCACCATTGGCACTGGGAACAGCTCTCCACTCAGCCCTGGTTTGGTCCATCTTCTGTACAATAAGAAGAGAGAGAGGCAGATTCAGACACATCCCTTCATCCTGACCAGGTTGTTTGCCATGGAAGATGACTTTTGCTCTCTCAGGTGCTTCATACCTGCCTACAACTTCTCCAGGTATCATTTGTGCATGGACATTTGAGGTTCTCATCAGATGTAAGGTCCCCAACTTTCCTGTATTGTAAGAACCACTCCGTCCCTGCTCTTCTGTAAAATGATTGAGGGAACAGTGTATACTTGGGGTTAAAAACAGGTTTGATTTGGATTACGAGTGATTCTGTGTGATGAATAATGGTATGGGGAACCTGCAATATTTACAAGAATATAGAGGTGAAACATAAGTAGGAAAACAGAAATCTAGGTATGATTCGAAGCCCAGAAGGGTTTTGCCCTTGATTGGGATACTTAGCTTTGAATGATGTTCTGCAAAGATGCCTCAGATAATTCGATATACAATGGCATAAGACCGTGTACATTGGATGATTGAATTTAGAAGAGAACATCCAGTCAAAAAGGGATATTCAGTAGGATTAGGAAGATAGTCGGTAGGTTTAGGAAGAAGAGTGAGTATAGGATTTGGACCAAAAGTTCTTTAGCAATAGACTTTCGGTTGTTGAGTGAATGAAAATGTCAGCACATATGAAGAGTCAGTCACTATGTTGAACTGGGGAAAATATGTAGAAAAGCAGATATCAATAGAAACATTACGAAATCAGGCAAAGTATAAAGTGAGTGATAGAATTAGACATTTTCAACAGGGTTGAGTTTGAATATATAAATTAGGAAAAAAACAAATATGTAGTCACCAATAGGATTGACAATTGACAGCATTAGGCAACCTGGACATGGATGTTTTTAGAAATCCATGTTCACTTTCCATTTAGGCTTTGGTACAATCATAAGTGTGACCTTTCCATTTTTTGTCCAGAATATTACTGTGATAATGAGGTGACATGAGTATTTCTTTCACCATTTCTGGGAGCAATATATTGAAGATGTAAAATGAGAATCGGGGGTACAAAGAGGTGTACCCTGTTTCTAGGAACATAGAGAAAAAGCATGAATAGACCATACAGTGAATAAAAAAATATAACTTTTTTTAACTTTAAATAATGAATTGAACTGATATCTGAAAAATTAAAGGAAATCGTATATTGATATACAATCATTCATTCCAACCAGGTATATATGTAATGGAAATATTTGTGTTTTGGTTTATCATGAAGAGTGTGTGAGTTTTGCTTCAAAATGATTATGGAAATTCAAAATAATGTGTTTGGAAAGAAGTCTCACGAAAAGATCAGTCAAGAAACCCTGACAATACATGTGTTCTGAAGGAAGAAGTGGTGAAAATTGAAACAAATGCTTATTAATTTGTGAACTTGTGGATGAAATGTATATCCTGTGATGTGCAAAAACTGAAGAAACAATAATGTACCAGTGTCGAATACAAATGAATGACAAATTACATATCATGTCCCATAGGAGTCTACTTGCATTGATGTTAGACTGGGTCAGTTACTGTAGAATAATTAGGATTTGTATGTACCATTCACTGAAGTTAGTTTTCAGTACTAGGAAACAAATATGTATTTCAGGTGGATGAATATTTCTGATTATCATCTTGTGAAAAGTGGATTATAAATCCACATACATGAACATGAATGAATTTAGAGAGTGTATATTAGACAAATATATTTCATATTTTGAAAAATTTGGAGAGTATATCTATATCTATATCTATATCTATACACACACACACACACACACACACACACACACACACAACTCAGACATTAAAAAGTACCAATATAAATGCCAATCGAAATTCATCAGTAAATATGTATCATCCACAAATGCAAAAATATTTATTTTACTGAACATGAGTTAATGTATAATGTTGTTCTACTAGGACGCTCTCCTATAAGTTGAATTTTCATTTCCAACAGCATTTAGGAGGAGTGAACTCTTCTCACAATTTGTATCTGCCAAGACAGCCACCTCACAAAAATGTACGTGTGATACCTGGTAGGATTCTATATATGCATATAAATATACGTGTGTGAAGAGACTACAGAAAAAGGAAACAAGAATTCACATATTTGTTAAGTTTAAAACACATGGAGAATATTTCAAATAAATTTGACTAGATTTATAACTCCTACCTTATATAATGCAAATGTCAAGTCCAACTATACAACATGTCTCCTCTGAAGTACTAGTATTTCTAATGTGTTGGGTTAATTTTCTCCATTATATTAGGATGAATAGTCTGAGTCTACTAGGTATGGGTTAGTGTCAGGGATTCAGTGTTTCGAATGGAAAATTGGAAAATGAATCCAATGTGTATGTAAATATATGCTGCACAAATATCCTCCCGCTCTCATCCAGAACAATGACTTGACATTACCTTAACCCCAAGTAAGACACAATTAGAGGAGAAGAGTTACAAAATCAGTGAATACATATCTGGAATGGAAAATGCTCAGGAGTTCACAACCTTGGAGGTGGTAGAGGAGTTTCCAAAACTAAGGGACAAGGTAAACCCTCCACAAACATGGAGCTCTGCTGGCCTAAAAAGTTTTTGAGAAACTGCCTCTGAGCTTCCACACTTGAAATATATGTTGTTTTCAGGAGGTTTGGCTTCCTCTGTAGTGAGAACATCAAAGCTGGGTCTGCATCTATGTGACCTGGAGGACATGGTTTCTTATTTTCCAATGAACAAGATGAAGCAGTTCTGAATCCTCTCTTTGTAGGTAAACTGAGGCCACTGGGGACTAAGTGTCTCCCCGTGTGGACTGTGAAGCCATTTGGTCCTCTTCCACTTTTTGTGGTGTTTTTGCTGCTGCACTGTGAGTTTGGTATTTGTTTCACGAAATACTAGGAGCTAAACTGGGACACAGTGCTGGAGGGAGTTCTGTCACGTGTGGTAGGTCAGGGTCTGCAAGAGAATGCACCAACTAGGCTCCTATCTCTCACAGCTTGCCCCATTGCCTCCTTGTCCATATCAACCTGATTCTTAATTTTCCTCTGAAAACTCTCCATATAACAAGATGCCTTTACATATAAGGGTCTGTTGGCTGCACCATGTCAGTTACAAGCCATTTGGAATCCAATGGTAGATCCACATGGCCCTACCACGGATGTTTTATCAAACACCTCCCCACCACTGCTCTAGACCCACTACTCAGCAGGCTCCAAATTTCTGGCATCTCTGTTCTACACCATTTTCATGAAACTCAGTAAATCAAGGCACTGTCTGGTATACTCATGATCAGCAACAGGACATCCAATGTTTCTCCAGTGCCACCTGGTCATAGGAATTTCAAAAATTTCATGGTATTTATCTAGCCATTTTTCAAGCATGAAGTTGGAGGCACTGTGGGTTTCAGTTCATTCAGCAAACATTAAATGGTGAGGAAGCTCATTTCAATGAAATCTCTGGAGAACTCTCACAGGCATGGCTTCCCAAAGAGTGGACAAAAGGTCACATTAGGCCAGGCCCATTGAGGTCTACAATGTGAGGTCCATGTGTGTTTTGACTCTCAACTATGGCTGCCATTTCTTTAAGAATAAAATCATGTGATATCCTTGCTGAGATTCCCAGGCCTCTGTGGAAATCCACCCGGGGCCTAGGTCTCAGTTTCCAAGAGCGACTTTCATGCATGGCCTCTTAAAATCCCAACAAAATTCATGGCAATGCTTCTCTGAGTTCAGTTCCAAAACCCAGTCTCTAAGGGGAATCACACCAGAGTTCAAGCCCACGTGGACCCAGTCATTTTTTCCAATGCCACACAAATGACCAAAATTAAAACCAAAACACTCCCACATGGCCCTCATCTTATTTCATATAGTCAATCATCTTAACCTCTGGCTGGAGGTTTCCATGAGGGGCGCAGCCCAAGACAGTGTCCAAAATCAGCTCGTTTGCCCCTCATTTGTCTAAAGTCAGGGTAGCCTGGACACCGTTTCTGTGAACCAGGAGTGAACAAATAAGCCTGCCGTTAATACTTCTGTGTTTCTCCAATTTGAGGCCTACTGATTTTAGGTATCGATTCTTTAGGTGATTTAGAGTCATGCGAAAACACAAGCACCTCTGCAGGGCTTTGAAGAACTCATTTGACCCAAAGAATCCCTATTGTCATTTGATGGAGTGCAGGAACCTAACAGAGGAAGGCAAGAGACTTCATCCACAATGAATGAAATTTTTTGCCATTTTGATTTTGGAAGCTCACATGGGATCATTCTTAAGATCCATCAGGTGCTGAGAATCTAAGTCACAGCCACACACAGGCCCAAGAGGCTGATAAAGACACATCCCTTTCCAAAGCAATTAAGCAAAGAGCCACAGGTGAGGCCCATTCATTTCCATTTGAAAACTGTTTTCTTCAGGCTTCACAAAGGGGTGGCTTGAGGCAAAGACCTTCCTGACATTCAGTGCAACACAACAATAAGTAAGCAAAGGCCCAAAGCAGGGTTTCTGCACTGAGACTTTCCTAGTCACACTGATATCTGGGTTTTCTGAGATGCTCGCCATTCTCTTCAGCTATCCAGGACATGGCCATGTCACAGAGCTTGGAGGTGGTACATATTTTGGACACTAATCCATGAGCCTATTTCGGAGAGTGGCCAGAATTCAGGAAGAAAACAACAACTTAGAAAGATAGCAGGTGTTGCACATCGATAAGACAAGCTGCAGTCCATTCATATATTGGGCAGGATGAATTATGGGATGATTTATACTAGACAGGACACATCCATTAATGCATTCTCTTTTCTAATGTCTACAACAACGGACACAGTGGGATACACAGAAACAGAAACACTCGCCATGTCAAATGACTTACTAGAAACTGTCCACTCCAAACCAAACAAACCGCCTTTCCTGTCTATTCTCAGAACATGAGACAAAACAACAAACCCACACCCACTCCCACAAAGGCACCTCCTTCCCCCAAGTACGTCTGTGACTATCCGGAGTGTCCTCTGACTGGTGGGCCATACTATGTTCCCCCGAAATGGCCTGTCTTCTCTCAGATCTTGTTTCCTTTACCAACTCTGTGAAGATGTCATGAAAAAGTGGTTAGCCACTACCTGTTTTCTCAGGAAAGGTCCATCTTCAGAGCTCTCCTGGCATTTGGCCATCCTCACATCATTAGGTACCAAGAAAACTGACTCTGTCCTTGGTAAATCCAAACAAGTGAGCCCACTGGGAATGGGACTGGGACTGCCTCTGGGTGCCTGGCTTCTTGGATACCAAGTTCAGAGAGTTCCATCACCAAGGAAATGAGGTATGTCACATTCTTTGGAACTGAATGAGGTCACTGCCTTGGCAACCACTTTGTCCTAACAGTTGCTTCAAAGGGTAACATAAAATGGAGGTTGCCCACGCTTCCTGTGACACTTTCATAAGGTAGAATGTATATCACCATTGGCACCCGGGAACAACTCTCCACTCAGGCCTGGTTTGGTCCATCTTCTCTACAAAAAGAAGAAAGAGATTCAGATTCAGACACATCCCTTCATCCTGACCAGGTTGTTTGCCATGGAAGATGACTTTTGCTCTCTCAGGTGCTTCATACCTGCCTTCAACTTCTCCAGGTATCATTTGTGCATGGACATTTGAGGTTCTCATCAGGTGGAAGGTCCCCAACTTTCCTGTATTGTAAGAACCACTCTGTCCCTGCTCTTCTGTAAAATGATTGAGGGAACAGTGTATACTTCTGGTTAAAAACAGGTTTGATTTGTGTTACGAATGATTCTGTGTGATGAATAATGGTATTGGGAACCTGCAATATTTACAAGAATATAGAGGTGAAATATAAGTAGGAAAACAGAAATCTAGGTATGATTTGAAGCCCAGAAGGGTTTTGCCCTGGATTGGGATACTTAGCTTTGAATGATGTTCTGCAAAGATGCCTCAGATAATTCGATATACAATGGCATAGGACCTTGTACATTGGATGATTGAATTTAGAAGAGAACATCCAGTCAAAAAATGATATTCAGTAGGATTAGGAAGATAGTCGGTAGGTTTAGGAAGAAGAGTGAGTATAGGATTTGGACCAAAAGTTCTTTAGCAATAGACTTTCGGTTGTTGAGTGAATGTAAATGTCAGCACATATGAAGAGTCAGTCACTATGTTGAACTGGGGAAAATATGTAGAAAAGCAGATATCAATAGAAACATTACGAAATCAGGCAAAGTATAAAGTGAGTGATAGAATTACACATTTTCAACAGGGTTGAGTTTGAATATATAAATTAGGAAAAAACAAATATGTAGTCACCAATAGGATTGACAATTGACAGCATTAGGCAACCTGGACATGGATGTTTTTAGAAATCCATGTTCACTTTCCATTTAGGCTTTGGTACAATCATAAGTGTGACCTTTCCATTTTTTTGTCCAGAATATTACTGTGATAATGAGATGACATGAGTATTTCTTTCACCATTTCTGGGAGCAATATATTGAAGATGTAAAATGAGAATCAGGGGTACAAAGAGGTGTACCCTGTTTCTAGGAACATAGAGAAAAAGCATGAATAGACCATACTGTGAATAAATAATATAACTTTTATGAACTTTAAATAATGAATTGAACTGATATCTGAAAAATTAAAGGAAATCGTATATTGATATACAATCATTCATTCCAACCAGCTATATATGTAATGGAAATATTTGTGTTTTGGTTTATCATGAAGAGTGTGTGAGTTTTGCTTCAAAATGATTATGGAAATTCAAAATAATGTGTTTGGAAAGAAGTCTCTCATGAAAAGACCAGTCAAGAAACCCTGACAATACATGTGTTCTGAAGCAAGAAGTGGTGAAAGTTGAAACAAATGCTTATTAATTTGTGAACTTGTGGATGAAATGTATATCCTGTGATGTGCAAAAACTGAAGAAACAATAATGTACCAGTGTCGAATAAAAATGAATGACAAATTACATATCATGTCCCATAGGAGTCTACTTGCATTGATGTTAGACTGGGTCAGTTACTGTAGAATAATTAGGATTTGTATGCACCATTCACTGAAGTTAGTTTTCAGGAAACAAATATGTATTTCAGGTGGATGAATATTTCTGATTATAATCTTGTGAAAAGTGGATTATAAATCCACATACATGAACATGAATGAATTTATAGAGTGTATATTAGACGCATATATTTCATATTTTGAAAAATTTGGAGAGTATATCTATATCTATATCTATATCTATACACACACACACACACACACACACACACAACTCACAGACATTAAAAATACCAATATAAATGCCAATCGAAATTCATCAGTAAATATGTATCATCCACAAATGCAAAAATATTTATTTTACTGAACATGAGTTAATGTATAATGTTGTTCTACTAGGACGCTCTCCTATAGGTTGAATTTTCATTTCCAACAGCATTTAGGAGGAGTGAACTCTTCTCACAATTTGTATCTGCCAAGACAGCCACCTCACAAAAATGTACGTGTGATACCTGGTAGGATTCTATATATGCATATAAATATACATGTGTGAATAGGCTACAGAAAAGGGAAACAAGAATTCACATATTTGTTAAGTTTAAAAACACATGGAGAATATTTCAATTAAAATTTGACTAGATTTATAACTCCTACCTTATATAGTGCAAATGTCAAGTCCAACTATACAACATGTCTCTGGAGAACCTTTGGATGTCCTGTTGTTTATCATGAGTATACTAGACAGTGCCTTGATTGACTGTGTTTCATGAAAATGATCTAGAACAGACATGCCAGTAAGTTGGTGCCTGCTGAGTAGTGTGCCTAGAGCAGTGGTGTGTATGTGTGTCATAATACATCTCTGATGTGGCCATATGGATTTGCCATTGGCTTTTAAATGGCTTGTGACAGACATGGTGAGGTCAGCAGACACTAATATGTAAGGGCGTCTTGTTATATGGAGAGGTTTCATGGCAATGTTAAGAATCAGGTTGCAATAGACAAGGGAAAAGGATATGTGGGATAGAAGCCTGGTTGGTGCATTCTCCTGCAGACCCTGACCCACCACATGTGGCAGAACTCCACCCAGCACTGTGTCCCTTTTGAACTCCTTGTATTTCGTGAAGCAAATACCAAACTCCCAATGCAGGAGAAAGAAAAACCATGAAAAAGTGGAGGATGACCAAATGGCTTCACAGCCCAGATGGGGAGAGACTTAGCACGCACTGGTCACATTTTACTTAAAAGAGAGAATTCACCACTGCTGCCTCATGTTCATTAGAAAATAAGAAACCATGTCCTCCAGGTCACATAGAATCAGACCCAGCTTTGATGGTCTCACGACAAAGGAAGCTAAAGCTCCTGAAAACAACATATATTTCAAGTGCCCAACCTCAGAGGCAGTTTATCAAGAAGTCCTTTAGGCCAGCAGAGCTCCATGTTTGTGGAGTTTTTAACCTGTCCCTTACTTATGGAAACTTCTCTACCACATCCAAGGTTGTGAACTCATGAGCATTTTCCATTCCAGTTATATATTCACAGATTTTATAACTCTTCTCCACTAATTGTGTCTTACTTGGGGCGAAGGTAATGTCAAGGCATTGTTCTGGATGAGAGAGGGAAAATATTTTGTGTAGCACATATTTGATAGACATTGGATTCTTTTTCCTATTTTCCATTCAAAATACTGAATCCCTGACACTAACACATACCCTACTAGACTCTGACTACTAATCCTAATATGATGGAGAAAAATAACCCAAATAGAACAGAAATACAAGCAGGTCAGAGGAGGCATGGTGTATTTTTGAAATTTTCTTTTGCATAATAAATGGTAGGTGTTATAAATCTAGTGAATTTTTATTTGGAATAGTTTTTCATGTGTTTTTAAAATTAACAAATATGTGAATCCCTGCCTCCCTTTCTCTGTAGCCTATACAGCACATGTATTTTTATATGTACATATTGAATCCTACCTGGTATCACACGTACATTTTTGTGAGGTTGCTGACTCGGCAGATATAAATTGTGTGAAGAGACTACCCCTCTTAAACGGTGTTGGAACTAAAAATTCAACCTATGGGTGAGCTTCCTAGTACAACAACATTATACATAATTCCATGTTCAGTAAATTATATATTTTTGCATCAGTAGATGTTATATATTTCATTATAAATTTCATTTGGCATATATTGCTACTTTTTTATATTTCTCTGTGTGTTTTTTTGGTATATATATATATATATATATATATATATATATATATATATACTCTCCTGATTTATCAAAACATGAAATATATGTGTCTTATATACACTCTCTACATTCATACATTCTTTCATGTATGCATGAGGAAATATAATCAACTTTTCTCAAGATTATTATTGGAAATATTCATCCACCTGAAATACATATTTGTTTCCTTCTACTGACAACTCACTTCTGTGAATGGTGCATACAAATCCTAATAATTCTACAGTATCTGACCCAGTTTAACATCAATGCAAGTAGATTCCTATGGGACATGATGTGTATTTTGACGTTCATTTATATTCAACACTGCTACATTAATATTTCTGCAGTTTTTGCACATCATAGGATATATATTTCATCCACAAGTTCACAACTTTATAGGTATTTTTTCACTTTTAATCATTTCCTGCTTCAGAACACATGTATTCCTCCCGGTTTCTTGACTGGTCTTTTCATGAGACTTCTCTGCAATCACATTTTTTTTTTAATTTCATAATCAGTTTTGAAGCAAAACTCACACACTTTTTATGATAAACCATAAATCTAATATCACCATTAGAAGCATAACTGTTTGGAATGGATGATTGTATATCAATATTAGGTTTCCTGTATATTTTCAGAAATCAATTCAATCCATTATTTAAAGTTCGAACCAGTTATATTATTTATTCACAGTATGGTCTATTCATGCATTATCTCTATATTCATAGGCACAAGGTACACCTATTTGTACCCCCAATTAATTTATACGTCTTCAAAATATTGCTTTCCTACATATTTTACCCAGTTCATCATTGTGACTGACTCTTCACATGTGCTGACATTTACATTCACTCTCTACCTGAAACCCTATTGCTAAAGAACTTTTGGTCCAAATCCTATACTCACTCTTTTATCTAAACCTACCGACTATTTTCCTAATCCTACTGAATATCCCTTTTTGACTGGATGTTCTCTTCCACATTCAATCATCCAAATTAGAAGGTCCTATGCCATAGTATATTGATTTAACTGAGACAACTGTGCAGGACATAAATCAATGCTAAGTATCCCAATCAAGGGCCCAATGCCCTTCTGGGCTTCAAAACTTACCTAGATTTCTGTTTTCATACTTATATTTCACCTATATATTCTTATAAATATCACAGGTTCCTAATACAAATATTCATTCCAGAGAATGATTCCTAACCCAAATTGAACATGTTATTAACCCTAACCATACACTTTTCCCTCAATCTAATTTTACAGAAGAGCAGGGACAGAGTTGGTCTTACAATACAGGAATATAGGTGATCTTCCAGCTGCTGAAAACCTAAAAGGTCCATGCTGAAATGATCCTTGGAGAAGATGTAGGCAGCTATGAAGGACATGAGAGAGCAAAAGTCATCTTCCATGGCAAACAACCTGGTCAGGTTGATGGGATGTGTCTGAATTAGCCTCTCTCTTCCTAATGTAGAGAAGATGGACCAAACCATGCCTGTGTGGAGAGCTGTTCCCCGGTGCCTATGGTTGATATACCATTCTAACATATGAATGAGTCACAGCAAGTAGAGGCAGCTTCCATCTTTTGGGAACCATGTAAGCAACTGTTAAAACAAAGTGGTTTCCAAGGCAGTGACTTCATTCAGATCTTGAAGAAAGTGACATCACCTTACAGTTTTGGTAATGAAAGTCTGTGATCTTGGGATCCAGGAAACCAGGCACACAGAGTCAAACCCACTCCATGTCCCAGTGGGCTAACTTGTTTGGATTTAACAAGACAGAGTCACTCTTTCCTTGTACCTACTGATGTGAGGACAGCCAAATGCCTGGAAACTATGAAGACTGGCCTTTCCAGAGAAAGCAGGTAGTTTCTCACCATGGGCTCCTGACAACTTCACAGAGTTGGCCAAAGAGACCAGATTGGAGACAGGACACGCCATTTTGGGGGAACATAGTATGGCCCACAAGTCAGAGGACACTCCGGATAGTCACAGACCTACTTGGGGAAAGGAGGTGACTTTTTGGGTGTGAGTGTGAGTTTGTGGTTTTGTCTCATGTTCTGAGAATAGTTAGGAAAGCTGGTTTGTTTGTTTTGGAGTGGACTGTGCCTAGTAAGTCCTTTGACAAGGTGAGTGTTTCTGTGTCTATATATCATACTGTGTCAGTGATTGTAGACATTAGAAAAGAGAATGCATCAATGGATGTGTCCTGTCTACGAGAAAGCTTCAAAGCATTCATCCTGTGCAATTTATGAATGGACTGCAGGTTGCCGTATGGATGGGCAACTCCTGCCATCTTTCTAAATTCCTGTTTTCTTCCTGAATTCTGGACACTCTCCAGAATACGCTCATGATTTTGTGTCCAAGATATGTACCACCTCCATCTCTGTGACATGGCCATGTACTGGATAGCTGATGGGAATGGCGAGTATCTCAGAAAACTCAGATATCAGTATGCCCAAGAAAGTCTCAGTGGAGAAACCCTGCTTTGGGCCTTTTGCTTACCTATTCTGTTGCCCTGAATGTCAGGAAGGTCTTTGCCTCAGGCCACATTTTGTGAAGCCTGCAGAAAATAGTTTTCAAATGGAAAAGAATGGTCATTACCTGTGCCTCTTTGCTTAATTGCTTTGGAAATGGATGTTTCTGAATCAGCCTCTCAGCCCTATGTGAGGCTGTGGCTTAGATTCACAGCACATGATGGGTCTAAAGAAAAATCCCATGTGTGCATCCCAAACCAAAATGGACAAAAGAGCTGTCAGAGTAGTTCTTACAATACAGGAAAGTTGGGGACCTTCCACTTGATGAGAACCTCAAATGTCCATGCACAAATGATACCTGGAGAAGTTGTAGGCAGGTATGAAGCACCTGAGAGAGCAAAAGTCATCTTCCATGGCAAACAACCTGGTCAGGATGAAGGGATGTGTCTGAATCTGAATCTCTCTCTTCTTATTGTAGAGAAGATGGACCAAACCAGGCCTGAGTGGAGAGCTGTTCCCGGGTGCAAATGGTTGATATACATTCTACCTTATGAAAGTGTCACAGGAAGTAGGGGCAACGTCCATCTTATGTTACCCTTGGAAGCAACTGTTAGGACAAAGTGGTTGCCAAGGCAGTGACCTCATTCAGTTCCAAAGAATGTGACATACCTCATTTCCTTGGTGATGGAACTCTCTGAACTTGGTATCCAAGAAGCCAGGCACCCAGAGGCAGTCCCAGTCCCAGTCCCAGTGGGCTCACTTGTTTGGATTTACCAAGGACAGAGTCAGTTTTCTTGGTACCTAATGATGTGAGGATGGCCAAATGCCAGGAGAGCTCTGAAGATGGACCTTTCCTGAGAAAACAGGTAGTGGCTAACCACTTTTTCCTGACATCTTCACAGAGTTGGTCAAGGAAAGAAGGTCTGAGAGAAGACAGGCCATTTCGGGGGAACATAGTATGGCCCACCAGTCAGAGGACACTCCGGATAGTCACAGACCTACTTGGGGGAAGGAGGTGCCTTTGTGGGAGTGGGTGTGGGTTTGTTGTTTTGTCTCATGTTCTGAGAATAGATAGGAAAGGCGGTTTGTTTGGTTTGGAGTGGACAGTTTCTAGTAAGTCATTTGACATGGCGAGGGATTCTGTTTCTGTGTATCCCACTGTGTCTGTTGTTGTAGATATTAGAAAAGAGAATGCATTAATGGATGTGTCCTGTCTAGTATAAATCTTCCCATAATTCATCCTGCCCAATATATGAATGGACTTCAGCTTGTCTTATCGATGTGCAACACCTGCTATCTTTCTAAGTTGTTGTTTTCTTCCTGAATTCTGGCCACTCTCCAGAATAGGCTCATGGATTTGTGTCCAAAAATTGTACCACCGCCAAGCTCTGTGACATGGCCATGTACTGGATACCTGAAGAGAATGGCGAGCATCTCAGAAAACTCAGATATCAGTGTGACCAAAAAAATCTCAGTGCAGAAACCCTGCTTTGGGCCTTTTGCTTACTTATTGTTGTGTTGCACTGAATGTCAGTAAGGTCTTTGCCTCAGGCCACCCCTTTGTGAAGCCTGAAGAAAACAGTTTTCAAATGGAAATGAATGGGCCTCACCTGTGGCTCTTTGCTTAATTGCTTTGGAAAGAGATGTGTCTTTATCAGCCTTTGGACCTGTGTGTGGCTGTGACTTAGATTCTCAGCACCTGATGGATCTTAAGAATGATCCCATGTGAGCTTCCAAAACCAAAATGGCAAAAAATATCATTCATTGTGGATGAAGTCTCTTGCCTTCCTCTGTTAGGTTCCTGCACTCCATCAAATGACAATAGGGATTCTTTGGGTCAAATGAGTTCTTCAAAGCCCTGCAGAGGTGCTTGTGTTTTCGCATGACTCTAAATCACCTAAAGAATTGATACCTAAAATCAGTAGGCCTGAAATTGGAGAAACAAAGAAGTATTAAAGGCAGGCTTATTTGTTCATTCCTGGTTCACAGAAACGGTGTCCAGGCTACCCTGACTTTAGGCAAATAAGGGGCAAAGGAGCTGATTTTGGACACTGTCTTGGGCTGCGCCCCTCATGGAAACCTCCAGCCAGAGGTTAAGATGATTGACTATATGGAATAATAATGAGGGCCATGTGGGAGTGTTTTGGTTTTGATTTTGGTCATTTGTGTGGCATTGGAAAAAATGACTGGGTACACGTGGGGTTGAACTCTGGTGTGATTCCCCTTAGAGACTGGGTTTTGGAAATGAACTCAGAGAAGCATTGCCATGAATTTTGTTGGGATTTTAAGAGGCCACGCATGAAAGTCGCTCTTGGAAACTGAGACCTAGGCCCCTGGTGGATTTCAACAGAGGACTGGAAATCTCAGCAAGGATATCACATGATTTTATTCTTAAAGAAATGGCAGCCATAGTTGAGAGTCAAAACACACATGGACCTCACATTGTAGACCTCAATGGGCCTGGCCTAATGTGACCTTTTGTCCACTCTTTGGGAAGCCGTGCCTGTGAGAGTTCTCCAGAGATTTCATTGAAATGAGCTTCCTCACCATTTAATGTTTGCTGAATGAACTGAAATCCACAGTGCCTCCAACTTCATGCTTGAAAAATGGCTAGATAAATGCCATGAAATTTTTGAAATTCCTATGACCAGGTGGCACTGGAGAAACATTGGATGTCCTGTTGCTGATCATGATTATACCACACAGTGCCTTGACTTACTGAGTTTCATGAAAATGGTGTAGAACAGAGATGCCAGTAAGTTGGAGCCTGCTGAGTAGTGGGTTTAGAGCAGTGGTGGGGAGGTGTTTGATAAAACATCCGTGGTAGGGCCATGTGGATATACCATTGGATTCCAAATGGCTTGTAACTGACATGGTGCAGCCAGCAGACCCTTATATGTAAAGGCATATTGTTATATGGAGAGTTTTCAGAGGAAAATTAAGAATCAGGTTGATATGGACAAGGGGGCAATGGGGCAAGCTGTGAGAGATAGGAGCCTTGTTGGTGCATTCTCTTGCAGACCCTGACCCACCACACGTGACAGAACTCCCTCCAGCACTGTGTCTCAGTTTAGCTCCTAGTATTTCGTGAAACAAATACCAAACTCACAGTGCAGCAGCAAAAAACTCCACAAAAAGTGGAAGAGGACCAAATGGCTTCACAGTCCACACGGGGAGACACATAGTCCACAGTGGCCTCAGTTTACCTTCAAAGAGAGGATTCAGCACTGCTTTATCTAGTTCTTTGGAAATAAGAAACCATGTCCTCCAGGTCACATAGATGCAGACCCAGCTTTGATGGTCTCACTACAAAGGAAGCCAAATCTCCTGAAAACAACATATATTTCAAGTGCAAAACTCAGTGGCAGTTTCTCAAAAAGTTTTTAGGCCAGCAGAGCTCCATGTTTTTGGAGTGTTTACCCTGTCCCTTAGTTTTGGAAACTGCTCTACCACCTCCAAGGTTGTGAACTCCTGAGCATTTTCCATTCCAGATATGTATTCACTGATTTTGTAACTCTTCTACTCTAATTGTGTCTTACTTGGGGTGAAGGTAATGTCAAGGAATTGTTCTGGATGAGAGCGGGAGGATATTTGTGCAGCATATATTTACATACACATTGGATTCATTTTCCAATTTTCCATTCGAAATACTGAATCCCTGACACTAACCCATACCTGGTAGACTCAGACTATTCATCCTAATATAATGGAGAAAATTAACCCAACACAATAGAAATACAAGCACTTCAGAGGAGACATGTTGTATTGTTGGACTTGACATTTGCATTATATAAGGTAGGAGTTATAAATCTAGTCAAATTTTAATTGAAATATTCTCCATGTGTTTTTAAACTTAACAAATATGTGAATTCTTGTTTCCCTTTTCTGTAGCCTATTCACACATGTATATTTATATGCATATATAGAATCCTACCAGGTATCACACATACATTTTTGTGAGGTGGCTGCCTTGGCTGATACAAATTGTGAGAAGAGTTCACTCCTCCTAAATGCTGTTGGAAATGAAAATTCAACCTATAGGAGAGCGTCCTAGTAGAACAACATTATACATTAACTCATGTTCAGTAAAATAAATATTTTTGCATTTGTGGATGATATATATTTACTGATGAATTCGATTTGCATTTATATTGGTACTTTTTAATGTCTGTGAGTGTTGTGTGTGTGTGTTTGTGTGTGTGTGTGTATATATATATAGATATGGATATAGATATAGATATAGATATACTCTCCAAATTTTTCAAAATATGAAATATATGTGTCTAATGTACACTCTCTAAATTCATTCATGTTCATGTATGTGGATTTATAATCCACTTTTCACAAGATTATAATCAGAAATATTCATCCACCTGAAATACATATTTGTTTCCTAGTACTGAAAACTAACTTCAGTGAATGGTGCATACAAATCCTAATTATTCTACAGTAACTGACCCAGTCTAACATCAATGCAAGGAGACTACTATGGGACATGATATGTAATTTGTCATTCATTTGTATTCGACACTGGTACATTATTATTTCTTCAGTTTTTGAACATCATAAGATATACATTTGCCAAGGCAGTGACCTCATTCAGTTCCAAAGAATGTGACATACCTCATTTCCTTGGTGATGGAACTCTCTGAACTTTGTATCCAAGGAGCCAGGCACCCAGAGGCAGTCTCAGGCCCAGTCTTAGTGGGCTCACTTGTTTGGATTTACCAAAGATAGAGTCAGTCATTCTTGGTACCTACTGACGTGGGATTACCAAATGCCTGGAGAGCTCTGAATACTGAGCTTTCCTGAGAAAGCAGGTAGTGGCTCTCCACTTTTTCCTTACAACTTTACAGAGTTGGCCAAGGAAAACAGATCTGAGAGAGGACAGGCCATTTCGGAAGAACAGAGTATGGCCACCAGTCAGAGGACACTCTGGTTAGTCATACACCTATGGGGAAGGAGGTGCCTTTTTGGGAGTGGGTGTGGGTTTGTGGTTTGTCTCATGTTCTGAAAATAGGTAGGAATGGCGGTTTGTTTGTTTTGGAGTGAACTGTTTCCGGTAAGTCATTTGAAGAGGTGAGTGTTTCCATGTCTGTGTATCCCACTGTGCCTGTGGTAGTAGACATGAGAAAAGAGAATGCAGCAATGGATGTGTCATGTCTAGTATAAAGCTTCCCAGCATTCATCCTGCCCAATTTATGAATGGAGTGTGGCTTGCCTTATGCACGGGCAACACCTAATACCTTCCTAAGTCCCTGTTTTCTTCCTGAATTCTGGCCACTCTCTAGAATAGGCTCATGGTTATGTGTCCAAGATATGTACCAAATCCAAGGTCTTTGACATGGCCATGTACTGGATACCTGAATGGAATGGCCAGCATCTCAGAAAACTCAGATATCAGTGTGACCAGGAAAGTCTCAGTGGAGATACCCTGCTTTGGGCCTTTTGCTTACCTATTGTTCTGTTGCCCTGAATATCAGGAAGGTCTTTGTCTCATGCAACCCCTTTGTTAAGCCTGAAGAAAACAGTTTTCAAATGGAAATGAATGTGCATCACCTCTGGCTCTTTGCTTAATTTCATTGGAAAAGGATGTGTCTGATTCAGGCCCTTTGCCCTGTTTTAGGCTGTGACTTAGATTCTCAGCACCTGATGGATGTAAAGAAAGATCCCATATGTGCATCTAAACCAAAATGGAAAAACGTTCAATCAATGTGCATGAATTATATTGCCTTCCTTTGTTAGGTTTCTGAAATCCATCATGTCAGAATAGGGATTCTTTGGGTGAAATGAGTTCTTCAAATCTCTGCAGAGGGGCTTGGCTTTTCTTATGACTCCAATTCACAAAAAGAATCTAGACCCCACAGTCAGAGAGCCTCAAATTGGAGAAGCGAAGCAGTATTAAGGGCAGGCCTATTTGATCACTCCTGGTTCACAGGAAGGGTGTCCAAGCCACCCTGACATTCGGCAAATGAGGGGCAAGGGAGCTTATTTTGGACACTGTCTTGGGATGTGCCTCTCATGAAAACCTCCATCCAGATGTTATGATGAGTATCTTTATGGTAGAAGATGAGGGCCATGTAGGAGTGTTTTGGTTATAATTGTGGTAATTTGTGTGGCAGTTGGAAGAGATGACTGGGTAAACCTGGGCTTGAATTCTGCTGTGATTCCCCTTAGAGACTGAGTTCTGGAACTGACCTCAGAGAAGTATTGACATGAATTGTGTTGGGATTTTAGGAGGCCAGGAATGAGAGTTGCCATTGGAACCTGGGATCAAGGCCCAGAGTGGCTTTCCACAGAACACTGGGAATCACAGCCAGGATATTACATGATTTTATTCTGAAAGACTTGGCAGGCATAATTGAGATTCAAAACACACTTGGACCTCGCTTTGTAGACCTCAATGGGCCTGGCTTCATGTGACTTTTTGGCCACTCTTTGGGTAGACTTGCCTGTGAGAGTGCTCCAGAGATTTCCCTGAAATTAGCTTCCTCACCATTTAATGGTTCCTGAATGAATTGAAACCAACATTGCCTCCAAATGCATCTGTGAAAAAATGCTAGATAATTACCATGAAATTTTAGAAATTCCGATGACCAGCTGGCACTGGAGGACCTTTGATGTCCTGTTGATGATCATGAGTATACCAGACAGGGCCTTGATTGACTGGGTTTCATGAAAATGTTGTAGAACAGAGATGCCAGTAAGTTGGGGCCTGGTAAGTAGTGGGCCTAGAGCTGTGTTATGCAAATGTGTGATAAAACATCTGTGGTGGGGCCATGTGGATCTTCCATTGGCTTCCAAATGGCTGTGACTGACATGGTGCAACCATCACACCATATATGTAAAGGCATATTTTTATATGGAGAGGTTTCAGAGCAATGTTCAGTATCATGTTGCTATTGTCAAGGGGGCAAGCTACTTGAGATAGAACCCTGGTTGGTGCATTCTCCTGGAGACCCTGCCAACCACACCTGACAGAACTCCCTTCAGCACTGTGTCCCATTTGAACTCGTTGTATTTCATGAAGCAAATACCAAACTCCCAGTGCAGCAGCAAGAAACACCACGAAAATTGGAGGATGACCATTGGTTTCACAGTCCACACGGGAAGACCCTTAGCCCTCAGTGGCCAATGTTTACCTACAAAAAGAGAATTCATCACTGCTGCCTCATTTTTATTTGAAAATAAGTAATCATTTCCTCCAGGTCACATAGATGCAGATCCAGCTTTGATGGTTTCACTACAAATAAAGCTAAAGCTCCTGACAACAACATATATTTCAAGTGCCCAACCTCAGAGGCAGATTCTCAAAAAGTCTTTTGGCCAGCAGAGCTCCATGTTTGTGGAGTGTTTACCCTGTCTCTTACTTTTGGAAACTCCTCTACCACCTCCAAAGATGTGAAATCTGGAGCATTTTCCATTCTAGATATGTATTCACAGATTTTCTAACTCTTCTCCTCTAATTGGGTCTTACTTGGGGCGAAGGTAATGTCAAGGCATTGTTCTGGAGGAGAGTGGGAAGATTTTTCCGTAGCATATATTTGCATACACATTGGATTCAGTGTCCTATTTTCAATTCAAAATACTGAATACCTGACTCTAACCCATACCCTACCAGACTCTGACTACTAATCCTAATATGATGGAGAAAAATAACCCATAAAGAATAGAAATACAAGCAGTTCAGAGTAGGCATGGTGTATAGATGGACTTGCCTTTTGCATGATACAGAGTTGGAGTTATAAATCTAGTCAATTGTTTGTTGAAATAGTTGTCCTTGTATCTTTAAGGTTAACAAATATGTGAATTGATGTCTCCCTTTCTCTGTATTCTTATATGCACATATAGATTCCTATCTGGTACCACACGTACATTCTTGTGAGGTGGCTGACTTGGCAGATACAAATTGTTAGAAGAGATCACTCCTACTAAACTCTGTTGGAACTGAATATTCAACCTATGGGTGAGCTTGCTAGTTGAACAGCATTATACATAAATCCATGTTCAGTAAAATGAATATTTTTAGATCTGTGGATGGTATATATTTTATAATGAATTTTGATTGACATATATATTGCTACTTTTTTGTCTGTGTGTTTGTTTTATGTATATGTATATATATGTATATATATATATGTGTATATATATATATATATATATATATATATATATATATATATACACTCTCCAGATTTTTCAAAATATGAAATATATGTGTCTTATATTCACTCCCTAAATTCATTCATGTTCATGTATGTGGATTTATAATCAACTATTCACAAGATTATTCTCAAAATATTCATCCACCTGAAATTTGCCCAATGCTCTCAAATGTCAATCCTATTTGTGACTACATATTTGTTTCTTCCTAAGATTATATATTTAAACTCAACCCTGTTCAAAATGTCTAATCCTATCACACACTTTATACTTTGCCTGATTTTGAAATGTCTCTATTGATATATGCTTTCCTACATATTTTCCCCACTTCATCATTGTGACTGACTCTTCACTTGTGCTGACATTTACATTCACTCTCTAATCGAAATCCTATTGCTAAGAAACTTTTGTTCCAAATCTTATACTCACCCTTCTTCCTAAACTTACTGACTATCTTCCTAATGCTACAGACTATCCCTTTTTGACTGGATGTTCTCTTCTACATTCAATCATCCAAGTAAACGTGGTGCGAGCTTCAGAGGAGGAGACTACCAACAGGCTATCTCATGCAACATCAAAGGGTTTATTGGGTGTCCAGAATGCTGGGGTTCAGAGCTCACCTGAATAGAGCAGATAGCCCTGAGAATAGCTGAAGTAGAGCTTATATACTTTCCCTGGAGAGAGAAGGGAGGGAATTGTATTGATGGGTCAGGGCGAGTGGGCGGTTTGCATGCAACTGGGAGAGGGAGTACATTCTGCAATTTGGCAGCTGGGGATAGAACATTCTGGGAACAAATTTTGCAAACATTTCTCAAGATTTCAACAGTGTTCTGTTAAGCATACAGAAAAACAAGATGTGACAAGTACCTATTTTATTAATATTTCATTCCCCACTTCTTCTTCTGGCTAATTTTAATCATACAAATGATCATTGGAGGGTGTCACATTCAATGTCTGCTAGTGGGGTATTACCATAAGTTTAACTCCTCCAATTTGAGCCTGGAGAAAAGATATTACACGGTTGAGCAAACAGGGTTTTATAGTTAGCAATAATATGAGGATTATTATTGGACCGGCCAGGTTTGATAAAAACGTAGTTAACCAGGGGGACTGTGTGAACCAAGACTCAAGCCACCCTTTTGGGCCCTCTCTCATTTGTTGATGCTCTTCAAAGTGTCTTTTAAATTTACTCATAGATTTTATTACGACTCCAGTATAGTCAGCATAAAAACAACATTCTTCCCTCAATGCAGCACAAAGCCCCCCTTCTCTAATGAAGAGGAGGTCCAACCCTCAACTGTTCTGTAAAACAACTTCAGAGAGAGAGGTTAAAGTTTCATGCAAAGCCCTGAAGGAGGTTTCTAATATCTTACATTTGCTCTATTGCTGCTTCTAATTGGGTCATCTTTTGTGTCCCATGGACAATGCCACTGGTTCCTCTGCCCACCCGTGCAGCAACTCCTATTCCTAATAGGATGGCTAAAGTGAGGGATATATGTTCCCAGTGGAACCGGTTGTATGCCCCCCCTATTTGATCTTCAAATGAACCTGCATCATGATAGAGCACTCTGGGAAACATCTGCACCATTACACAATTTATCACATATCCTGATCATTTCATGAAAACATAAACGATGTTTAAGTATATAGAATTATGCTGTTGTAGGCACTGACAAAGCAAGGCACCTAAGATAGCACTCAAGAGAGGGAAACAGTCCTATTTGGTTGCAACCGGATTCAGAGGGCATTGCTTATATTGTAATCAATTAATCCCATGAAACTCAAGTTTAGGTAGTTTCAGAATTTTGTACCCAACATATAAGGGATGGGGCTCAGAAGTTCACAGTCTTCAGAAGTTTAAAAAAGCAGTATTTGTTTCTGTTTTTCCTTCTCTTCTGGGCAAGTTAACTTTTCAAGGACACCTGGGAGGAGGAGAGCTTTTTCTTCCATTTCTTATTTTCCCCCTGCCAGCTGTTACCATGGAGCCCGGTTGGTAATTTCTTTATCTTAGAAATGTAGCCATCTCTGTGAAGC
The DNA here is from genome assembly GCF_048772815.1 of Callospermophilus lateralis. Taxonomy (NCBI): domain Eukaryota; kingdom Metazoa; phylum Chordata; class Mammalia; order Rodentia; family Sciuridae; genus Callospermophilus; species Callospermophilus lateralis. The sequence goes on along the minus strand of NW_027514751.1, from coordinate 19,371 downwards.
CCCAGCTGAAGGCCAGAGGACTTGTTCACATATTTTGTGAAAAACTAGTTAGGGGTTGTCTAGCTTAGAAGTACTGAGATTTTTAGCCAGTGGCCAAGTAGAACAGGGCAATACGAAAGAGAAAGTTTATCTACATTAAAGTCTTTATTGGGACTGTTTTGCTGAAAGTTCAAAACTCAGCCATGGTGAAGACTTCTGAAGAAGGTCATTTAAGACTTTTCTGTGGGCCTGGTACAGAGGGGGAAAGACGGGGAAGGTGGGGCTGAGAGCACCTCCGAGGATCTGAGAATGAGGGAAAAGAGAGATGTAATAGAATAATGCGAAAGGGTATTGGGAATTTCCTAGCAGCAAACTTGAGCAGTAGATCAGGTAGAGCAGAGTGAAAGACGGGAGTGAGGATCCCAAAATCCTGTGAGGGACTTTAAATTTTAGTAACATGTTTTCAGTGATGACAAAGCAACTTTGAAGGCCAATTATATTACATCTTGGATAAGGGTCTCAGGGCTCTCCTCAGCTCGTTTGAGCATTGGGTTAGCTGGTAAGAGGACCTGGTGGGACCCGGTGAGGGCACTGACAGGAGATGAGAGGAATGAGTCGGTGGAGCGGTACCTATGTACCTGCTACCTCAGAAAGGGGGCGATGGTCTGAGAACTGGTGGAGCTTTGGGTTTCTGATCTAGTTATTGGAGGGGAGAAATCAAGTTGCTGAGATGGGAGTGACATCAGAGGGTCTGGAGCAGAAGGCTGAGGATAATGATCTATTGGAGAAGCATAGTTCAGGATGTGAGTGAGGGAGGGAAAAGGCTTCCACATAGGGGAATTTCCTTTCACTCTTTTGAGCACTTGCAGAAGTTAAAAAGGTCATGCAAAATTTGAGGATCTAGAGACCCCTCTGGGTGCCATAGTTTTTGGTTGTCTAATTGGTAATGTGGCCAATGCTGTGTACTGAATTTGATGAAGAATTGGGGTTCCATCAGGCAGCCCCTGTATGCACACATTCCCATGACATACAGAAAAAGTCGGCTTTTCCCCCACACAGCCATTACTCTTTGTGGCTTTGACAGTCTGCCAGGCAAACTTAGTAATCTAGACTAGCCAACCTGCATCTGGCTCGCGTGTCCCTACATCCATAATGTTTGTTTCCATTATCTATGGTACAGAAGGGATTTAATGGTATTTTAGTGGGATCCTCTTCATCAGGGATATCACAATAGGAAATACCTATAGCCAGCTAACAAATGTCTGGGTGGAGAGATGGCCACCAGGTCCCTAAGGGGGCTGTATGCGAGATAGACCATACTTCTTTTCCAGTAGGATTTGTGATCAGCCATCACTGCTTAATGGGCTGATGAGGGTTAGGACTACTTTTAGCCAAGGGGAGAGTATATAACCTTATTCACATTGCGAATACACAATTTGAAACTGTTACCAGTCTTTTTCAGTTTCCAGAAAGATTCTGTACAGGCAGCAGGCTTGAGATGAGAGGTATGGATCCAGGAAGTGATTCTGTTTACGTTTACCACTGTAGGTGTTATAATAGCACCTGGTATGGTCCTTTTCAGCGGGGTACCAGGGATGACACCTGATATCATCTTACATAGATGAAATCTCTTACTTGATATGGATGTGGAATCCCCTGGTTCCCAGTTGGGTAGGCAGTGGCCAGCTGTTTTCACAGGTATTACTGAGTTCTTTCAAGATCTTTAAGTCTGTCAAGCAAGGGGGTGTGGAAAGGATCTTTAGGTCTTACAGTTGGGCTTAGGTCCCCTACTGGAGGAGGGCCACCATAAAGAATTTCACATGTGGTAAGGTTACTCAAAGAAACAAAGGGATTTTTTCTTGCATGAAACATTGCATAAGGCAGGAGCATAGTCCAATCTTATGCTGGTCTCTAAGCTTAATTTCGTTAAGGTCTCTTTAATGGTTCTATTCATTCTTTCTACTTGTCTTGAACTCTGTGGTCTATAAGCACAATTTAACTTCCAATTAATCCCCAGGTTCCTGGCTAACCCCTGACTTACCTGGGTCATGAACATCGGTCCATTGTCAGATCCTATTACCGGCTTAGCTTCCTCCAATGGTAGAGAGGCTTAGTCAGCAGCAGTGGAATCACTTAGAGTGTGTTGTGTGTTAGGGGACGAGGGCAGGGGATAAGGAGGGGGAGAAGAGTCCAGTAGAGTCAAATCTGTGACTCAGGGAGAACAGAGGGTGGAGGAGGAGGAGGTTGAGAGGGTTTGAGAGATCATGGGGGAAGGAGTAGGAGCAGAGGTAGGGGCAAAGAAAGGCTTCACCCATGGAGGAGGAGATTTGCAGAGGTCCTGCCAAGTTAAGATATATGGCTGTTGATCCGGATGGCTATGTGGCGCTGGCTGAAAGACAATACCTCTGACTTTTTAAATTAGTGGGAAGTAGAAAGATCCTTCTAGGGGCCATACGACTCCAAAGATGGGCCATTCTGAGGCACAGAGATTCTGCCAGGTCCAGCGTTTTACTAAAAAAAGAAAGATTCTGAGCCCTTAAGCGGACTTTGGTCCAGTGATCAAGGGTCAGGGACAGAGGCATTGACGTGCTCTGTTCCATAATGAAAGTTCCACAAACAGTAAAAGCAAGGACACACGACACAGATAAGACAAGACCATAAAGACAGGAAATGAACGTCCAACACTGAGACCAGGAATGAGTAGCTGGCAAAACCCAATGGTATGGCAATAACGAATCTAAAAGAAAATATCACTGAGTCGAGAAGACTATTGTTCCTTGATTTCCCGAGTTCTCTGCGGGGTCCTCCAGAGAGGTGCCCTTTGTCTCTGTGACATGTCTCTCAGCCACCGTCGGAGAGAGCCCAGGCTCTTCATCGCCAGCAATTTTGCCAAGCCCTAACAAGAAACCTGAAACCAGAAAGAGGCGCCTTACTTGCTCCGAGAGGAGCCCGTTGGGGTGTCTCTCTCGTCCGCCACTGCTGGAACTCAGTGGAAACTCAATATGTAAAGGTCAGGCGAGTGTCAGAGGAAGATACTACCAAGAGACTGTCTCATGCAACAGCAAAGGGTTTATTTGTGGTCCAGCATGCTGGAGCTCAGAGCTAAATTAAATAGAGCAGAGACCTCTGAGAACAGCTTAAGCAGAGCTTATATACTTTCCTTGGAGAGGGAAGAGAGGGAAGTTCAGTGATGGGTAAGGGCGAGTGGGCGGTTTGCATGACACCGAGTGAGGGAGTACATTCTGCAGTTCGGCTGTTGGGAACAGTACATTCTAGAACAAGATTAGCAAACATTTCTCAAGATTTCAACAGTGTTTTGTTAAGCATACAGAAAAACAGGAAGTGACAAGTACCTATTTTATTAATTTTATTAACCTTTCACTACCGACTATGCCTTTTTGACTTGATGTTCCTTCTACATTAATTCATGCAAGGTACAAGGTGCTATGCCATTGTATATCGATTTATCTGAGACAACTCTGCAGAACGTAATTCAACACCACGTATCCCTATCAAGGGCCCAATGCCCTTCTGGGCTTCAAATCAGACTTAAATTTCTTTTTTCATACATATATTTCACCTATATATTCTTCTACACATAGCAAGTTCCCAATATGATCATTCATCCAGCAAAATGATTTCTAACCCAAATCGAGCATGTTTTTAACCATAACCGGACACTGTTCCCTCAATGTAACTTTACAGAAGAGCAGGGCAGGAGTTGATATTACAATACAGAAATGTAGAAAAACTTCCACCTGCTGAGAACCTCAAAGGTCCATGCAGAAATGATCCCTGGAGAAGATGTAGGAAGCAATAAAGGACCTGAGAGACCAAAAGTCATCTTCCATGACAAACAACCCGGTCAGGATAAAAGGTTGTGTCTGAATCAGATTTTTTTTTAATGTAGAGATCATGGACCAAACCAGGCCTGTGTGGAGATCTATTCCTGGGTGCCTTTGGTTGATATACCATTCTAACTTGTGAAAATGTCACAGGAAGTAGGGGCAGCCTCAATCTCTTGGGACCCTTGGAAGCAACAGTTAGGACAAAGTGGCTGCCAAGACAGTGCCCTCATTCAGTTCAGGAAGGAAGTGACCTCACCTCACTTTCTTGGTGATGGAACTCTCTGAACGTGGGATCCAGGAAGCCAGGCACACAGAGCCAGTCCCAGTCCCAGTCCCAGTGGTCTCACTTGTTTGGATTTACCAAGGACAGGGTCAGTATTTTTTGGTACCTACAGATGTGAGGAAGGCCAAATGCCAGGAAAGCTCGGATGCAGGGCTTTTCATGAGAAAGCAGGTAGTAGCTCACCGTTGGCTCCTAAGAAGTTCACAGAGTTGGCCAAGGAGACAAGATCTGAGACAGGAAAGGCCATTTTGGGGGAACATATTATGGCCCACAAGTCAGAGGACACTCTGGATAGTCACAAACCTACTTAGGGGAAGGAGGTGCCTTTGTGGGTGTGGTTGTGGGTTTGTGGTTTTGTCTCATTTTCTGAGAATAGGTAGGACAGTCGGTTTGTTTCATTTGAAGTGGACTGTTTCTAGTAAGTCTTTTCACAGGGCGAGTGTTTCTATGTCTGTGTATTCCACTGTTTCCGTGGTTGTAGACATTAGAAAAGAGAATCCATCAATGGATGTGTCGTGTCTAGTAGAAATCTTCTCAGCATTCATATTGCCCCATTTATGAATGGACTGTAGCTTGCCTTATCGATGAGCAACACCTGCTACCTTCCTAAGTTTCTATTTTCGTCCTGAATTCCGGCCAATCTCAAGAATAGGCCCATGGTTTTGTGTCCAAGATATGTACCACCTACAAGCTCTGTGGCATGGCCATGTACTGGATAGCTGTAGGGGATGGCGAGCATCTCAGAAAACTCAGATATCAGTGTGACCAGGAAAGTCTCAGAGGAGAAACCCTGCTTTCGGCCTTTTGCTTACCTATTGTTCTGTTGCCCTGAATGTCAGGAAGTTCTTTGCCTCAGGCCACCCCTTTGTGAAGCCTGAAGAAAACAGTTTTCAAATGGAAATGAATGGGCATACCTGTGGCACTTTCCTTAATTGCTTTGGAAAGGGATGTGTCTGAATCATGCCCTTGGCCCTGTGTGTGGCTGTGGCTTAGATTCTCAGCACCTGATGGATCTAAAGAAAGTTACCATGTGTGCATCCAAAAGAAAATTCGCCAAAAGAGCAATTATTGGGAGGAAGTCTCTCGACTTCCTCTGTAAGGTTCCTGACTTCCATCAAGTGAGAATGGGATCCTTTGGGTCAAAAGAGTTCTACAAAACCTGCAGAGGCTAGCCCATTGTGCTTGGGTTTTCTCATGACTAAAATTCACATAAAGAATCTAAACCCCACAGACAGTAGTCCTCAAATTGGAGCGGTATTAACGGCAGGCCTATTTGATCACTTTTGGTTCACCGGATGGGTGTCCAGGCCACCTTGACTTTAGGCAAATGAGGGGCAAAGGAGCTTATTTGGGACACTGTCTTGGTCTGCACCCCTCATGGAAACCTCCAGCCAGATTATGATGAGTGTCTATATGAAAGAAGATGAGGGCCATATGGGAGGGTTCTTGTTTTAATTGTGGTAATTTGTGTGGTAGTTGGAAGAGATGACTGGGTCCACCAGGGCTTGAACTCTGGTGTGATTCCCCTTAGAGACTGAGTTCTGGAACTGACCTCAGAGAAGTATTGCCATGAATAGTGTTGGGATTTTAGGAGACCACGCATGAGAATCGCTTTTGGAAACTGAGATCTAGGCCCAGGATGGCTTTCCACAGAGCTCAGGGATTCTGAGCCAGGATATCACATGTTTTAATTCTTAAAGACTTGGTAGCCATAATTGAGAGTCCAAACACACATGGACCTCACATTGTATACCTCAATGGGCCTGGATTCATGTGTCCTTTTGGCCACTCTTTGGGAAGGCTTGCCTGTGAGTGTTCTCCAGAGCTTTCATTGAAATGAGCTTCCTCACCATTTAATGGTTCCTGAATTAAATGAAACCCACAGTGCCTCCAACTTCATCCTTGAAAAATGACTAGATTAATACCATGAAATTTTTGAAATCCCCATGACCAGGTGGCACTGGATAATCTTTAGATATCCTGTTGCTGATCATGAGTATAACAAACAGTGGCTTGATTGACTGAGTTTCGTGAAAATGGTGTAGAACAGAGATGCCAGTAAGTTGGAGCCTGCTGGGTAGTGGGCGTAGAGCAGTGGACTATAGGTGTGTAAATAAATATTTTTGGTAGGACCACCTGGATCTTCCATTGGCTTCCAAATCTTGCGACTGACATGGTGCAGGCAGCAGACCTTTATATGTAAAGGCATCTTGTTATATGTAGAGGTTTCAGGGCAATGTTCAGAATCAGGTTGCTATAGTCAAGGGGAAAGCTATGTGGGATAGAAGCCTGCTTCGTACATTCTCTTGCCGACCCTGACCAACCACACATGACAGAACTCCCTCCAGCATTGTGTCCCAGTTGAACATATTGTATTTCATGAAGCAAATACCAAATTCCCAGTGCAGCAGTAAGAAACACCCTGAAAAGTGGAGGATGACCAAATGGCTTCACAGACCACACGGGAAGACACTTAGCTCCCAGTAGCAACAGTTTACCTACAAAGGGAGTTTTCAGACCTGCTGCCTCATGTTCATTACAAAATAAAGAACCATGTCCTCCAGGTCACATAGATGCAGACCCAGATTGCAGAATCACATCAGTTGCAGAACCATTGATTTAAATATTGCCATACATATATTTCTTGTGCCTAACCTCAGAGGAAGTTTCTCAATAAGTCTTTAGGTCAGCACAGCTCCATGTTTCTGAAGTGTTTACCATCTCCCATACTTTTGTAAACTGTTTTACCACCTCCAGTGTTGTGAACTCCTGAGCATTTTTCATTCCACATATGTATTCACAGGTTTTCTAACTCCTCTCCTCTAATTGTGTCTTACTTTTAGCGATGGTTATGTCAAGGTATTGTTCTGGATAAGAGAGGGAAGATTTTTGTGTATCACATGTTTGCATACACAATAGATTCATTTTCCTATTTTCCATTTGAAATACTGAATCCCTGACACTAACCCATACCCTACTAGACTCTGACTACTAATCCTAATATCATGGAGAAAAAAAAACCTAACTGAATAGAAGTACAGTCCTTTTATAGGAAGCATGGTGTATATTTGTATTTGTCTTCCTCTTTATCAAGAGTATGTGTTTTAAATTTAGTAAACTTTTCATTTTAATATTTCTCCATGATTTTTTAAAGTTATCACATATGTAAATTCCTGTCTCCCTTTCTCTGTATCCTATTCAGCACATGTAATTTTTTTATGCATATACAATATCCTACCTGGTATCACACGTACATTCTTGTAAGATCACTGACTTTGGAATATAAAAATTGTGAGAAGAGATGACTCTCCCTAAATAATGATGGAACTGAAAATTCCACCTATGGGTGAGCTTCCTAGTGAAAAACACTATACATAAATCCATGTTCAGTAAAATGAATATTTTTGGATTTGTGAATGAATTATATTTCATGATGAATATCGATTGGCATATATATTGCTAAATATTAATGTGTGTGTGTGCATGTGTGTGTGTGTGTGTGCGTGTGTGTGTGTGTATATTCTACGGATTTTAAAAAAATATGAAAAATATGTGTCTTATTATACACTCCCTAAATTCATTCATATTCATTTATGTTCATTTAAATTCAAATTTTCACAAGATTATTCTCAGTAATGTTCATAAACCTGAAATATATTTTGCTTTCCTACTACTGAAAACTTAGTTCAGTGGATGGTGCTTAAAAATCCTAATATTTCTACAGTAACTGACCCAGTTTAACATCAATGCAAGTAGATTGCTATGGGACATGATGTGTAATTTGAAGTTCATTTTTACTCAACACTGGTACATTACTATTTCTTCAGTTTATGGACATCATAGGATGTATTTTTTCATCCAGAACTTCACAATTTTTTTTGGCATTTGGTTCACTTTCAATTACTTACTACTTCAGAACACATGTATTCCTCCATGTTTCTTTACTGGTCTTTTCACTAGACTTCTTTCTAAACACATTATTTTCGATTCCATAATCATTTTTGAAGCAAAACTCACTCTTCACGACAAACCATAACCCTAATAATACCATTGCATATATAACTCGTTGGAATGATGGTATATATATCAATATAAGATTTCCAATATATTTTCAGATGCAAACTCAATCCATTATTTAATGTTGGATCCAGTTAAATACTTTATTCACAATATGGTCTATTCATGCATCATCTCAATAATCATCAACACAAGGTACACCTATTTGTATCCCCAGTACTAATTTATAAGTTTCCAGAATATTACTCCCCTTTATGGTGGAAGAAATACTTATGTCACCTGATCTACATATACATTTTACCACAGTAGTATTCTGGACACAAAATGCAAAGGTCACACATATGATTGTACCAAAGCCTAAATGGAAAGTGACCATGGATTACTAAAAGCATCTATGTCCAGGGTGCCTACTGCTCTCAAATGTCAATCCTATTGGTTACTACATATTTGTTTCTTCCTAAGATTATATATTTAACCTCAAGCCTGTTGAAAATATCTAATCCTATCACTCACTTTATACTTTTCCTGATTTCCTAATGCCCCTATTGATATCTGCTTTCCTACATATTTTTCCCAGTTCATCATTGTGACTGTCTCTTCACATGTGCTGACATTTACATTCACCCTCTAACTGAAAACCAATTGCTAAAGAACTTTTGGTCCAACTCCGAGACTCACTCTTCTTCCTAAACCTACTGACTATCTTCCTAATCCTACAGACTATCCCTTTTTGAATGGATGTTCTCTTCTACTTTCAATCATCCGAGGTATAGGGTCCTATGCCATTGTATATCGATTTATCTGAGACCTCGGTGCAGAACATAATTCAATCTAAGTATACCAATCAAGGGCCCAATGCCTTTCTGGGCTTCAAATCTTTCCCAGATCTCTGATCTCATGCATATATTTCACATTTATATTCTTATAAATATCACAGGTTCCCAATACCGTAATTCATTCAGCAGAATGACTCCTAACCCAAATCGAACATGCTATTAACACTAACCATACACTGTTCCCTCAATCTCACTTTACAGAAGAGCAGGGACAGAGTTGGTCTTAAAATCCAGGAAGGTAGGGTATCATCCACCAGCTGAGAACCTCAAAAGTCCCTGCAGAAATAATCCCTTGAGTAGGTGTAGGCAGGTATGAAGGACATGAGAGAGCAAAAGTCATCTTCCATGGCAAACAACCTGGTCAGGTTGAAGGGATGTGTCTGAATTAGCCTCTCTCTTCCTAATGTAGAGAAGATGGACCAAACCATGCCTGTGTGGAGAGCTGTTCCCCGGTGCCTATGGTTGATATACCATTCTAACTTATGAATGAGTCACAGCAAGTAGAGGCAGACTCCATCTTTTGGGAACCTTGGAAGCAACTGTTAAAACAAAGTGGTTTAAAAGGCAGTGACTTCATTCAGTTCTTGAAGGAAGTGACCTCACCTTACATTATTGGTGATGAAAGGCTGTGATCTTGGGATCCAGGAAACCAGGCACACAGAGTCAAACCCACTCCATGTTCCAGTGGGCTCACTTGTTTGGATTTAACAAGACAGAGTCACTCTTTCTTGGTACCTACTGATGTGAGGACAGCCAAATGCCTGGAAACTATGAAGACTGGCCTTTCCAGAGAAAGCAGATAGTTTCTCACCACGGGCTCCTGACAACTTCACAGAGTTTGCTAAAGAGACCAGATCGGAGACAGGACACGCCATTTTTGGGGAACATAGTATGGCCCACAAGTCAGAGGACACTCCGGATAGACACAGACCTACTTGGGGGAAAGAGGTGCCTTTTTGGGTGTGAGTGTGAGTTTGTGGTTTTGTCTCATGTTCTGAGAATAGTTAGGAAAGCTGGTTTGTTTGTTTTGGAGTGGACTGTTTCTAGTAAGTCCTTTGACAACGTGAGTGTTTCTGTGTCTATATATCATACTGTGTCCGTGATTGTAGAAAGTAGAAATGAGAATGCATCAATGGATGTGTCCTGTCTACGAGAAAGCTTCAAAGCATTCATCCTGTGCAATTTATGAATGGACTGCAGGTTGCCGTATGGATGGGCAACTCGTGCTACCTTTCTAAATTCCTGTTTTCTTCCTGAATTCTGGACACTCTCCAGAATACGCTCATGATTTTGTGTCCAAGATATGTACCACCTCAATCTCTGTGACATGGCCATGTACTGGATAGCTGATGGGAATGGTGAGTATCTCAGAAAACTCAGATATCACTATGCCCAAGAAAGTCTCAGTGGAGAAACCCTGCTTTGGGCCTTTTGCTTACCTATTCTGTTGCCCTGAATGTCAGGAAGGTCTTTGCCTCAGGCCACACTTTGTGAAGCCTGAAGAAAATAGTTTTCAAATGGAATTGAATGGTCATTACCTGTGCCTCTTCGGTTAATTGCTTTGGAAATGGATGTGTCTGAATCAGCCTCTTGGCCCTATGTGAGGCTGTGGCTTAGATTCACAGCACATGATGGGTCTAAAGAAAAATCCCATGTGTGCATCCAAAACCAAAATGGACAAAAGAACTGTCATGGTGGATAGAGTCTCTCGCCTTCCTCTGTAAGGTTCCTGACCTCCATTAAGTGAGAATAGGGATCATTTGGGTCAAGTGAATTCTTTAAAGTTCTGCAGAGGCTATCCCATAGGTTCGTGGGTTTTCTCATGACTCCAATTCACATCTATGTTTACAGAAGAGCAGGGACAGTGTTGGTCTTACAATACAGGAATGCAGTGGATCTTCCATCTGTTGAGAACCTCAAAGCTCCATGCAGAAATGATCTCTGGAGAAGATGTAGGCAGCTATGTAAGACCTGAGAGAGCAAAAATCATCTTCCATGGCAAACAACCTGGTCAGGATTAAGGGTTGAGTCAGAATGAGCCTATCTCTTCTTAATGTAGAGAAGATGGACCAAACCCGGCCTGTGTGGAGAGCTGTTCCCTTTTGCCTACAGGTGATATACCATTCTAACTTGTGAAAGTGTCACAGGAAGTAGGGGCAGCCCTCATCTCATGGGACCGTTGGAAGCAATTGTTATGACAAAGTGGTTGCCAAGGCAGTGATCTCATTCAGTTCCTGAAGGACGTGATCTCATCTCACTTCCATGGTGATGGAACTCTCTGAACTTGGGATACAGAAAGCCAGGCACCCAGAGCCAGTCTCAGTTCTAGTCCCAGTGGTCTCACTTTTTTGGATTTACAAAGGACAGAGTCAGTCTTTCTTGATACCTACTGATGTGAGGATGGCCAAATGCCAGGAAAGCTCGGAAGAGGGGCTCTTCCTGAGAAAGCAGATAGTGGCTCACTCCTGGCTTCTAACAACTTCACATTGTTGGCCAAGAAGACCAGATCTGAGACAGGTCAGGCCATTTCAGAGCATCATAGTATGGCCCATCAGTCAGAGCACACTCCGGAGAGTCACAGACCTATTTGGGGGAAGGAGGTGCCATTGCGGGTGTGGGTTTGTGGTTTTGTCTCATGTTCTGAGAATAGTTAGAAAAGGCGGTTTGTTTGGTTTGGAGTGAACAGTTTCTAGTAAGTCGTTTGACAATGCAAGTGTTTCTATGTCTGTGTATCCCACTGTGTCCGTACTTGTAGACATTAGAAAAGAGAATGCATCAATGGATGTGTCCTGTCTCATAGAAAGCTTCCCAGCATTCATCCAGCACAATTTATGAATTGAATGCGGCTTGCCTTATTGATGGGCGATACCTGCTACCTTCCTAAGTTGCTGTTTTCTTCCTGAATTATGGCCAATCTCCAGAATAGGCTCATGGTTTTGTGTCCAAGATATGTACTACCTCCAAGCTCTGTGACATGGCCATATACTGGATAGCTGAATGGAATGGCGAGCATCTCAGAAAACTCAGATATCAGTGTGACCAGTAAAGTCTCAGTGGAGAATCCCTGCTTTGGGCCATTTGCTTACCTATTGTTCTGTTGCCCTGAGAGTCAGGAAGGTCTTTGTCTCAGGCCAACCCTTTGTGAATCCTGAAGGAAAGATTTTTCAAATGGAAATGAATATGCTTTACCTTTGGCTCTTTCCTTAATTGATTTGGAAAGAGATGTGTGTGAATCAGCCTCTTGGCCCAGTGTGATTCTTTGACTTAGATTCTCAGTACCTGATGGATCTAAAGAAAGATCCCATGGGTGCATAAAATCCAAAATGGCATAAAGAGCAGTCATTGTTGATGAAGTATTTTGCCTTCCTCTGTAAGGTTCCTGAATTCCATCAAGTGAGAATAGGGATCTTTTGGGTCAAATGAGTTCTTCAAATCTATTCAGAGGCTATCCAATAGGTGCTTGAGTTTTCTCATCTTTCCAATTCACATAAAGAATCTGTACACAACACTCAGTAGGACTCAAATTGGAGAAGCAGAGCAGTATTAAGGGCAGGCCTATTTGATCACTCCTGGTACACAGGAAGGGTGTACAGGCCACTGGGAATTTAGGCAAATGAGGGGCAACAGAGCTTATTTTGGACACTGTCTTGGGCTACGCTAATGCTATCAAATGTCAATCCTATTGTTGACTTCATATTTGTTTTATCCTAAGCTCATATATTCATCCTCAACCCTGTTGAAAATATCTAATCCCATCACTCACTTTATTCTTTTCCTGATTTCCTAATGTCTCTATTGATATCTGCTTTCCTACATATTTTGCCCTGTGCATCATTGTGACTGACTCTTCACTTGTGTTGACGTTTACATTGACTCTCTAACCAAAACCCTATTGCTAAAGAACTTTTGTTCCAAATCCTATACTCACTTTTCTTCCTAAACTTACCGACTATCTTTCTAATCCAACTGACTATAACTTTTTGAATGGATGTTCTCTTCTACATTCAATGATCCAAGTACAGTTCAGGTTTCTATTCAACCGGGTGAGGGAGTAGATTCTGCAGTTTGGCAATTGGGGACAGCACATTCTGGCAACAAGATTAGCAAAGAGTTCTCAAGATTTCAACAGTGTTTCGTTAAGTGTACAGAAAAACAGGAAGTGACAAGTACATATTTTATTAACCTTTCATTCCCCACTTCTTTTTCTGGCTACTTTTAATCATAAAAGTGATCTTTGTGGGGTGTCACATTCTATGTCTGCTAGTGGGGTATTACCATAATTTTAATTTGTCCAATTTGAGCTTGGAGAAAAGAAATTACATGGTTGAGGAAACAGGGTTTTATAGTTAGTAATAATATGAGGATTATTATTGGACCGGCCAGGGTTGATAAAAACGTAATTAACCAGGGGGACTGTGTAAAAGAAGACTCAAACTACCCTTTCTGTGCCTCTCTCTCTCTCGTTGTTGCTCTTCAAGGCATCTTTTTAATTTACTCATAGATTTTTTTACAACTCCAGTATTGTCGACATAAAAACAACATTCTTCTCTCAATGAAGCACAAAGGCCCCCCTCTGTCATGAAAAGGAGGTCCAACCCTCGACTGTTCTGTAAAACAACTTCAGAGAGAGAGGTTAAAGATTCCTGCAAAGCTGTGATGGAGGTTTCTAAAATCTTTAAGTTTTGATCTATTGCTGCTTCTAATTGGGTCACTTGTTGTGTCCCATGGACCAGAGCAGTGGTTCTTGTGCCCAACCCTGCAGCAACTCCTATTCGTAATAGAATGGCTAAGGTGAGGGACATATGTTCCCAGTGGAACCGGGTTGTATGTCCCCCTCTTTGATCTTCAGATGAACCTGCGTCATGATAGAGCACTCTGGGAAACATCTGCACCATTTCACAATTAATCACATCTGTTGACCATTTCATGAAAACATAAACAATGTTTAAGTATATAGAATTATACTGTTGTAGGGACGGACAAGGCAAGGCACCTAAGATAGCACCAAAGACACGGAAACAGTCTTTTTTGGTTTCAACCAGATTCAGAGGGCATTGCTTCTGTTGTAATCAATTAATCCCCTGAAACCCAAGTTACGTAGTTTCAGAATTTTGTACCCAACACGTAAGGGAAGGGGCTCAGAAGTTCACAGTCTGCAGAAGTTCACAAAAAGCAGTTTTTGTTTCTGTTTTTTCCTCAGTTTGGGCAAGTTAACTTTTCAAGGACACCTGGGTGGGGGTGTCTTCCCTTTCTTTTTTCCCCCTTCCAGCTGTTTCCATACAGCCCAGTTTGTAACTTCTTTATCTTAGAAATGTAGCCATCTCTGTGAAGCCCCAGCTCAAGGCCAGAGGCCTTTTTTTCAAATATTTTGTGAAAAACTAGTAAGGGTGTGTCTAGATCAGGAGTGCTGAATTTTTTAGCCAGTTTCCAAGGAGACCAGGGCAACACAAAAATAGGAAGTTTATCTACAGTGAACTCTTTTATCGGGATTCTTTTGCTGAAAGTCCTAAATCAGCCATGGTGAAGACTTCTGGAGAAGGTCAGTTAAGACTTTTCTGTGGGCCTGGTACAGAGGGGGACAATTTGGAAGGCAGGGATAAGAGCAGCTCTGTGGATCTGAGAATGAGGAAGGAGAGATGTAAAAGAATATTGGGAGAGGGCTTTGGGATCTTAATAGCAACAAAAACTTGAGCAATAGAACAGATAGAACAGAGGGGGAGACGGGAGTGAGATTCCAAAAAGCCTGTGAGGGACTTTAAATTCTTAGTAACCTGTTTTTAGTGATGACAAAGCAACATTAAAGGCCATTTTCATTACATCTTGTATTAGGGTCTGAGGATTCTTCTCAGCGGGTTTGAGCTTTGCATTAGGTGGTAAGAGGACTGTGTGGGACCCGGTGCGGGCACTGACAGGAGAGGAGAGGAGTGAGTGAATGGAGTGGTACCTCAGTACCTGCAACCTCAGCAAGGGAGCAATGGTCTGAGAACCAGTCGAGATTTGGGTTTTTGATCTAGATATTGGAGGGGAGAAATCAAGTTGCTGAGGTGGGAGTGACAGCAGAGAGTCTGGAGCACAAGGCTGAGGGTGAGCATCTATTGGAGAAGCATAGTTCAGGATGTGAGCAAAGGAGAGAGAAGGCCTCCACATAGCGGAATCTCCATTCACCCTTTTGAGCACTTGCAGAAGTTAAAAAGGTCACACAGAATTTGAGGATCTAGAGACCCCTCTGGGGGCCATCGGTTTTGGTTATCTAATTCGTAATATGGCCAATGCTGTGTACAGAATTTGATGAGGAGTTTGGGTTCCATCTGACAGTCCCTGTATGCTCACATCCCCATGACTTACAATAGAAGTCTGCTCTCCCCCCCCACAGCCGTGACTGTTTGTGGCTTTGATAGTCTGCCGGGCAAACATAGTAATCTAGGCTAGCCAACCTGCATCTGGCTCACGTGTCCCTACATCTATAATGTTTGTTTCCATTATCTATGGTACGGAAGGGATTTAATGGAATTTTAGTGGGATCCTGTTAATCAGGGATATCCCAATAGGAAAGACCTATAGCCAGCTGACAAATGACTGGGTGGAGAGATGGCCACCAGGTTCGTAAGGGGGCTGTATTCGAGATAGGCCATACTTCGTGTCCAGTAGGATTTGTGATCAGCCATCGCAGCTTAAGGGGCTGATTAGGGTTAAGACTACTGGTCGTCAAGGGGAGAATAAATATCTTCCAGGATCTTCTTTACAACCATTTGCAATGTTTCTTTTTTCTTCTTTTTTATTTCTTTTTTTGTGTGTGTGTGGGGAAGGCTTCAATACATCCTGAAAATGTATGTTCAAAGACTAGGAGTTATTTAAGTCCATACCTTACTGGCTTAATTTCAGTAAAGTCCACTTCCCAGAATTGTCCTCGTCTGGTTCCTCATAGGTGCTTTCCTGCAGGAAGCTTGGAAGTGTAAGCTTTAACCAATTAATGGACCTGACAGGCTTTTGTTACCCATTCAGTTATTTCCTTTTGCTGTGAGTAGGTTAGTGGAAAACTGTGTTCTTGATCCTTCACGAATGAATGCAGTTTCTTTGAACAAAGGTGAGTGAGTTGATGAACATTTGCTACTGACATAGTTAGAGCCATGATTATAGGAGTAGTTACTGAAGAATTAAAAAATTCCACTTGAGGGCCTTCAGGGTTAAAAGTTATTTTGGCCCAGAGCTTGGTGAGCAGAACTCTGCCCATCAATGGGGCCAGGCATTCTGGGATTACTAGGAAGGAGTGATGGATTTTTCCTTTTCCCTGGTCCATGGTCCTCGTAGTTGTCAAAGCCCGATATTTACTTCTGTTAGACTCTTGAATTAGAGACCTTTTATTCGGTAGAGGGCCCAATGGGCCTTACGGGCTGAGTATATTCACCCTGCATCTACTTCAAAGTTTATTGTGTTCCCCTCCACTTCAAAAGTTACCTTGAGGTCAGGGAGAGGATCTGAGCCCGGACTTTCTTAGTATTCCTCCAGAGTCAGAATATCTGGCTGGCATGGCTGTCTCTTTCTAGGGCACTCTTTGGCCCAGTGTCCTTTTTCTTTAGAGTAGGCACATTGATCTCAGGCCAGGGGTGGCCTCTAGTGTGTGCCCAGGTATCCCTTCCTGTCTCTCTGTTTCTTAATTTCTGGCCTATTTGTTGTTGTGACCAGGACCTTAGTCAATGCCTTAGTCTGTCTTTTGTTTCTTTTATCCTCACTCAGCTCCCTTCTCTTCCTCAGTTTCTCTCTTAAAGTATACCTTCTCGGGTTCTCTGAATAAATCCCTCAAAGTCATATCTTGTAATCCATCTAAGCATTGTAACTTTCTTTTAATATCCAGGGCAGCTTTCCCAATAAAGGCCATTGTGACAGATGCCTTTTGATCCTCTGCCTGAGGATCGAAAGGAGTATGTCTCTTATATGCCTACATAATTATCTCTAAGAACATAGAGGGAGATTCATCAGGCCCTTAAATAATCTCTCTTACCTTGGCCAAATTAGTTGGTCACCTAGCGGCCACTAAGATACCCACTATTAGAGCCCGGCGATAAGTGGACAGATGCTCCCTACCTTCAAAGGTGTTGGGGTCCCAGTTGGGTTGTTTCAAGAGAAAGCCGGCTTTGAATATATTGGGAAGTTTTGTCGGTCACGCATTTGGTCCGAGGATACTTTTTTCTAGCATCCAGGAGGATTCTCTTTTGTTCCTCTGTCAAGAAGAGAGTCCCTAGGAGTTGTTGGCAGTCATCTCAAGTAGGTTGGTGTGAAAACATCAATGACTTCACCAGACCTGAGAGCCAGGTTGGGTCCTCGGTAAAAGGGGGATTGTTATTTTTCCATTTATATAGGTCTGAAGAGGAGAAGGCCAATACTGGTAGGCTTGCATTTTTTCCCTATGGCCATCGTCAATCATTGGTCCTTAGGGATGGAGGGAAGCAACACGGGAGTTCCAGGGTTTTCAATCATTTGCCACCGGCGAGTTCCTTTAGCAACTCCAGCTTCCTCCAGGGGAGGAGGGGCTGTGTGTGATGCAGGGGAGTTATCTGGAGGGCCCTGGGCTGGCTTAGCGTCCTCCAATTGCGGAGAGGCTGAGTCAGCAGCTGGAGAATCACTTAGAGGGTGTTGGGGGTTGTGGGACAAGGGTAGAAGATAAGGAGGGGGACGAGAGTCCAGTAGAGTCAAATCTTGTGACTCAGGGAGAACAGAGGGTGGAGGAGGAGGAGGAGCAGAGGGGTTGAGAGATCGTGGGGGAAGGAGTAGGAACGGGGACACAGCAAGGAAAGGCTTCACCCACGGAGGAGGAGATTTGCAGAGGTCCTGCCAAGTTAAGGTATATTCCTGTTTATCAGTATGGCTATGTGGCCCTGGCTGTAAGACAATATCTCTGTCTTTTTAAATTAGTGGGAAGTAGAAAGATCCTTCTAGGGGCCATCCGAATCCAAAGGTGGGCCATTCTGTGGCACACAGAGTCTGCCAGGTCCAGCGTTTTACTAAAAAAGAAACATTCTGAGCCCTTAAGCGGACTTTGGTCCATAGATCAAGGGTCAGGGACAGAGGCATTGAAGTGATCTGTCCCATAATGAAAGATACACAAACAGTAAAAGCAACGACACAGGACACAGACAAGAGAAAACAATAAAGACAGGCAATGGACGTCCAACACTGAGACCAAGACTGAGCAGGTGGCAAAACCCGATGGGCTGGCAATACCGAATCTGAAACAAAGTATCACTGAGTCGAGGAGACTATTATTCCTTGATTCCCGAGTCCTCTGTGGCGTCCCCCAGGGACTTGGCTTGTGGCTCTGTGACACGTCTGCCAGCCACCATCAAAGAGAGCTCACACACTTCATCGACAGCCATTTTGCCAAGCCCTAACCTGAAACCTGAAACCAGAAAGAGGTGCCTTACTTACCCTGAGAGTAGCCCATTGGGGTCTCTCGTTCACCACTGCTGGATTTCGGTGGAACCTCCATATATAAATATCGGAAGAGCATTGGGGGAAGAGACCACCAAGAGACTCTCTCATGCAAAAACAAAGGGTTTATTGGGGGTCCAGCATGCTGGGGCTCAGAGCTCATTTGAATAGAGCAGAGAACCCTGAGAACAGCTTAAGCAGAGCTTATATACTTTCCTTGAAGAGGGCAGGGAGGAAAGTTTATTGATGGGCCTGGGCGGGTGAGCAGTTTGCGTGCAACTGGGTGAGGGAGTACATTCTGAAGTTTGGCAGTTGGGGACAGCACATTCTGGGAAAAAGATTAGAAATCACTTCTCAAGATTTCAACAGTGTTTTATTAAGCATACAGTAAAACAGGAAGTGACAAGAATCTATTTTATTAACATTTCACTACCGACTATACTTTGCCAGATTTCCTAAAGTCTCTATTGATATCTGCATTCCTACATATTTTCCCCAGTTCATCATTGTGATTAATTCTTCACATGTGCTGACATTTACATTCACTCAATACCCGAAACCCTATAGCTAAAGAACTTTTGGTCCAAATCCTATACTCACTCTCCTTTATAAACATACCGACTATCTTCCTAATACTACTGACTATCCATTTTGACTGGAAGTTCTCTTTGAAAATCAATCATCCAAGTTACAAGGTCCTATGCTTAATACCCAATCAAAAGCCCAATGCCCTTCTGGGCTTCAAATCTTACCTAGATTTTTGTTTTCAGATTCATATATTTTACCTATATATTCTTGAAAATATCGCAGGTTCCCAATACCATTATTCATCCAGCAGAATGATTTCTATTCCAAATCAAACCTGTTATTAACCCTAACCATACACTGTTCCCTCAATCTAACTTTAGAGAAGATCTAGGACAGAGTTGGTCTTAAAATACAGGAATTTAGGGGATCTTCCAACTGCTGAGAAACTCAAAGG